>NC_061867.1:24179553-24527121 GCF_907164915.1 Impatiens glandulifera
GTGCCTTGGTAAGATTATCAGCATGTTTCTCTTTGGTGCTTACGAACTTTACAACGATCTGTCGGTTCTCGACACATTCACGGATGAAGTGGAACTGAGTTTTGATGTGTTTGTTGCATCCATGAAAAGGTTACCAGCCTCGACTCACATATTCTTCATTAATGTTATTGTGGACTTGTTGTCGACATAAAGGGTTACCAGCCTCGACTCACATCCGAGCACCTTGCTCAACAAGTTTCTCAGCCAAAGTCATTGATATGACACTACAGTAGCTTATATAAACTTCGTCTCACATAAACATAAAGCAATAGTTCGCTACTTCTAAGATTTCTAGGTGATCAAATTCCTGTTGAGATAAAACACCATCCCTTCGGTGCTTTTTTGTCATCTATATCACTAGCTAAGTCATTGTGAGTAAAACCAACGAGTTCTTCAACTTCTCGTCCTCTTCTTAATTGAATCTCATAGATCGTTGTTCCCTTCACGTAATGAAGAATGTGTTTTACTGTCTATTGGTGTAGAGTGGTAAGCTTCTCCATGTATCAACTCACTATGACAACTACATAAGAGATATCGGGTCGAGTCTGTGTCAAGTACCTAAGACACCTAATGATACGTCTATACTCCTTCGGATCCACTAAGGTTTCTTCCACATCCTTTCCGAACTACAACTTTGCTTCCAATGGATACTTGCTCGAATTGCAATCCTTTATTGCAAACTATTTCAACACCTTCTTTGTATAAGCTTCTTGCTTCACCTCGATGTTATCTTTATTTTGGTCCACCTTGATACCAATATAGTACGATAGTAGCTCAAGATCACTCATCTCGAACTCCTTCATCACCTGTTTTTTAAACCTCAACACCCTTGATGTTTAATCCTGTCACAATCAATTCGTCAACGTATACACCAACAATGAGTACTTCTTCTCCATTGTTTCTTGTGTACACAACCTTCTTTTGAGAACATTTCACGAAGCTGAGACTCTTCATTCTCTTGTTGAGGCAAGTATTTCATCTCAAAATCAACTCCTTGCTTTTACACATAGACCTTTAATACCAGTATCTCTTTGTGCTTGAGGATGTTGTATTTGTTATCTCTTTTCAACTTGAAAACTCACTTTAACCCGATGGTCATGTAACCGGGTGGTAAGTTGGTGAGCTCCCATGTTTTGTTCTTCCTGATGGACTTGAGCTCTTTCTTTATGGTCACATACCACAACTCATTGATAGCCTCCTCGTGATATGTTGTTTTCTCATTGGTGGTGAGAAACAACAATTTATCACGATCCATCTCTACTAGTGGTGCCTCCGCATAGACATCTTTTAGGATTCTAAACTCCACAGAATTTTGTACGAGCTTATTATTGTCGTTGCACCACTCCCACTTCTTCTCCTGCTCGAACATGGCATCTCTACTTACACATATTTTTCCACAAGCTAGATCAAGAAACATGTGTGCCTTGCTTCCCTCTTTAAACAACACATTTCCAGTAATTTTCTCGTCGAGCTCATTCAGGTTCTCTCGATGGCCTGTGATATGGTGCTTATTGAGCTTATTGAGCTCATTGAGCTCATTGAGGTTCAATTGAGGTTCTCTCCATTGTCAAGGTACCACACATTGGTGTGATAACATTCATCGCCACTTGAGAGGAGTTTCTCCATGAATTTCTCTTCATTGAGTAAAACCACCTCTAATTTCTCCAAGGACGGTTCTTGCATAAACTCTTCAAGGTTTGTGTCCTCGTCTTCGGGAAAATATTTGTCACTCCCTCTGCAAAAAATAATATTGGCACCTCGTTAGAGAAGCTAGTGAGGTTTGTCTTATCGTCTTTGGGAAAAGCATTTGTCACTATCTCAGCAAACATTAATGTTGACACATCGTCATAGAAGCTAGTGAGGTTTGCCTTATTGTGAGACCTTTTGTTAGGGAATTGAGACACGTAGTGCCCGTATTTTTAAAAATTGTAACACTTCATCGTGCTATTGTCTTTCGGGGCTTGGTTTCTCCTTGTCAATGTGAGCTTTCTCCATGACCTCTACCTCCACCTCATCCTTTGCCACGACCTCGGTTATCTCCACCGTTGTCGCTGCAACTCGACGATCTAGAAGAAAAATCGGTTTCTTCATTGTTATTCATTTGTGACATCCATTCATCATGTGTGAGAAATAGGTTCTCCTCCTCTTGATCTTCGTAGCCGCAAAGTCTCTCCTCGTAGACTTTGAGACAACCGACGAACTCCTCGACGGTCATATTTTTGAGGTCACCAAATTGCTTGATCGTTGTAACGATCTGCATGTATGTTTGTGGTACGGCTCTAAGAAACTTCTTGACGACGGAGATCTCGTTCACCTTCTCTCTAAATGAGCGGATACCAATCACGATGGATGTCAATTTCATGGAGAAATCATCCACCAATTCCCCATTCTTCATGCATATCGCCTCAAATTGTGTTTTCAAGGTTTGTATTTTTTCCTCCTTGACTCTCTCCACTCTAACATATATTGTGTTTAACATCTCCCATGCTAGCTTGATAGAATCATTCTCGGTCAACATGAGAAGGACGTCCTCGGAGAGCGTTTTATAGATGGCGGAAAGAACCATTCTATCATTCTATTCGTCGACCTTGTCGAATATCACGACTTACCATACTCCTTGTTCTTGTATGTTTATCCGCATCATCAACGTCCACACCGAGTAGTTACTCTTCGTGAGTAAAAAATAAGACAGCATTATGTTCCCTTCTCTTCCAATCTTCATTGTCGCCAATCTCTGATTGATTTTGACGACATGTTCTTTAGATAGGCTTTGATACCAAATGTTGGTTCTGATTATTGGATCTTCTAAGAACAGTTATGATGAAATGAAACTCTGGAAAATAGAGAAGGACAATAATATTTTTTAAAGAGGAAAAGTCTTAAAAGTCTTAAGTATTGTGTATTAACCTTTACAAACAACCCTTATAAAGGAGTAATTAACCCTAGAAACCTTAAATTACTTATACATACATGCCCAAACCTATTAATAATTAAATAAGCCCTAATTTTTTAAAAGACAATAAAGGCAAACAACTTTCAATTTATTGACGATCAATGCTTAAATTCACAGATAAATATTTATATCAAACAAACACAATAAACCTCTCATTCACAACCAAAGCTGAATCAACTCTCGTATTGGAAACCATTTGAATTGGCACACCTATAATAAAAGTACACCACTGTTTAGTTTATTGTGTCTTCGTTCTGATTTGAATATTCAATATGGGAGTGAGATCTTCAATTTGAATACTATGAATAAATAATGTTTTAGATGTTGATGTATGTGATACTCTACTCGTAAAATACATCCCTCATAAAATATAGGTTCCACTTCTTTAGTTGATTGAGCAAATCAGGAAAAATGTGTTAGAAAATATTGACTCTATTAGAAAATAATTAAAATTGTGACGATATAATGTGTCTTTATTAGAGAAAAAATACAAATGGGTTAGAATGAAGATTGTTGAGTTATCATGAATTGTTTAGTGCAAGGAAATAGAATATTGAACAAAAGAAAACTATATCTTTTTAGTCTATAATCTTGATATAAGGAAATAAGATTAAGACAAAAAATATAATCTTTTATTATGGTAATACAACTAGGTAAATATTATGACAATATTTTGGAATCTCGAAGACAAAATATTTGCTTTGACTTAGTTATTTATTTAAATGTGTTATCTGGCAGCTTATTAAGATGAATTTTTTGCCTTAAGAGCATCGCTTTCAGTCCTACTTTTATTTCGGTTAGAGTTTTGGGGGACCGTCGTACTGAGTGTTATATAAACTCGTGTTTTAACCGTATACTATAATAATGTAATCTTTGTTCCTATCTCCTCAGTAATATTCTTTCTTCTAATAGACGTATCAAAGTTTTATATTGGTGAACCATGTTAAATATGTGCTCTTTCTCTATTATTTACATCATGTCTCACATTTCGTTCTAACAAACTAGTATCAGAGCTCCATGATATTCTATTGTTTATTTTTTCAATTGAGATGGAAACGATAATCATTAAGAACAACAAGTTTATTGGGAGAAACAATTTCAGTTTTTGATAGAACAAGATACATGCTCTAGTGAAACAATAAGTCTTATGGGGGTCGCTGAATTTCTCAACATGAGTAGTAATAATTATTGAGACTGTCATTCTGGAGGAGAAGACACATTCAACAGTTATGTTGTGTGTCTTGCCGGTGATGTCATCTTATAGGTATCATAGGAGGAGAAGGTTGTTGGGTTATTGTTTAAATTAGAGAGCCTCTACATGATAAAGTCTCTCACCAACAAATTGCTTATAAAGTAATGTATCTTCACCTTTAGAATGCATAAATGTGTCAAAAAGACACTCGGTATTTCCTATAATGTCCTACCTTTACAGGGTTTATTTATGTTTAATCCTTAGATATTCACAAGGATGACATTATTAAGCTATTACATATGAGGTTTGGTCATATAGGTGAAAAGAGGATGCAAATTCTGGCAAAGGAGAAATTTATTGGTGGTATCATGATGACGAGTCTTGATTTATTTAATAAAAAACTAGATAGAATGTTTTGGGTAGTAGCACTAACATCAATATTCTATTGCTAAATCATGGGCCTCACTACAGGATTAATTACAAAACACTTTATGAGATATAATCTGGAAAGTTTGCAAGTTACTCAGGTTGGAAAGTTTTTTTTGTTGAACAATTTATTATCATGTCAATGAGGGTAAACTAGATCCAAGCGAGAAGAATATAGTATTTTTAGGCTATGGAGATAATGTCAAGGGATACAAAGTATGGTCTCCATCTAAGAGAATAGTATTATGAGTAAGAACATCATATTTGAAGAGAGATCTACACTTAACTATATTGTGAGTTCTATAGTAGAATATAAGAGTATTGATAAATAAATAGAGTTAGATATTCCTCTAGAAGAAGAGAAAGAACACCATGTTGAGGTTGAGCTACCAAAGCCTAAATCAAGAAATTCTCAATTGTCAAATCTATTCATTAGAATGTAGTTGAATGTTAATCAAGGTGGATTGAAGTTAACTCACCTTAGAGATGTGGTTATGAGGATATGATTGGTTATGCACTACATGTTACCGTGGAGGACGTGGATACGTTATAACCATTCACTTACAAAGATACTATATTTTGGTTTGTAATAATAAGACATATGGGTCATCTTAACATTAAATAATGCATTTAGATAGTCTTACATTGACTAATGCATCTGGGTCATCTCGACATTCAGTAATGAGTCTCATCTCGATCATATAGCATTGACTAATGTATTTATGTCATTTTGTCACTAAATAATGCATTTTGGGCCATCATAGCATTGGCTAGTACATATGTGTCATCTCAGCATTAAATAATGCATCTATGCCATTTATGCCATTGAGTAATGCATTTGAGTCATCTTTGACATCAAGTCATACATTTGGACATTGATTAATATATATGGGTCATCTTGCATTGATTAATAGCAATATTTGGAAACGCTTAACTCCAGAACTATAGTTGGGTTTGGGCACTTTTTTTAATTTATTTTAAAAAAATGTCTTTTTGAGTTGTTAATTTAGATGAAATAATATTCTGAAATATACTTTAATTATGTATATACTAATAAATTTAATAACATTTGTTCGTTCAAACTCAGTTTAAACCCAACTCTAGGTGTTTCTAAATAGGGTAATGTATTTGGATCATCTCTAGCATTGAGTAATGTATCTAGATCATCTGGAATTGTGTAATTCATATGGGCATCTAGTATTAATTAATTCATCTAGGTCATATTTGGCATTTAGTAACGCATATGGGCAATCTTTAACATTTAGTAATATATTTGAGTCATATTTGACATTTAATAATGCATATGGGTCATATTTAGCATTGAATACTACATATGGATATTGACTTATAGATCTAAGCCATCTGACATTAACTAATACATTTGGATCATCTCTAGTTTTAAGTAATGCAGCTAGGCCATCTAACATTGATTAATATATATATATATATATGTCATCTCTAACATTGACTTATGCATCTAGGTCATCTTTGATATTAAGTAATGCATCTGATCCATTTATAGTATTGAGTAATTCATATGGGAATTGAGTAATGCATTTAAGCCATCTTGTATTAACTAATTCATCTTGGTCATCTTTAGCATTGAGTAATACATTAGGACCATATTTGGCATTAAGTAATGTATTTGAGTCATCTGGGCATGGTCTAATGCATATGGGCCCTCTAATATTAATTAATGCATGTAGGCCATTTATGTCATTGAGTAACGCATTATACCATCTAAGTATTGACTAATGCATTTGGGCCATCAAGATTGACTAATGCATCTAGGTTATCTCGACAACTAGGCCATCTAGCATAGACTAATGCATTTGATCACTCGTCATTGAATAATGCATTTGGGCTATCTAGCATTGAGTAATGCATATAGGTAATTTGGGAATTGACTAATGTATCTCAACCTTTTATCAATGACTAATGCATGCGGGCCATCTAGAATTGACTAATGCATATGAGTCACCTGACATTGACTAATGTATCTAGCTATCTCAGCATTGACTAATACATCTGGTAAGTTGTCTTAAGGAAACTCTAGGTCGGAGAGAGAGGAGATAGATCATATGGGCATTGATTAATATATTTAGGAAATATAGGAATTGACTAATGCATTTAGGGTATTTGGGAAAAATTTAAGTTAAGGTAGAGATTTGTTGAGTTTCCTTGAATTGTTTGGTGCAAAGAAATAAAATATTAAACAAAATAAAATTATATCTTTTTGGTGTATATTCTTGATAAATGAAATAAGATTAACACAAATTTTGTTTTGATATTTTGTTATACTTATACAACTAAGAAAATTTTGTGACAATATTTTGAAGTCTTCTAAACAATATATTTGTGTTGACCTAGTTGAGGTTTATTTAAAGATGCAATTATGAACTTTAGAAAGTTGAAGTATTTACCTTGAGAGCACCGCTTCCAGTCCCAATTTTGTATCTGTTAGGATTTGGGGGCCGAGTATTATATAATTCATATCATAACCCTATAATATAATGATGTAATCGTTGTTCTAATCTCCTTAATAATATTATCTTTTCCAGTGGACGTAGTCAAGTTTTATCTTGATGAACAACATTAATTGTGTTCTTTCTTTAATGTTTACGTCATATCTCACATTTAATTATAAAAAAGATCAAATGGTCTCAATAGTAAGCTAGTTGTAATCGTTTTCATATACTTAACAAGTTAGTAAGAATTAACCTTGATTTCATAATCATTCTACATATTGATTTGTCCAAGTTTGTATCTTATGATACTTGAATAATGCATTACATACATTGTTTGAAATATTGAGATTTCAATCATTAAAGAATTTTTATACAACATGATTTTTTATATACTTTCTAGGACAAATGAGTTGATGTGCCATGTTCAAAACTTTCTAGAGCCTTCTAGATAAAAGTATGTGTGTTTAAATTGGTAGAATTTTCATTTCTCCCGTTTGGTAACTTAATGTTATGTCATATATCATTGACTCATGCACGTTTCTAAATGATATATAGATATAGTATAGAGTTATATTTACCTTGATGTTGTACAAAATGTATTGAAGATCTTGATGTTGTTCATCAAAGATAAGAAAAGAATAATATGTATTTATATATATATATATATATATATATATATATATATATATATATATATATATTAATGATATAAAGACAGAGTATAAAGATAATTTACCGTGATGGTATATAAAATTTATTGAAGATCTTCTAAAAGAATGTGATAGAAGATAGAGACATTATTGAAGAAAATGATAGAGAAAACATAAATATAAAAGATTTAAGTGAATAAAGTAAGTAACAAATACATGGGTATTTGGTGGTAGTTATAAATAATAAATATTTAGTTAACGCTAAATTTATTACTAATTTAATTAATTATAACGTGAAATAGAGATTTACATATAAATATCATTCAATTTGTAATAGTTTTCGCAACATTGACCATTTGCGCAATTGTAAACAATATTTCAATTTTGCGATGAGAAGGAGGTATTGCAAATATTATTACACTATAAAATAGGGGATTTCTATCCAAAACTTAAAAAGTATTTATCATAAATGTCATTTGATCCGTAATAATTTACGTTACATTGGTCATTTGCGCAATTGCAAACATTACTACAATTTGACGATGAAAAAAAGTTATAGGAAATATTATGACACTCTCAAATAGGAAATTTCTACTTGAGAGTTCAATTTTATTTATCAGAAATTGTATTCGATCCGCAATAATTTGCGCAACACTGGTTCTCTAAGAACCTGAACGATTGAATCTCAATTGTACTAACGTCATTTTTGTTATTATGTTAAGAATGTAAAAAAGAAAGGAAAGAAATCCAACAAATCAAAATGAAAATAATATTGTGAGAAGGAAGATAAAATGGTGGGTTGGGTAGTTGGGTTAAATGATGTCAAACGAGAAACGAGTTAAATTAATTAACAATAACTGCAACTAATTTTACAAATAATATTTTTGAATACTTAAAAAAATAACTAGTTAAGTTGAGATTAAAATACTTTAATTCAAAATAATACAAAAACTCTAAACGATAGTTTTAAAATATCTAACAATATTACAATTTATTTTGCAAATAATCCGTTATTATAAAGTTGTAAACTGGTCACGGAGAAAATATCTATTAGTTTTAATCAAAACAAAATTAATTAGTAAAACTATCAAAGTGTGACTTCAAAATTAATTTTATGACATTTACACCTATATGTTTATCTATATGTTTATGGTGAATTACAATCGATAATGAAAATATGGTTTGTTATTAAACCATTTAAAAATTTGACGTTATAAAAACTTTGTGATATTATTAACTTCTTTGTTTTTTTTATTTTTTATGTTATTATATTAGTTACAATCATATTGAAAATAAATTATATATTTTATAATAAATTTCTTACAAATTTAATTGGTAAGTAAAACATGTTTTGGTTAAAAATATAGTTGGAATTATTGTAATATTTTGTTAAATTGATGCAATTTTAATTGTAATTCTTAAAAATGGACATTACATAATATTTCTTTGCAAACTTAAATTAAACATTTTTTGGTGTAATACATAAATACACATATTTACAAAATATTATAGTTTGTCTAGATTTGATTATTGATGTCACATCCTAAAATTCTACTTTTCCCGACTGAGAATCTTCGGTCTTGGTTGAGACATAGTACTAGGGGTGAGCATAATATGGGTTTACCCAAACCCAACCCTAACCCAAACCCAAAATATTAATTTGGGTTGGTTAATATGGGTTGGGTTGAGTATGGGTTGGGTTGAGTATGGGTTGAGTTTAATTTGAGTTGGGTTAGGGTTACCCAAATTACCCAAATTATATAAATTTAGTTTAATTCTCTATTATTAATCCAATATAAACTAATCATCTTCCAACTTTATGTCGAACACGTTTTTGACATGTTTAACATATTTTTCATACGTTTAACACGTTTTTCACACATCTAACACGTTTTTAATATTTTTAACACGTTTAACTTATAACATGTTTTTCACACGTTAAACACGTTTTTTACATGTTTAACACGTTTAACACGTTTTTTACACGTTTAACACGTTTTCACATTTTTGACACGTTTTCACGTTTTTGACACGTTTAACACGTTTTTGACATGTTTAACACATTTTCACACTAATAACACGTTTTTCACGTTTTTGTCACGTTGAACACGTTTTTGACATGTTTAATACGTTTGACGCGTTTTTGACAAGTTTAACACGTTTTTTACATTTTTGGCACGTTTAACACGTTTTTAACATACTTAACACGTTAACACGTTTTTGATAAGTTTAACACGATTTTCACGTTTTTAGCACGTTTAACATGTTTTTGATAAGTTTAACACAATTTTCACGTTTTTGGCACGTTTAACACGTTTTTGACATTTTAACACGTTTTTGATATGTTTAACACGATTTTCACACGTTTAACAAGTTTTTAATATTTTTAACACGTTTTCACACTTACAACATGATTTTCACACGTTTAACACGTTTTTACGTTTTTGGCACGTTTAACAAGTTTTTGACATGTTTAACACGTTTTCATACTAATAACACGTTTTTATCACGTTTAACACGTTTTTATCACGTTTAACACGTTTTTGACATGTTTAATACGTTTAACGCGTTTTTGACAAGATTAACATTTTTTTACATTTTTGGCACATTTTTAACATAACTAACACGTTTTTGAAAAGATTAACACGGTTTTCACGTTTTTGGCACGTTTAACACGTTTTTAACATTTTAACACGTTTTTTTTATATGTTTAACACGTTTTCACACGTTTAACACGTGTTTAACACGTTTAACATGTTTTTCACGTTTTTGGCATGTTTAACACGTTTTTGACATATTTGACACATTTTTTCACACATTAATACGTTTTTCACATTTTGGTACGTTTAATACGTTTTTGACATGTTTAACATGTTTTCAGATTTTTCACGTTCTTAACATGTTTGTAACATGTTTAATACGTTTATAACATGTTTAATACGTTTATAACATGTTTAACACGTTTTTCACGTTTTTGGCACGTTTAACACATTTTTGACATTTTAACACGTTTTACACATTTAACATATTTTTGACATGTTTAACATATTTTTTGCACGTTAACACGTTTTGATAAGTTTAACACGTTTTTGGCATTTTTGACATGTTTAATATGTTTTTCACACGTTTGACATCAAACGTGTGAAAACATATTAAACGTGTCAAAAATGTGAAAAACATGTTAAACGTGTCAAAAACGTGTTAAACGTATCAAAATGTGCCAAAAACGTGGAAAACGTATTAAACGTGCCAAAAACGTGGAAAATGTGTCAAAACGTGTTAAACGTGCCAAAAACGTGAAAATGTGTGAAAAACATGTTAAACATGTTACAAACGTGTTAAATATGTTATAAACGTGTTCAACATGTTAATAATGTGAAAAACCTGAAAAACATGTTAAACATGTAAAACGTGTTAAACGTGTCAAAAACGTGAAAAATGTGTCAAAATGTGTTAAATGTGTCGTAATCATGAAAAATGTGTCAAACGTGTTAAATATGTCAAAACATGAAAATAGTGTCCAACGTGTCAAATGTGTTAAACTTGTGAATGCGTGAAAAACGTATTAAACGTGTCGAAAACGTATTAAACGTGTCGAAAACGTATTAAACGTGTCGAAAACATATTAAACGTGTCAAAAACGTGAAAAACGTGTTAAACGTCTCAAAACATGGAAAACGTGTCAAAACGTGTTAAACGTGTCAAAACGTGTTAGATGTGTCAAACGTCTCAAAACGTGGAAAACGTGTCAAAACGTGTTAAACGTCCCAAAAATGTGAAAAATGTGTGAAACGTATCAATAATGTGAAAAACGTATTATACGTGTCGAAAACGTGAAAATGTGTTAAACGTGTCAAAAACGTGAAAAACGTGTTAAACGTGTCAAAACGTGCCAAAAACGTGAAAAACGTGTGAAACGTGTCAAAAATGTGGAAAACATGTTAAACGTGTTAAACGTGCCAAATGTGTCAAAATGTGTTAAATGTGTCGAAAACGTGAAAAACGTGTCAAACGTGTCTAAAACGTATTAAACGTGTTAAAAACGTGTTAAAAACGTGTTAAAAACGTGTTAAACATGTCAAAAACATGAAAAATGTGTTCAACGTGTCAAAAATGTGTTAAACGTGCCAAAAACATGTTAAATGTGTGAAAAACGTATTAAAAATGTCAAAAACGTGAAAAAATGTGAAAACGTGTTAAACGAATAAAAATGTGTTAAATGAGTCAAATACATGTTTAATGAAAAAATAAAAATAAAATAATTTGGGTTACCCAACCCATACTCAACTCAACCCATACCCAACCCATAATAGTAAATAATATGGGTTGAATTATGGGTTGGGTAAATTTAATTTGGGTTGAATATGGGTTGGGTAATACACAATGGTTTATTAGGAATTATCAAGCAAGCTCTTTCTAAACCAATCTTTAGAAACCCACAATGGTTTATATAATTCAATTACATTTTATGAAGGATGCATCCTTTCTTTAAAGTATGAATTTATTGGATAACTATGTTTTTAATGATGAACAAGGATGAAACCATATTTTTCTAAAGAAGGATCTGTTTTCCAAAATAGGATCTATTTTCCAAGGTAGGTTCTGTTTTCTAAAAGAATTGTGGAATCATATTAAATACTGGTAAATGATTTGACGGATATGGGAGGAAGGCTACCAAGTTGAGCTTTGGTAGTCTGATTCCAAAATTATGTGTTGAGTTCTATTAGGACTGGACTTTTGGGATGAGCTCTAGAAGATCCTACCACACAGAATGGTCTATCCAGGTTGTGGACTTTAGGGATAGACTTCGAAGAGTTCCCTTCTAAATATGTGCTCACAAGGATTACTCACCTTGAGGATTAACTCTCAAGGTCTAGGGTCAAAATATGTGCTCAAAATGTAACTTTACATTCGCTAATGATGATATACCCTTAAAAACCCTCATGGATGCAATATATAATAAATATCTTTTTATGTACTCTTTTAAATGCTTGCTGGGTTTCTATACTCATTATGCTTGTTTGGTGTAGGAACTCAAACACGGTTTGTGAATGACAGGTGAAGGAAGACTTAGAGTGGAGAGCAAGGTGCAGGACATGCGTGTGGAAGGAAGGACCGAGATCGTACGACCGACTTTTATAACACCATTTTAATAGTCATGGTAAAAAGACACCCTAACGCTTCCGCATATATGACCGAAATTACGTTGAATTAGGTGTAGGAAATTAGGATTTTTGTGCTTATTAATGAAATAATCACTTGTAAAAAAATGGATAATTCTCGAGAAAGATATCCGAGAGCGAAAAAATTCTCTCGGCGATATTTATTTTACCAAGGGCAAAGTGTTGCTCTCGGGGATAGTCTTATTGTTACCAAGGGCGCAAGAATGCTCTCACTGATAATAATATATTTTTCCCGGTTATTTCTTTCTTCCTTTCTTTTTTCACTCTTTTCTTGCCGCTTAGTTCTTTCTTACTTTCTTTTCTCTCTCTTCTTTCTTTCTCTCTCTCTTTCCTCTCCGTTTAAGATATCTTTTTCCTCTTCATTTAATATTTGAGTGCAAATCCAAATAGTGGCCCTTCTTCTTCTATTCACCGCTCATATCTTCATTTATATTTCCTTATAAGATTACAGATCTGAGTATTTGACAAAATATCATTATCTTATGATTATAGATCTGAGAGACTTTTAATTTCTCCAGCGACTTAGCCAGCTTCTTTCCAAAATACCTCATAGAATCGGCGAAATCCGATGAACTCGACATGATGTCCGAACAAAATAGCTAGTAAGATCATCGTTTTCGCGGAGGATGAAAGAAATATGAAGAATCTAATAAAGAGGAAGAGAAGATTAGTGATGAGGCCACGACTAGAAGATCAGATCTATTCTTGTAACTCCTCCGGCATCGTTACAGATTCCAGCAGCTGTGAAGATCAGATTTAGAGCTTTTGTTACAAATGAAACCGCCATCAGGATGTGGATCCAATGAACATATCGTTTGTTGATTAAGTAAGTGTTAGGATCTAGGTCGCGGCTGGAGGACTAGGGTTGGACCGGTTAGCGCGTCTCACTCAAAGGGTGGTGATTAATCCGGTTAGAGATTAACACCGGGGTTTCAATACTACACAAACTGTCACAAACCCTTGAACTAGGTTCAAGCGCGGAAGAGGTTTGTTTCAGGTTGAAGCAGCACACTTACAGGATAGGCAGAACCGCGGTTTTGAATATGACAGGTTTGGAAATTGATGGGTCGGTTTTTGTAACTTGGTAATTCGGTTTAGGTAGTGTAGAGTCGGTTAGAGCGGTGTAGGTAGGTTAGTACAGGTCGGTTAGAATATAGAACCAGCAGAAAGTAAGTAACAAGACAGATTTTTATGGATGTTCGGAGATAAAACTCCTACGTCACCCCTTCCTCTCGAAACCGCGAGAAGGATATTCATTAAGGAATACAAATACAATCCGATCGAGACTTATTTCCTGCTCGATAACACCCGTACAATTTACACCGAAATTGTAAATACACACTTCAACTTTAGCACTTAGGGCTTTTCTAGAAAGAGAACACAATCTTATCACTTGTAAATTAATTGCTCGCTATATCACTTGTGTCCCCGCAGTATCCCACTTGTCCCACTTTTACTCTTCTTCAGCTGCTCCTTTTATAGGTGAAATATGTCAACGGTCATATTTCACTTCCTTGAATTTGATTGGCTGAGGAGAGGTTCAGTGATTCAGACCTGGCGGTCATCTGTTCAGACCTGGCGGTCAACTTTACAGACTTGGCAGTCTGTTCTTCCAGTGTGTAAGACAAACCTGCTAGGTTTGTCTTTTACTCAATGTGGTAACTGTCGGTTAGACAGTTGTCTGTACTTGGAAGATTTCATTTCTGATTTATCCTGAAGTGGAAAGATCTTGTAGGACTGTCTTCTGCAGCCTGCAGACTTTCCTCAGACTTGTATGAATATGGCAATGTTCAGTCTGTTCCTTTGGTATCGTTCTCAACAGATACTCGAAGTATCTTCTTATGTTGGTCGGTCATTTGACTTAATCGGATGACTTCCGGTGTGATTGGTTTAATCGGACAGCTTCCGGTTATTCCTTTGCCTTCTAGCTGATCGGTTGTCTGGTGTTTCCGGTCTTTTAGTTTTGGCCGATCCTTTCTTTGTGCGGTTATGTTCCGAATGTTCCTGGTCGGTTTAATAACTTGACCGGTTAATCTTCTTAACCGGTTCATTTGTTTGACCGGTCCGGTTCCTTGTTCCTGCATGGAAAGTTTATTTATGTTAAGTTCTGTGAACCGGTCTAATTTTATCTAACAGTAAGTATATGTCCATAATCCTAGAAAAATAATATAGTATGTATAGATCTATAATCGTTTGTTGATTAAGTAAGTATTTCTATTTGAATACGTTTCTGAAGTATACATTAGGGATTTTCTGTTTGGATGTATTTGTTGAACGTATTTGCTGTAATTATTCTTGATTTTTTGTTTGGATGTATTTGCTGTAATTGTCAAACTCGTTACTGGATCTCGATTGTTCTTGATATTTTACTTTTAATTGTTCTTATATCTTCAGTAGATAGATCAAATAGAAAGTAGTAACAAAATCTGTGAGATTGGTGATGGTGTTGTAATTGTTCAATAATTATGGATCTGGTGAGAGAGAAATGGAGAAGAATGTGAGGTCGGAGCTAAAGAATAAAGCTGAATTATTTAATATTATGACCGAGAGCATTGGCTCTGCTCTCGGTAAAAAACATTATAATTATATCCGAGAGCCTTTTAATGCTCTCGGTGACACTTATCTCCGAGGGATGCTTATGCCCGCAAATATCCTTTATTTTTCACCGAGGGATTCATCACCTAGAATTCGCGAGGGCGTTTATCGCCCTTGGTGAGGTCTTTCACCGAAGGCATAACGACTTTCTCCGAGAGTTTATGTCCTCCTTAATGAGCGCGTTTTTACTAGTGAATGTTAAACCGTTTTTCCTAAAAAAATCAAAATATTATATATAATATTAATAAAATGTTATTAAATTAATTATAATAATACATTAGTTAATAATTGACACAATAATTAGTTTTACATTGTACTTAATTAGAAAACATAAAAAAAAATATACATTAATTTTAAAGTATTACTAAATTAGTTTTAACATTTGAATACGTTATATGACATATAAATTTATCTTTCAAAATAATTTAATGAATTGATAAAACATTAGTGACGTATTTTAGACTAAAAAAAGTCGGTTCCAGTTGTAGCGATGAATTCAATTAGTTTCACAATTGAGTTCTAGTTTAAACAATAACGACGTTTTTGTTCATCTTATTCTCAACCGTCGCTAATCATCTTTTATTTATATTATAAGTGGTTATTTTTTATTTGAAAGTTAAAATTGAAAAAAAGAACATATTTATATAATTTATGAAGTATTATGAAATAATTTATGAAATATTATAAAGATTAACATCCAATCCAATAAGATTTTTAAGAATGGCGGTGAACTTCTCAAACAAGTGTTCTAATAATGACGTTATTGATGATACAAATCGGACCAATATAATTATGAAAAGTACGACAATTTATTTCTAAACATATAGTTCACAAAAAAAAATATAGAATAATAAACTAACGATAACATCCTCATTTAATTCTAGTAATATTTTTAAAGAGATTTTAAATACTTGTCATCTAACTTTACCTAATAAGGTGTGATACCGATTGAACCTTCATAAAACAAATCCTAAAAGACTGACTGAATATTAATTAGTTACAATAATCATCTCTTAATTAATTAATTAAATTTTAAAATAAAAAGTTGTTGTTTGTGAATTGTAATATCCGGAAAAGGTCCCACACGTTAACGGAGAAAAATAGGGAGACTTGGTAAAGGGAAAGTGATGATCATATCTACAGATAATATTCCCCCTTACCCTCACTTCTCCAACTGGATTATTATTAATAAAATCTGTAAAGAATAATTCAATAAATATACATTCAACAATTCACACTGATTCAATCTCTTGTTTATAAACCTGTTCGATTATTTCCATTTCTCATCAAATAAATTTCCCATTTTCAAATTATTCTATCATGGCCGGAGGAGCTGGAGAAACAACGTTGGAGTATACTCCAACATGGGTAGTCGCCATCGTCTGCACAGTAATCGTCGGAATTTCACTAATCGTCGAAAGAGGTCTTCACTATACCGGCAAGGCATGTTTTTTTTTAAATTTTTATATATATATTTCTCGATCTTCATTTATTAATATTAATTATAATGATTAATCATTGTCACAGTATTTGAAGGGCAAGAATCAGAAGCCACTATATGAATCATTACTTAAAATTAAAGAAGGTATAATTAGTTATATAATTAATTAAGGGTTTGTTTGTATATATGTTTGGTCTAAATGTATTATTGTTATGATTTGTGGTCAACAGAATTGATGTTGTTAGGGTTTATATCGTTGTTATTGACGGTAACTCAAGATAGAATTCAAAAGATATGTATTCCAGAACATTTAGGTGATACGTGGCTTCCTTGTAATAAGAACTCGGTGAAAACTACCGACCACTGGCAGATGACCGGAGCTTCTTTCTTCTTTCCGACCACAACTCATTACTTATTCTCTGAAGCACCGGTTACTGCCCGTCGTCTTCTTGCTGAGGAGGCTACTAACTCATGTGGAAAGGTAATTAACCATGTTACATTTAAGATATAATTACAAGTACTCAATCCTTGGAGCTTGTTTGTTTGATCTTGTGTTTTTAGAAGGAAAAAAAATAAAGTTGTTTTTTTTATTAATAAAAATATTATTTAATATTTAAAATTTAATTTAATAAAAATAAAGTAAATTTTTTTAATATTTTAATTAATTAAATGAATGATTTGATGTTTAGGAGAGAATTTAAAAATAAAATTAAAAATTATTTATAATCCCAAAAGAAACATATTAAGAACTTGTTTGCAAACAGAATTGTTTAATAAAAGATGGTAGTTTATTTGGGTTTTGAATTTGTTTAATTATATAAATAATTTTGTATTTTAAATTTAATAAAAATAAAATGAGTGTATTTTAATTGAACAAATAATTTATTTGATAGTTAGAATAGTGATAAAAAGGAATGTATAAACAAAATTAGTAAAATGTTTTTAAAAAATTATTAAAAAAAATTCAATTTGAGTTATTACATGTCGTTTGATGTTGTTTTTATTTAATATCAAAAAATCATATATTTAATATATGTTTTTTAACTATTAAATTATTGAATTTATAATAATGAAATATTTTATTTTTTTAATGAAAAATAAATTATATTAATTAATTCGATTAAAAATCTAAATATTTTTTTATTATTAAAATAAGATATTTTTCAAAAACAAATAAATAAAAATCTTAAAACGATCTCAGACTGAAAGTCTTTATAATAATCTTATTTTAAAGTCATTTTTATAATATAAAATGGATTGAGGAGAATCCACTCAAGAAAGACATGGCTTTTACTTTTGTGACATGGCCTAGTTGTTGGTTATATAATAAATTATTGAGTGTGATTTGTTTGTCTTTTTATTCTATCACATTTTATAAGTTTATTTTAAATTGTTATTTTATAATCACTTTTAAATTTGAAAAATATTTTCTATTTAGTATAGGGGTATTTTTATAGTTTTTTTTTATAAATTATGATCAAAATTATAGGATAATTTTTTTAATTTAATTTAATATAAAATTTATTTATAACTCATGATTTTTGTAAAATTATAACTTACAAAAAAAAATATATGTAGGCTTATAATTTATTTGTCATAATCCTAACAATTAATTAGGGCTCAAATAAAAATATGATAGTGAAATTGTAATTTCATAAAATCAATCCATTAATTATACTAATCAAATTAATTATACTAATCAAATTGATCGATGTGATCTGTTTACAAATGATTTCTGAAAAGATTTTGCTACTCAAATTATGCAACATTTTTTTATTTGTTTATTTATTTTAGTGATTTTGCTTTTTTATTTTTGAAAAAAAAAATTTATTTTATTTGTTTTTCTCAATTATTTTTGCATTTTTATTGTCATGATTGTATCGTTTTGTTTGGAAAACACTTCCATTTCCGTAGATTATTTTTTTAAAAAAAATTTAACTACCAAAGAAAAATAATAATTTGTTATATTTTCACTTTCGAATTATTTCCTCACTCTACCAAAGGAGCAGACAAGCATATATTTTTCATCACTCTAAATTTGCTATTGCGTATTTGGTGCTTCACCCTACACCACCTTTATAATATATGTTGACTTTTCATTTTATTTCTTTATTAATTTTGACTTATCCTATAAAATAACCAATTTTTATAAAGGTGGTGTATGGTGGAGCACTAAATCTGCAACAGTAAACCCGATTTTCATGGGTTTATTTCAGAATATATATTAACTTATGTTCTAAAATAATTTAATATAGATATATATTCACAAATTTCTTAACATTTATTTTTAAATTGACAAGCTTTTTTGGTAGCTTACTGTTTTGCCCTTTAATAAACAATCAGGGAAAAGTGCCATTGTTATCTTTGACAGCACTGCATCATCTTCACATCTTCATCTTCGTGCTAGCAGTTGCTCACGTCATCTTTTCTGTCCTCACCATCATTTTGGGAGGAGCTAAGGTAATATTTTATTAATTTATTGTTATGTTAATTAAAAAAAATTATTTACATTTTTTTTATTGATAATATTTAGATACGCTCGTGGAAACATTGGGAAGAATCAATCTTGAAAGATCAAAACTCACAAGATGGTAATCTTTATTTCCCTCTTTATATATGGAGTTTATAATTCTCTTGAAAATGGTTAGAAACTTTTGTTTGTTTTTGAAGCAGAAAGAGACTAATTTATTAATAATTTGCATTAGCTACCGTAAACATACAAACATGTACAAATTATTAGAAAATGTGAGATTTTTCATTTAAATACTAATAGAATCTCGACTTTTCATTATTATGATTATTGTAAACATGAAATCAAAGTAGAGGGGATATTACTAACATTTGAATAATTGAATTATTTGAAAATATTATTCGATGGAACATCTCAATGTGATGGTATACAACTAAAGAAATTAGGATAGAGATTCGTTTTGCCTTTCAAATGATTTATTTATGATTTATCTAAACCTCAGTCTAATTTGATTTTAGAATGTTCCTAAAAATAAATATAAAGTTGATTAAAGTCAAACATATCAAAATGTCATATAACCTTATAAAAGAATAAGAAAAACACCATTAGTCATAAATAGGGGTGTTCATCGGTTCGGTTTCGAGTTATTCGAGTTCCTCAATTCGGTTTCTTCGAATTTTTTGTTTTTTTCCGTCAATTCTAAAACCGAACCGAATTCGAATAAATTATAATTAAACCGAACCGAATTCGAATTTTATATTTGGTTTGAACATCGAATAATTCGAATTCAAACCGAATTCAATTTTCTTTTATTTTAAACTCAAAATAAAATGTACCAACCAAGAATTAAACCTGGGGTCTATACCATGGTATGGTACTATTCTACCACTAGACCACTAGTGTTTTTGTTTCATTTTTTTCTTTTATTATAAATCTTAATTCAAAATATTCTAGTTTGATTATTTTGAACTTATTCTTAAGTTAAGTTTGGAAGAATAAATAATAAAAAATGAATTCGGTTTTCGGTTTGGTTTCGAGTTGATACCCAAACTCGAAAACCAATTCGAAAACCGTATTTGATTTCGAATTGATTTGAAATTCGATTCGAAAACCGAAAATAAAATTCGAATTCGGTTTATTCGAATTCAGTGAATTCAAATTCGGTCGGATATTCGGTTCAGACCAAATATTGAACACCCCTAGTCATAAACAACAAAAACTTATATAATAACAAAACAAATAAATTAGTTTTTATTTAATTGATGAATAATACCAATAACATGATCCCTTATATATAATTATTATATTATTAATCTAACTATAATACTTTAAACATATATAATTAATTAATAATATTTATTGTAAAGGCAATATATATTAAAGGGTTGTCATAAAGAATATATACTAATAAACATTTTCTATATTAAGAGTTGAACCCTTTGACTTGAACATTTTTAATTGAACCATTGAAATAAAGTTAAATTGATCTAATGGTTCATGTGTTCCTATACCCTCTCACAGGGAGATAGAAATTATTGGGTCAAAAAAGTTATATTTCAATGTCAATTTAACTAAATGAATAAATAAATAAATATAATGATAATTTTACATATTTAATTATGTTTATAGTGTTCGGGGTAGAATCATGGTGAGATCGGAGCGGGGTATTACGGGAGACATAAATATCATCTCCGTCCCATCTCCGATCAATTATTGATCAATCCAAGGAAAAATCGCCTTAATAAATGGGACAATTCGATTAAGTTATTGTACGACGGTTTCAAATTATCATCCTTAAAATTTATATTTAAATCTATATATTTTGATGCATAAATTAGATCACCATAGAATTAGTCTTTTAATATCAATTGTTTCTTTTATTAAATAATTGTTGAACAAATTATAAGTGTTTCCGTTAATAGATTCCGAGGAAAAGTTCATCCATGTCCAAGACCACGCATTCATAAAGGGTCGATTCCTAGGTTTCGGCAAGGATACCGCCGTCACTTCTTGGCTCGTGAGTAGATCATATCACCTCAATAGTGACTCTATTCTCATATCACTCTCCAATATGTTTATGATATATTTTTGTTTCTTGTTAATTTTTCAGCTCTCATTTTTCAAGCAATTTTTTGGTTCCGTCACAAAATCGGATTATCGGACACTTCGATTAGGATTTATTACGGTAAATTACTACATCGAGAACACCATGTCTCTACGATTCAGTGACTCTATTGTGTACCGTGAAATAATATTGTTTGATTTCCTTGTTTTCTCGTGTTTTTTTGTTAGACTCATTGCAAGGGAAATCCAAAGTTCAATTTTTACAAGTACATGATTCGAGCCCTTGAAGCCGATTTCAAGAAGGTTGTGGGAATAAGGTAGGAAATATAACCCTTTGTAATGATATATCTCAATTATTGAAATACATTTTTTCTTCTTGAAATGAATATAATTGAGTTTTCCACTCATACTCGCAGTTGGTACCTCTGGTTATTCGTTGTCGTCTTCTTGTTGTTGAACGTCCAAGGTAAGCTATGCACTTTCATTACTTTAATGTGCAATAGACATAATTTTCGGTTAATATTGTTACTAAAATTATGTATTTTGTATGTTAATAATTTGGTTTTTCTTTAAAAGTGTAAAATAAATTTATCCTAACTTGAATTCTACCTTCATAGGTTGGCATGCCTATTTTTGGATAGCATTTATTCCCTTAATAGTAAGTTCTTATTACTACAATTGTTAATAACTAGCTTGGAATTTGATTATTTTCTAGGTTAATAATATGTTTCATTTGTTTAATTCAATGATAAAGCTTTTACTAGCAGTTGGCACCAAGCTTGAGCATGTCATTACTCAATTGGCACATGAAGTTGCTGAGAAACATGTAGCGGTTCAAGGAGAATTGGTGGTGAATCCTTCTGACGATCATTTTTGGTTCAACAGGCCGCGCCTTGTCCTTATATTGATTCATATAATCCTCTTTCAAAACTCGTTCGAGATAGCATTTTTTTGTTGGATTCTGGTAATTATGGAAATATATGTAGTCTTTCGTGTCTATATATCGCAGTATTTTCGTAAACTAAAAATGATCGTCGTTAATGTCGTTCGTAGGTACAATATGGTTGGGATTCCTGCATCATGGGAGCTGTCGGTTACATAATCCCAAGACTTGTGATAGGGTACTACATCTTTTAATCATACATGGTTATGCGAGACATTTGATTTTCTATGAATTTTAATGCTAATTGTGCTTCTTCATTTTTCTTTCATGTAGGGTATTTGTTCAATTTCTTTGTAGCTACAGCACACTGCCACTCTATGCTATAGTCACGCAAGTAAGTATATATATCACATTTTAAAACTTATTCGGTTTCACATTTTATTTTACAAGGCACAATTTAATTTTGTATTCATATGTTTCTCGCTGAAAGATGGGAACTTTCTATAAGAGTTCAATATTTGAGGAACATATCCAAGTAGGCATAATTGGTTGGGCTGCCAAGGCAAAGAAAAATAAGGGTGTTAAAAAGGTAGCAACCAATGATTCTAACAACAATGCAGAATCAAGTGAGTCCTCGGTTCAAATGACAACGGTATCTGAGGCGGCATCGACTATGGAAGAGGGACAAGCAAGTGAAATCAGGCCTAGCCCTAACCCGAAAGGGGCAACACCTTTAATATTACGTGCCTTCAAGAAATGAATAACCCTGGTATGAGCACCAACCAAGATTGTATTTCATTTTATTCACTTGTTATTTTGTTCGAAATTGCAACCTTTGTGATTTCCGAATTAATACAAGTTAGAAAAATAAAATAAAATAAGCAATGTATGATCATTGTTGATAGCATTTGTGGGTTTTAAGTTGTACAAACAAATTAGAATATAGTAATAGCATGCAAGGAAGCATTTGTTTGATCAAGCTTTTAAGTGTTGGTTCTTGTAACATTATTTTTTACCAAGTTTGTAATTATACACAATAATGTGAAAGAAGTGTGTTTTTGGCCCATTATCAATAAAATTACTTGTTTTTAGAGTTGTTATTATTATTATTATTTTACAACTTAAT
The DNA here is from genome assembly GCF_907164915.1 of Impatiens glandulifera. NCBI lineage: Eukaryota > Viridiplantae > Streptophyta > Magnoliopsida > Ericales > Balsaminaceae > Impatiens > Impatiens glandulifera. The sequence goes on from NC_061867.1 coordinate 24,203,044, forward strand.
ACTTGTATTTAAAACAATTATAGCTTCACAAAGTTTGTGAATACTGATTCAGTAATTGTATTTTTGTATTATTTTCATAACATGTCACCTAAGATTAACTCTAGTCTCGGGGCTGATTTTTAGAACTAAAAATATTATTAGATCTGTTACGGTTGTTTTAGTCCATTTGATTCCCATTCAACCCACGAGGTTGACTCAACACCTTTTAGCCCATTGTTCTTTACGTTAGGGTCGAAGTTAATTATGTTCTTATTCATTATTGTCGGGGTATGAAGATCCGACTGATAAAATAAAGAGAAACTAAGGTTTATTAACAAACATAAAAATAAACTGAATGTAATGAAAGAGTTTATATAGTTAGTGATTATACTAGACTAAAATACTCTTAATTGTTAATAAAGATAATATATCTAACATTCCCTCTATAACTCACGATGCAACAACAATAAGCATTGAGAGTTTATCAGTCAGAAAACAAAAGCGCGAAGTCGAGTGCGTTTTTGTAAATATATCAGCAATCTACAAGGAGAAAAGAATGAATGACAAAGTGACGGTGTGAGTCTATAGATGATGACGAGTGACATTACAATCAATCTCAATATGTTTGGTTCGCTAATGAAAGACATTATTTAGTGCAATTTGAATAACACTTTGATTATCGCAATGTAACGGAGTAGGATGAGAAAGAGAAATATCCATATCAGTAAGTAACCGACGTAACCAAACAATTTCACAGATAGTTAAGGTCATGGCACAATACTCAACTTCTGTAAAAGACCGAGAGATGACATCTTGTTTCTTGTTCTTCCACGAAATAAGTGAATCACCAAAAAAAATACAATATCTAGTGGTCGACTTGCGGTCTGTAGGATCACCAGCCCAATCTGCATCAGAGTAGGCGTGCAACTCTATTGAAGATGTGGAAGGAAATATGAGAGTATGAAATTGAGTTCCCTGAAGATACCTGAGAATACGAAGAATAGTAGCCTAATGAATTTTAGTAGGGGCAATGACAAATTGACTAACCACATGAACTGCATGCGCAATGTCTGGGCGAGTTATAGTAAGATAAACCAAGTTGTCAACAATTGTGCGATAAAGACCAGAATCCTCCAAAAGAGAGCCATCAGACGTAGAGTATTACCATTGTCCTCAAGGGGTGTATCAACCATCGGACAGAGAGTATTTAGATTGAGATAAGAGATATCTTTTTGGAGAATAAACTACCTCAATTTTCAAAAATAATTAACGTAGCATGACTAAATCTTTCATAGAGAATGAATGCGCCAACTCAAAATTCAATGATTTAATACCAACATGATCATCACCTGTAATAATCATATCATAAACATACAAGGATAGAAGAATACGTCCTGCCGTTGTACGCTTGTCAAGTAAAACTGAATCATGGTGACTATGAAGAAAGCCAAGCGATGTGATCACTATAGAGACCTTTTCAAACCAGGCACGTGGTGCTTGTTTGAGACCATAAACAACTTTGCAAAGCTTGCAAACTTTACCAAGCTGATGAGGAACACCCGGAGGAGGCATCATATAAACCTCTTCATGAAGGACACCATTCAAGAAAGCATTATTCACAAACATTTGAGATATTTTCCATTGGCAAACCGAAGAAACAACAATCAAAGTGCGAACAATCAACATTTTCGCAAAAGGAACAAATGTTTCCTCATAATCCATGCCATATTTGTTAGAATACCCTTTAGCAACAAGTTGAGCCATGTATCATTCAATGGAACCATCTGATTTTGTTTTAATCTTATAGACCCAACGAGAGCCAATTACATGTTTTCCAAACGGGAGTGAAACCAAATCCCATTTATGAGTCTGATGCAATGCATTAAGTTCTTCAACCATAGCAGTCTATCAAAGGGGATAAAAAATTGCCTCTCTATAGGATGAAGGCTCAAAAAAGCGATGAACATAAGTGACAAAGGAAGAAAATGAAGTAGAATAAGAGGAATACTTAAAATTGGGAAGTTTAGTAGACTTATGAATACAAGTGGAGTGACGAGGAGGAGGATCCACAATTTCCGGCAATTGGGTGGTCATAGGAGTATGAACATGGGAGGTGGGTGTATCGTGAACCAAAGTATCAAATAAATCTTTTTCGGGATCAATGTCAAAAGAACCAATACGAACTAGATCTGTTAGGGTTATATGATGTGAATTAGTAGGAACAAAGAAGAATGAAATGTGCTCTAAAAACACAACATAAAGCGAGACATACAATTTTTGACTAACTAGATCAAAAAACGATATCCCTTTTGACCAAGAGCATAACCTAGAAAGACACATAAGGAAAACTATGGAGACAACTTATAACGCTCAACATGTGGTCGAAGGATAAAATAAATGCAACTGAAAACAAGCAACAAGGAATAATCAGATGATTGACCATATAATTTTTCAAAAGGGGACAAACCTGAATTATTATTATGAGATATTTATATTTTATTGATCACATAGTAGAGGTAAGAATTGCTTCTCCCCAAAACACACTAGGAACCTTGACTGAAAACATGAAAGAACGAGTTGTTTCTATAATATGGCGATGTTTTCTTTTAGCCACACCATTTTTTTGAGGAGTGTTGGTACATGAGTTTTGGTGAATGGTACTATCAGAGAAAGTAACTAAGATAAATCATTAGAAGTTGTTAGGATCGGGGACGCCCTTGGAGGACCGGGGTGTTTCTGGTTTTAGGAAGGGTGGCCGCTTACAACACACACAACACTTTGGTGATAGTCCGGTTAGAGACTAAAACCGTTCTCAGCACTGCACAAACTGTCACAGACTCTTGAACCGAGTTCAAGGGCGGAAATGTCTGTTTCAGGTTGAAGCAACTTATGCGACTTTAGATGATGTTTTGGGAGGAGTCGGTTTTATGGATATGAGTGACCGGTTTTAGGAGTATGATTAGTTTGAGGTTAGGCTAAGTAATAAAAGCAAAGGAAAGAACACGAGACAAGGATTTGTTTATGGATGTTCGGAGCAAACCCTCCTACGTCACCCCTTCTTCTCAGATTATGAGAAGGATCTCCACTAACTCTTAGAGTTACAACAATACTGCCGGTCGAGCCCAACTTCGCTACTCGCCGGTTACACCAAACTCACTCTTTGATGTAATACAACAACTCAACACAACACAATACAGAAAGCTTCCGGTTTTAGACACACCGGTTTTGGAATAAAACAGTTTATCTCTCTAGAACTTAATGTTTTTCGTAATCCGTAATGTATAACTTTCAGAACTGATGATGCCTTAAATGAAGACGTTTCGTCTTCCTTTTATAGCTGAGAGGACCCAACGGTCGTTTTTCTTCTCTCTCTTCTGGATTGGTTGATCGTTATCACGCCTGGTGCAGAGAGATTGCTTGCACGCTTCACTTTCCTCAACACCTGGCAGTCATGCAGGCAGCTCTGAGCAAAAGATGACATAGCCGGTTTTCAGATTTGGACACGTGTTGGACATGCACCTCCGGTTGTCAATTTCGGATCATTAAAGCATCATTTCTTTCCTCGCATGCTTCCGATCGGATCTGATCTTCTTTTATTCTTTCAAGACACGTTTCTTTCGTCATGGTACGCCACTCTTGAAGTTTGAATTTTTCCGGTTCTTGTGTCTTGTGCAGTATGATCTGGCTGGTGTGTAAGTTTTTGTCTTGGCTAACCGGTTGCTTGAGAGAGTAAAAAACCGGTTCCTCTGATCTTTAACTTGATCACCTGAAACTGGTTTCTTTGAAGTATAGCAGCAACCGGTTTTGATATGCCAACCGGTTCATACGGTTTTGATCTGTACCTGCACATGAAAGTTAACAGCTGTTTAGTTTGTCTGGCCGGTTTGAAAATTAACTTACTTAATTTTTCTATCAATTTCTCCCTTTTTGATTATTTAGAATAAATATTCAAAACTTATAATGTGTGGCCGGTTTCGAAAATTAACTTACTTAATTTTTCTATCAATTTCTCCCTTTTTGATTATTTAGAATAAATATTCAAAACTTGTAATGTGTGGCCGATTTTAAAAAAAAACTTGTTTACTAGCCAGTTAGAAAAATTAACTTACTTAATTTTTCTATCAATTTCTCCCTTTTTGATTATTTAGAATAAATATTCAAAACTTGTAATGTGTGGCCGGTTTAAAAAAAAACTTGTGTTTGATTGTTTTTGAAGAAAATGTTTCAAAAGCATATGTTTGATTTTTCAAAAATATATGTTGAAACTGCCATAAAAATAACATAACCATGTTCCGAGTCATAATTAAACATAAGTTGTTTTGACGGAAATATAGAGAGATTAGGGCTTGGATGGTCCCCCCTTGTGAAACTCCTTTTCTGGTTCTTTCTCAAACCGTCTTCTTTCTTCTTCCTCTCTTGCCTTCCATTCCCTCTCACGTCTTTCAGCATCAATCATCATTCCGGCCCATACACTTGAATGACCGGTACCCTTTTTCTTGAACCCAAAATTTGTACAGACCGGTTTTGGTGGAGGAGGTGGCGGAGCGATAATTTGTCTGACGCTTGGAGTTGCAGTTGAGCCTTCGGTTGTCCTTCTCTTCCGTTGGTTAAGTTCCTCAGCATCTTCTTCTTCTTCTTCATCAAGCGGTTGAGCATTCAGTACGACTGGTACAGCTGCTCTTTGTTCTGTCCGCTTGATCACGTTCTTAACTGCACTTCGTTTCTTCTTATTCCTTGTATCCATTGACTGGAACGATTGAACCGGTTGGAGTTTCTGGATGTTGGCCTGTTCTTCCTCGTTGCACTTTTAGGCGAATTCATAGTCTTTTTCTTCAATCTCCTTCTGCAACCGGACCCTTTCCATTTCTTCCTCTTGCAACTTCTTTGCAGTTTCAGCATCCGTTTCGATTTGCGTTTGAGTTGTGCTGATTTGAACCTTGGACATCTCCCCGATTTGGATGGCCATTGCCTGCAGCATGTCCAATAATGGAGCGGTTGCGGCTTTGATGGACTCGGCAATCATGGTTTTGACTGAGGTCTGCATAGCCGTATCCATCATGGATCTTATAGAGTTTGACAGGTTAGCTTCAGCCGTTACAATTCTTTCGTCGGTTGTGGCTTTAAAATTTTCAAGGCATGAGTCAACTGTCTCAACCACCGCTTGCTTAATTTGATCAATTTCCGGAGCTTTGGCCGTTTGAGAAAATTCTTGTTCCAGGTTTTCAGTCGTTCCGGATGTCTCACCGCCCATATAAAATGGCTTACTTTGATATAAGTCGGCATTGTTGAGTTGGCGTTGGCAACCTTTCCTCCACTGCATATCAAAAAGATCGAGATTTTGGACGAGCTGTTCTCGCACCGCAATAAACCGTTCGGCCATCCTCATTTCGATCGGGTTTAGCGTCGCGTCTTTAGTTTCTTGAAAGACATTCTCCACTGCCTGCAACCGAGCGTTTTCAAGGATTACTGCGGTTTTGCTAAAGGCAGGTTGAATAAGGTTGGTGTTAGCTAACTGAAGGGCCCTCTCTTCCAGCCTGATGAGCTTGTCCCAATATTTGTTGCCGTTCAAACCTGGAGACATGTCGGATATTTTTGTTTCACATCGGAGCTTCACCCACAGAATATATGGAGCTATCGCTTCACTGGCACCCTTGTTCATGTCCCTAATAAGTTCCTCAAAGACTTCATCTTCTTCTTCTGCGGTAAAGGTAACCTCATCCCCGGTTATGGCTTCTGGTTGAGGACCGGTTTGCAGCGTACCTTTTCCTGTTGCGGTTGAATCTTCGATAAGAACTCATTTGCCTTGGTTGACCTGAACAGAACCTTCAGGTATTGTCGCTGAGTCAGATGGCCCATCTCGAGCCGATCGGTTTTCTGGAGCTATCTTGCCTCTTGCGGAACCGGATGGTTCCTGTTCTTCAAGGTTACCCTCCTGAGCCAGAGGGGTAATCTCTGCTGTTTTGGCCGTTTCTTCGACCGGTTGTGCTTCACTCTGATCAGGCATCTCAACCTGATCAACTGGCTTCCGACGACTTGAAACATCGTCCTCTTCGGTTTCCTTTGCAATGTCTTGGATAACATCCTCAATTGCTTTGGAGGTGTTTAAGCCTACGTCGACTAATACCTCTTCAATTTGTTTACTCGGTGACTTGGAGGTTTCAGAGTGAATGCTTACCTCTACTTCCTCCTTGGAAACGGACTGGTTTTGTTGGCTCCCCGAGGATTCGGTTTGCCTTGGAGAATTAGATGGAACGGGGGTAGGAACGACGGTGTTGATGGGAATGGGTTGAAAGATGTCTGCGGTTCTTTTTGGTGGATTATCCGAGGAAAGCGTTTTCTCGGAGTCCGCCGGTTTGTTGGAACTTTTCCTCGTAGCTACCTTCTTTCTCCTCTTCGGTTCTGGTGAGGCTTCGGTTTCAACCGCTTTTCTTGCCGGTTTCTTCTGTCTGGTTTCTTCTTCAGCCGGAGCCGAGGAACTGGCTCCTTTGGACGATTTTGTTTTTGAGGTTTTGGGTTTGATCGTCTTCTCCGGTTTCTCGATCATTGACTCTGAATCAAGAATAGTAGAGATTGGAAGCGGTTTACCTTCACCCAGTTCCACATTAAGGAACTCAAGGATTTTGACGATCTGCATTGCAAAGGCCTGCACCCGGCCATCTTTCTTTATCACCATCTGGCAAAATTTTTAGAGAGAGATATCCGCCATTGTTGAGGGCAAGCTTGAAGGATTTTCTTTTTGGGTTGGATGAATATCTACCTTTAAGGCTTGGACAGATATTCTAGAAGATTGATAGAGTTATTTCAAAGTTATTAGATCCATTAATACAATTGAGATCACGTCTTCATCTACAAGTATTCATCTCGATCTTACCTATTTATTTTCTCGTACCATGACAATAACCTAGACGCATGCCCTAGGAATATGATACAAATCTTTAGTCCTATAATTATGTTTGGATTTTTCTTTAGACGCATTTACTAGGGTAGATTAAATAAATGAAGTGTAAAAAATATTTTGTATTAAATGACAAAGAGTTTATAATAGACACCATCATTTGATGGGCATAAGAGACATAGCGTTGTTGTCCTTTTTCGCGTGTAATTAAGCCCCAAACTTTGATCAAAATCTCTTTTATTCGCGTTCGAGAATGCACAAAAATTTCATTTTCCCGATTTTTCTTAAAGAGAAAGTTGGGTGGCGACTCTAAACAGTCAAAACTAGTCTAATCGATATCATTAAATCCTATTTCGGTTCCTCACCTCATTTTATATGAGACGAATTTTGAGGAAGTCGTACTCTCATTTTATTTTACGAGGTTCGAGAGGAAGGTAAGCCACGAGATTTAATGAAATTGACATTAAGTTTGACTCTTGTTTATCCTATCATTTTAGTTCCTCGTCTCACTCCGAATTTGAGAGGAACGTAAAAAGTTAAGTTGGCTTAAGACCAAGAAGCGGGCAGTCAGCTGATCTGGTAAACAAAAACTTGACAGAAAGTCAAGAAGTTTTCATTAAAAATTATCTTCTAAAGTCAAGGGATCATCAGGAGGCAGGAATAAGTCTGTCGAGTCTAAATTATACACACTTTTAAGAACACAAAATGGGAGATCCATAAAGATAACTCAAACATGGATCCCCAAGAGACTAATTAACCATGGACCCAAATGAATATGGGTACCAAAGATGTATATGTATATATGTGTAGGTAAATCAGGACAGTTGCCTAGAAGACTCTGTTTGGAATCTGGACAACGGCTAATCCAAACACATGATAGGGAACAACCGGTTGCTAACAGATATAACGAAATGCACATGACCAAAAATCACCTTCGATGATAATAGTAAAGGTAAAACCGTGGGTAAGGATAAGATTATCCATGGTAACCTTATTATTAATAACGTGTTGATAATAGAAAATCTATGCTATAACTTGATTAGTATAAGTCAGATATGTGATATCCTATTTGTGGTTAGAGTCTGTGGGAGATTTTAGGCTAATCCTAAAAAATCTCACTATATTGCTGCTAAAAGAATATTAAAATATCTTAAGGGCACTAAAACGTGGGATTGTGGTATCCGAATGATTCTAGTTTCAATTTAACAAGTTATTCTGATGTAGACTATGTAGGATGTAAAGTAGACAGAAAAAGTACCAACGATACTTTCTAGTTCTTAAGTAACCAGCTTGTATCCTGGTACAGCAAGAAGCAAACGTCTGTTGCAACCTCAACGGCAGAAGCATAGTATCTTACAGGCGGCAGTTGTTGTGATCAACTTCTTTAGATTCAACAACAATTAAAGGATTTCGGTATTACAGCTGAGGAGTCCCCGATATTCTGTGATAATACTAGCGTCATTACCATAACATACAATCTAGTGTTGCACTCGAGGACCAAGCATATCGATATTTGACATCACTTTCATTCGGGAACATGTGATGCAGAAGCACATTCGGCTAGAATATGTGTCAACCGACCAATAAGTGGCTGATATTTTCATCAAGCCACTCCAAAAGACTAAGTTTTCTTACTTTAGAAATATTTTGGGTCTTGCTGATATCAACTAAAATATTTTTTTAAATACCGGTATGTATTTAGGGAGAAACTTCCTCATTTTCAAAAAGAAGAAAATTTTCACTTACTCTCATGAAAAACCGAGCATACTTTCAAGGAGAAGCCTTCGCTTCTCAAAAATGTCTCAACGGCATAAAATCTTAATTTTGGTATTTCCTTAAACCGATCGACTTTTCAAAAGTGTCAGTATTTTCCAAAACCGGTCGGATGTTCATATTTTCGATCTTCTAAAAACTTTCATATCCATAAACTTAAAAGGAGAAACAATCTCAGACAAATAAAACCGGACAACTCTCTCCTTTTGAAATTGGTAAAATCATTCTACCGAAACAAGTGTATGCAAAACCGAACGGTTTAAGAAAAATGGAGATAAAACTGATCGGCTATTTATCTAAACAACTACCGCCCGGTAAAATTTCCAGTTCCAAGCAGAAGCATTTTTTCTTCAGGCCTAAATAACCGATCTCCTGAACACCAATTTTGCAGACAGCCGACCGATTAATTACATGAAAAGTTTCGATAGTTTCATTTTCCAATCAAAATAGGACAACTGGCTAGTGTTTAGTATGTTTTGTCTGAATCACTCTTTCTCAAAAAGCAAATAGTCATTCCTCAAACAACGTGAAGATTTGCCAATCTTTCATCGTTCAAATGGATGAATAACATTTATGTAAAAGTTATTTCCTCAATCAACATAACAGTCACTTTCCTTTGTCCATTAGAATTTAGGATGAACTCTAAATAAAAACTTTCTCTACTTAATGATGCCTTCACGAAAAGGAAAAACTCACATCTTACAATCTTCAAAATTATATCCTATCTCACAAACAGAAGATTATCTTTATCTCTTCAAAATCAAAGAAATGAATTCAACTTTCACTAATAACACTCTTCTCATTGATTTCAAGTCCGTTCTATCAAGTGGAGATCAAGAAATTGTCTCCATGTTCAAGTCCCTGGAAAACACGGGTTTAAGACCTTTTCTTGATGATTGTCATTCTATATATGAAAATATAGTTCATGAATTCTTCAAAAATGCTAAGATACTTCGCGGAAATCTCATCCTATTTAAAGTTCAAGGAAAACAGTTCATAATCGATGAAGAAGATCGCGCACAAAGCTGCGAACTTCCAACTGAAGGCGTCTCTAATTTTTCTTTCCCAAGTGACATCATCGATGAGATGTGACTTCACTTCTCATACTCCTCCAATCCTATCGAAACTCATGAAGCTAAATCTCACCTAAGAACTAAATATTAGAGTCTTAGCGAAGTTGTTGGAAAATTTATTCTAGCGAAGAACTCCATCAACATCTATTCCAAGAAAGTGTTTGAAATGATGGTAGCTATCACGAGAGGCATCTCCATAAACTGGTCAAGAGTGATTTTCAAAAATCTAAAGAAAATGATCTCCTCAGATACGATGCTGACCAGTTATGCAGCTCAACTAAGTCGTCTCTTCTTTGATATTGATATCCACCTCGGTCAAGGGGTCACACTCAATCCATCCCAGCTCCTAACAAAAGAAAGGGTTCAGTTGTACATCGATAGGATAGAAAGAGCAAGAATCAAGAGAGAAATGACTATAGGGTCTCCAAGTTATTAGTCTTAAGATTAAAATATTTCCATCATTATGTTCGAAAAGGAAACCAATCATTTTATACCATGAACCAGCTACTATGTATGTTGAATCGACTTTTTAGCCAAAATCTTAATACAATCAAGGTTTATTAAAGATAAGCTACATTAACTATATGTCTACAGGAGAAGTCTTCGCTTCTCAAAAATACTTCAATTGTCTAAAGCACTTAAAATGCAGTATTTGTCTAAAACCACTCGGTTTTTGAGCAAAAACCGATCGGTTCAATTTTTCTTCAAATAAATGACCGATCATTTTGGGAAAGAACATGACCGATTACTTATATGAACCTTTCGGTAGTATCATCCTTGAAAAGTTGTCTTAAACAATTAATATATTTTCAATTTTCAAAAGGTCATATCTCAGAGTAACGTAAAAAGTTATGTCTCTTAATACTTACATTTATGACCAACATAACGGCTAGATTCTTTTAACTAATAGATTTTAGGATGACTCTTAAGTAATTTCATATGCCTATTTAAGGATGCACTCTCTAAGAACAACTCACACAAATTTATATCAGATCTCTCTAAAGTCTAGGACCCTTGTCTTCGCTCACAAATTCTTGAAATGAATCCAGCCTTTGCTTGAAATACTCTAATCGTCGATTTCGACTCTGTTCTATCTCTTGAAGATGAGGAGGTTCTCAAGACGGTGTTCCTATCTTTAGAAAATTATAGGTTGAGAAAATTCCTTGAAGGATCTCAAGTGATTTATGAAGAAGAGGTCTTTGAGTTTTTTGAAAATGCAAGAGTTGTTGACGATTTTATCATGTCAGAAGTGGGAGGAGAGAAATTCCTTATTGAAGAGGAAGATTTCACTCGGCTTTTCGATCTTCCCACCAAAGGGTTTTCCGAGTTCTCCATCCCTAGACAACATCATCCAATACATGACCTTACTTTTATCGAACTCATCCACTCGCGTGGAAACTCATGGAGTCAAGTCCTTGTTAAAACTTGATATCCAAATTCTTAGTAATATCGTTGGTAGATCTATCATGGCAAAAAAGTCCACCCATCTCTATACAAAAAAAACCTTCAAAATGATGATCGCCATAGTTAGTGGCATCCCAATCAACTGGTCATATGTCATTTTTGAAAATCTGAAGAGAATGGTCTCTTCACCAAGAATGATGACTGGCTACGTCTCTCAGCTTAGAAGCATTCTCCTCTAACTCAACGTCAATCTTGAACACCGAAACCAATCTTAGATCATCCACCTCCTGACCAAAGAGAAAGTCGAAAACTAGATCCATAGGATAGAAGCAGCACAAGATAAAATGAATTATCTCCAGGATCCATCAAACCATTAGAACCTACATTAAGTTACCATTGTCCTTTTCGTCTTAGAGGAATGTGAACCGATTATTTTGTTTCAAAGCCGGTTATTTAAGTTTAAATTAATGAAGTTATTAATATTTTCATTAATTATTTAATAAACTCATGAATTAAATGAAATTAAGTATATTAATTAATTAATTTGTACTTTCTAAATAACGGTCATAAAGAATTTTATTATTAAAATAATGAATGTACCTTGAAAATATGTCTTATTTTTCAAACTGGCGCCAAATTTCCTCTTTTATTTGTGTTTTGGGAAGCGCTATTCAATATAATGGTTCAAATTCCTAACAGTTTTTAAACATGTTTAGCACTATCCCTTTAAAACGAAATACATGCCGGAAATCTTGAATTAAAAGAGATATTTGTAAACCCTAAAATATTTTTGCTCTACCTTCTCTCTAAAACCTCTCTTCTTCGTTACCTCTCCTCATTTGTATCTCAAAATGGTTAAGGATAAAGCTTTGTTCAACTATATTGTACAAGTAGATTTTCAATCCATCTATGACTCTGGAAACATCGAGATGTAGAAGATATTACGATCTATTGAAGAATCCAGCCTGAAATACTTCCTAGAAGGACTGCGCATTTACTATCCGGAAGTCGTTTAGGAGTTTTTCGACTCCGCCAAGATGATCAAAGGTTCTATTGTCGCCAGAGTAAACGGTATGGAGTTCACCATCACCGAAGAGATGTTCACCGAAGTCGTGAAACTCCCAACCAAGGGCAGGGGTTTCTCTAAGGCGCTATCCCCATCCGTTATATCCACGTTACAATCTTTATTTTTCGACAGCGACTTTCCAGTAAGCCGTAGCGGGAAAAAGAATGAATTAAAATGTGAATATCGCATTCTGTGCAATATTGTCTCCAAAGTGCTATAAGGAAAATGGGGAAATTTTGACAGTATGACTTAGTCAAAATTTGATATGATGGGTGCCATCGTCAGGGGAGATAGTATCAACCCGGGGTTTATTCTATTCAACACCCTATGCGAAATGGTGTCCCTTTTCAACAAGCGAAGTCTTGGGTATGCGATACAGATTGGCTGGATTTTATCACATTTAAACGTACCTACCGGTCTAGGTACTCCATTAATATCCAGCAAGATCTTAAATGCCTTTACTACTGGTAGATATTTTATAAGGATTAGCAAGGACATGGAGTCTAACTCTGAGGCCTAGAGGTGACAAACAAGCTACGAAAAGGTTGCTTGTGAAAAGGCAGTGGGAGGTTCGAAACGCATCAACACTTTCATCCGTACCGCTTCAAGACTTAGATCAGCCGCTAAGTCCACCGCTAGCACTACCAATATTGCTGGAACAAGACCGGAAGATGTGAAAGAAATTACTTCTTTACAAAACAAGACTCGATCCAAGGTAAATATCCCTCTTCCTCTTCTCTTTAATGTTGAACCTGTGTTGGTAGTTGCTGAAAATCAGAAGGAAAGTGCTGCACTTCAAGGCCACTGCGATTGAGCCTGCGGCTTTAGAGGTTCAATCGGTAGTGGTTGATACTACAAAACAGGTGGTTGATCCTGCTGCAACTGGTCGGAGAGCTGAAACCGATCAGGTGAACGTTGCGTCTAGAACCGATCGATCGATTCCACCTAAAACCGATCAGTCGAATATGCCAAAAATTGGTCAGCCAGAAGTCCTTGAAACCGGTCAAGTTAACGATGAACATGTATCTCAGAAAGAGCTCTCCACTTCTGCTATAGGCTCCTTATTTACTGAGGATGAAACGGGTATGGCAGTCATCCACAAAGAACTTGTTCCAACTCCATCGTTTCCACAAGGGATTCTACATATTCCGACTCCTTCAAATGAACATGGTCTAAAAAGAACTATTGTTGAACTACAATCCTCTTTTGTTGTAATGAGAAACTCAAGGCAACTTGAGATTAGAGAGCCCATTCCAGAACCGGAGAACGTTGCTGAGATAGACATAGATCCTACTACGAGCAAACCATATAAAAACAAATGCATTGCATCACCACCTCCTGATTCGCCCTTAGATGTATCTCCAGAAGCTCAAGAGACTATTATACTAATTCTTGAAGAGGTCGAGACCACTACCCAAGAAAAGATAAATATATACAATACGTGGGTAGAATTGAGACTCAAAAGGAATTTTGTTGAGGTCTTCCCCGAGGTCGCCAAAAATAAGAAATGGGCTGCACTTATCATCTTAGAAAAAATGGCACTCTCTATGGCCAAAACCAAATCGGTTGCTAAATCCATGTGAAGAAGCATATTTGTGGATGCCTATATAAGGGGCCGATCGATTTTCCCTTTTCTTAAAGGTTGCAAGGAGAATTTTGACCCATCTATAGCAAACGCAAAGGCAGACGGGGAAGTGATTAAACACTTGGAAGCTATTATGGATCAATACATATCCACTACTACTATGAGATTTGTGGATGGCGGGGGCTACTTCAACCTCTTAGGAATCTTGTATTCCTTGCCCGCGAGCCGACCTAAATCATGACAACTAGACGGAACCACTGGATTTCATTGAAGAAATGCCCCATTCTCAAGGTGAACCTCAAATTATCGGAACCGAGCAACCACTTGTTGAAAAGGCTCAAACTTCAAAGCCAACCTGGAACCCTTCCGAAGAACGAGAGCTATTTGACGAATATGACGTTAGAGGACGGTGTGTTAAAGATAAATACATTGGCATGTCTAAGCAGGATTATAAACGAATAGTCGAAAGACAGAAAGTTACTTTAGCTGATGTAATAGACTCTGGCATATTGGGAACAACTTGTGATGATTCTGAAAATGAGGATGGCCAAGACACGACTAACTCTAATCTTCCTCCAACACAACCACCCGTTGTAGAAAAACTTGAAGTTCTGCCTGCCAAGACACCGACACATGCTCAATCTAAATCGGGTAAGTCGTCTGAGCCTAAAGAACTATCTGGTCATGGTCATAAGAACAGGAATGATAATGTTGAAGGACCGGATCGTCGGAAAGATCTATTCAAATTAGCTTTCATCATGCACATCCTATTCAAGCTGTTCCTATCGGATCTCACATTTCAACTCGGTCTGACTCTAAGGAACCTCCAAGGCAGGACTTATGATAGTTTCTGGACACTCTAGCTCCGTGGAAAGCATATGTTAATTCCCGATTGGTTGAAATGGAAAGGAGATGAAGAAAGGTGTACTATCAAGAAAATATATCAGCTGAATAAGCAAATATATCCGTTGACATATTTTCCTACTTAAGAAGACAGAAGTTATCTGCTTAAGCACTTGACACAACAATCTTTTCAACCGGAATCTTTGCTATTAAATCGCTCAAGCTTTCAAAACTTAAACAGTTCTCAAGAGTGTGTTAGAAACTCAAAGTGTATTACAATACTACATATTCTGTGTGAGTGGTGAGCATTGTAAGTTGACAGAATTTGTTTCTGTTCAACAGGGTGAGTCTACTGAAAGGTCGAAAATAGGCAGTAATTAAGTCCTGGTTGTACAACTAAGTATGTGTTTGTATTGTAAACAGATCAAATATTCTAGTGAATATTCTTCTCAAAGGTTTGAGAAGAAGGGGTGATGTAGGAGATTTATCTACGAACATTCATAAATCTTGTTTTATGTGTCCTCTTTCCTTTAATATCTTCTAAACCGATCATCTGCTGCTTCAAATCGAAACAAACAGTTCCGCACTTGAACTCGGTTCAAGAGTTTGTGATGGTTTACGAAGAATATAGATCGATATTAACCTCAAACAAGGTTATTATCAATCGGCGTGTGTGTAAGCGTTTACCTTTGTGAGACCCCAGTCTCCCTTGACGATCCCATTCCTAACAAAGAGGTTATTCAACATAAACATCCTTATTAAGTATACCGTTTATAAAATCACTTTTAACATCCATTTGATATACTTCAAAGTTTTTGAAAGCTGAATTAGCTAAAAAGATTCTAATAATTTTAAGTCTAGATAAAAAGGAAATGCCTCCTCAAAGTCAATTCCTTCCTCATTTCTGTATCCTTAAGATAATACCCTAGCATTATTTCTCATAACTAAATCATCTTCGGTAAATTTGTTTCTAAAAATTTATCTTGTTCTAATAATAGATTGATCATCTGGTCATGGGGAATTAGATGTTAGACTTTGTTTCTTTTAAACTGATCATATAGGACAGAGCAGGTGTCCAATCACCTGAAAATAATAATAATATGTTAATTGCCTATTTGAAAATTCACAGAAAATATAACTAGGGCCTCGTTTGATCTTTGGGTTATTTGGATAAAATCCAGATTTTCTCTCCAAACCCAACCATCACATCCCAAATCAAATCAATCATTTTATAAATTAAAATACCAAAATTACCCTTTAATTAAATATTTCATTTTATATTATTAAAAAATAATATTAATATATATATATATCTTATATTTATTTTATTACACTATAAAATTTATTTTTATATAATTTAAATTAATAAATTATTTCATTTAAAAAAATTATATTAATTATATTAAATAAAAATAAATTCAAAATATAAATAAAATTCAAACCAACTATATTATCTAATGTACCATTTAAAATTTAAATTTATTTTAATAAATAATTATACTAGAAAATAAAGTTAAATATATTTAAATAAAAAATATTAATTAATTTATAAATATATCTCATTTAAATGAAATATTTATAAAGAAATCTATTAAATTTTTTTTTTGGGTATAAACTAACTTTAAATTATCCTTATAAATAAATACTATAATAAATTTGTTTGATTTTTGGTTATTATATTATAAAATTTATTTCATTTAAAATTATATATTATTATATTAAATAAAAATAAATACACAATATAAATAAAATTATAATTAACTATATTATCTTATATGATATTTAAATTATAATTATAAAATTAGTATTCATTTAAATTTTAATTGATGTATTAATAAAAATTAATATTAATATATCTATAATTTTTAATATTTATTTTATTATATTATATTTTAAATTTTATTTGAATATAAATCAAATTAATATATTTTTAAAATTTAGTGAGAGAGGGAGGAGAAGAGAGGTAAGGGTATTATTGGTAATAAAAATTTTAAAAATTGGTTTTTTCCTAATTTCATTAAACAAGGTTATTTGGTATAAAACCCCGATAAAACCCCAATATCCCAAAGATCAAACAAGGACTAGAGGTTTAGATCATATTTTTAAAATTAAATAATAATAATATGTTAATTGTTTTTCCTTGTTTTTAATTGATATGCATAAGTAGAGTTTCTAACTTATCTTCCCCATGACACAGTAGTCAGGTTTTAGATTTCCAAACTTGCTAACTGCATCTAACTTAATTTTCAGTCAACTAACAATCGGTGGAACATAATTTATTTCATTCTTCAAAGCTAACTCCTCATGGATTGGATCAGATTCAATGTGAGTTAGGCTCCCTTTGACAAAACTTATTGGCTTAAGCTTGTCAGTTGCTGATTTTAACTTTTTACAGGGCTGGTTTGGGTCATTGCTATCAAATTCTAAACCAGATTTGGATCCAGCAGGTTTCAACAGACTAATTTGATATTTGACAGCATCTCCAGACCTTGTCCAAGCACTAACAACATAGTTTAACCTTTTGTTTTTAGAAGAAAGAATTTGAATATGTTCCTTGAGCATCTCATTCTCAGAGGAGATCTCGACCTTGTCAATTTCAAGAGTTTTTTATTCTAGAGTTTGAGACAAAACAGGTTGAGACACTTTAGATGAAGACTTTATTTTATTTAGGGATTCTGCTAGCTTTCTGTACTCTATGACTATGTCATCTAGTGCAGCTACCGTTCCCTTGAAAATTTTCAGAAGAGAAGTCAAATACCTTAGAATCCAGAGTTTCTTCTTCCTCTTCTCTTGCCATGAAGCAAGCAACCTCGTCATCATCACTTTCGCTGGATGAAAAGTAAGAATCATTATAGTTCCGTTTGTTCTTCCCATCCTCTACCACAAGAGCCTTCAGCTCATTTTCTTCGTCCTTTTTCTTCTCATCACGCTTCGGCTTCATAAATTTTAATTGGTAATGACCTAGAATGCCACGGTTAAAACACTTAATATTAGCTTTGGATTTATTATTATCATTTGAATTTGAAGAGCTTGAGTTAGAGTTGCTCTTCTTCATGAAGTCGACAAACTTCTTCACGAAGAGAGACATGGCATCGTTGCTGAGCTGTTGGGCAGCAGTCTTCACATCAAGAGCAGTCAGTGACTCTTCAGCAGTCACCAAGGCTTTGGCAATGATGATGGATGAAGGTTGATCTTCTTCAATCCTTGAGTTCAACTCGAACTCATAAGCCTTGAGATCAGCAAACAGATCGAAGAGCGAGATCTTGTTGAGATCTTTGGATTCCCTCATAGCCATCATCTTTATGTCCCATTCCCTTGGCAAAGCACGCATGACCTTAATAGCAATCTCCGTGTTGCTATAGGTCTTGCCAAGAATAGATAGAGTGGAGATAATTTTTGCTGAACCTTGTGTCAAACTCAGTCATTGTTTCTCCAGGACGTATTTTGAAACTGTAGAACTGTTGAGTGACAACCATGATCTTGTTCTCCTTTGTTTGTTCATTGTCCTCATAAAGTTGGGTAAGTCTGTCCTAGATCTCCTTAGCAGTATCACACTCGATGATGTAGTTGAACATACTATCATCAAGAGATCTGTAATGCCATGTTATTGAGGTTGTTTCTCCTCTTGTCTTCACAGGTCCATTCGGATTTCTCCTTTTCAATCTTGATGGAACCATCTGTGATAACACTCCACATATCGTCATGAAGAGAAGAAAGGTGAGAACAAACTCTCTTCTTCCACACAATATAGTTTTCTCTTGAGAATGTGGGGATTGCGGTAGCACTGGCATCTTTGGTTATGGTCGACATTCTTAGTGATAGATTAAGAATAGAAATAGAGATCTAATACCAATTGAAAGGATCGGTTGCACCAATAGAGACAGGGGTCTAACTATTGATGACAACTTCTAGAAAATTGTTTGATAGAAATTTTGTTAGGGATTTATATCACTTTCTATTCTTCACAAACCTTTGCAAACTCTTGAAACGATTCAAGTGCGGAAACGTTTGCATGGGTTTTAAGCTAAGAACGAATGAAAGAATGAAGGACAGAATGTAAAAGACACAGAGAGTTGTTTATGGATGTTCGGAGCAAAACTCTCCTACGTCACCCCTTCTTCCAACCACCGAAAGGATTCACTATACTTTTCTTTGAATCAAATACAGTTTCAGTATTAGCTAACTGTTAAACAGAACAGACTCTATTCAACTTACAGAAGGTTTAATAATATCACTCAGCTAGACAGGGTTTTGATTTTATCTCTCTCTTGATGTACAAACTCAGTAAGCAAACAAGTGAGCAATTCGTAAGATTGATTGTAAGTCCGGCAGCTCGTCCGTTGTCCTTGAAGATCTTTAAATAGAGAACAGGTACCAACGGTCGAATCTTCTGCCTTGAAACGTGGCAAGCACCCATTGGAAAGTCTTCATAGTATACAGGTACAACAGACATTGTGCACAAAGATTGTGGCCATACCAATCTGGTAGTGCGCCGAATATTCTTCTAGGACTGTCCTGTAAAGAACAATTAGTGAAAAAAATATTTACTTACGTGGCATTCATTCATTGGATTCAATTGGCTATCGTACAGATCTGGACGGATTAGTGGAGCAGATGTAACGTACAGCTATTTGATCGTGGGTAGATGGATGCTGACTTCAAGCAACTGCTGAAGGGAGGCATTAGACGTGCTCCATTAGACTGCCAAGTCTAATGAAGTTAGACGCCTCCGTCTAATAGAAGAATCCATTAGACCACCAAGTCTAATGGAGTTAGATGGAATGTCTAACTACGTGTCCCTTCAGACTAGTCTGAAGGAGTTAGACTCTCTGCGTCTAACTTTCAACTGTTAGACTACACGTCTAACCATGCATCTGTTAGACTGCATGTCTAACTATGTGTCTGTTAGACTACACGTCTAACCACGCATTTGTTAGACTACACGTCTAACTATGTGTCTGTTAGACTGTATGTCTAACCACGTATTTGTTAGACTGTACGTCTAGCCATTTATCTGTTAGACTACACGTGTAACCACGCATCTGTTAGACTGCACGTCTAACCACGCATCTGTTAGACTGCACGTCTAACCACGTATCTATTAGACTACACGTCTTAACCACGTATTAGTTAGACTGCACGTCTAACTATATGTCTGTTAGACTGCACGTCTAACCACGTATCTGTTAGACTGCACGTCTAACTACGTGTCTGTTAGACTGCACGTCTAATCACGTATTTGTTAGACTGCACGTCTAACTAGCCGTACGTCTAATAACCAACACGTCTAATGAACATAATTCAAACTAAGTCTAACTTAACATGTTTTGATTCACCTGCACATAAATAATTATAGATGACTTAGTTTCCTTCTTATTTAAGTTTTACACAAGTTCATCATCAAAATATCGTTAGTCAAAATAATTTGACCCAATAGAATGGATAAAACTATGTTCAATTAAATATATAAGTTAAATTATATATATAACTGCTATGTCATATCAAGTATATTAATATATTTAAAGATAATAACAAGGTTTTGTAGTACAGTGGTAAGTATTTTTTTCATTCATATGGGTGACCGGAGTTCAAATCTCACTATTTGCAAATAATAAATAAATTTTTATTATTTCCGGTTATATAAAGGCTGCGCTTCTGGTTATTTAAATGCTTTGGTATTAAACTCCAAATTAAGCTTTCGCAGCAGCGTAGTATGTAGAGACGGACATACAACAGGGCTGTGGTGGGCTTCAGCCCACCCCTTAATTTTTTTTTATGTATATATAATTAAAAAAATCCAAACACCCTGTTTCTTATTCTTTTCAATGCTATACTATATAGAATATATACCCTACTTTTATTTATTTATATATATATATATATATATATATATAAAAGAATAAGAATAATGTTAATTTCATATAATTAATTAATTTTCAATTTTATTTGAAATTTGTTTAGACATAGTTTTATTTCACTAATTTAATACACTATTAATTCTTTATCATTTAATTATTTTTATTTAAAAATTTTATATTTAATTTTTTAATTTGAAAAGAGATTGAATATTAATTATTATATATTTTTTTTCTAATTCTCTTCCCTAATATCCATCTTCTTAATTTATGTAATCAACATAAATGGAGAATAATTGAGAGATTTGAAGATTATATTTTGAGAATTAAAAAAATAGTACAGAATTTTAGAGATTAGGTTTTGAGAGAATAGAAAACTCACACCCGCTCTTTGAGAACTTTCTCATTATAAATACTAACAAAATTAACAAACAAGTCCATCAAGTTATGAGGTAAATACAAAATGAGAATGATAATAAAGATAATAATAAAACAGTAATAATTCTTTACAAATATCATCATTTTTTTCTAATTCTCTTCCATAATATCCATCTTCTTAATTTATGTATTGATTAATTTTATTATGTTTATAACTGATTTGATTTTATTATGTTAGATTAATATTACAAGTTAACAACATCTCAATTTTTTTTCTATTTTTCTTATAATTTTCACTCTAACTGTTTAATAAAATATTTATTTAGTTTTAACGTTACAACTTTACTACTACGGAGCAAACATTTTCAATAATGAAAATGTGAAGACGGAACTTCGCAATAAAATAGAGCATGATTTTTTTACTGACTCTTTGACACTCTATATTGAACGAAATTTATCTATGGATGTAAATATATATTTTATTTTAGATGAATTTTATGTTTTAAAATCCGGTAGATTTTAACTTATTTAATTAATATAGTATAACGTCTTCTTTTGATATATAATTTATTACATAAATTTTAAGCCCACCCCAATATAAATTCCTAGATACGTCCCTGGCAGTATGTCACAAATCTAGGATGGGCAGTCTGACGCAGTAGTAGAGACAGAACTAAAGAAGATTGTCACATACTAAGATTATTTTAAATCATCTGCAATGAAAGTTTTAGTACAGGCTTCATTCCTTTGAAGTCAATATGTTCGTTGGTGAAGTAGATATGACCGTTGTTGTGTTTTGGATACAAAAGAAGATTAAAGGAAGAATAGAAGAATAAACTTGGTGATAAGAGCTCTCTTGTTAATCAAAACTCTCTCTCTACAAATATATATTTTCCTTAGCATATTTGTGTGAGAGATTGTTCATATTGAAAATTATTGTATCACTTTTCTATATTGTGAGTTCTTTGTAAGTTGATAGAGTGTTTATCAACAAGTGTTGTGTGTGCTGGTAGTTCGGAAACAGACAATGTATAAGTCCTGGTTGTCCGACTGGGTTTGTATAAGCGTTTTATTCAAACCAAAGTCTTCTAGTGAATATTCTTCTTAAGGTTGAGAAGAATATCCTTCTCGAGATCGAGAAAAATGAGTAATGTAGGAGAGTTTACTCTGAACATCTATAAACATTGTGTTGTGTCTTTCTTTCTTTATCACCTCCTAAACTAATCATTCATTGCTTCAAACCGAAACAAACATTTCCGCACTTGAACTCGGTTCAAGAGTTTGTGATGGTTTGCGTAGAGTAGAAACCGATAATCAACCTCTAATAGGGTTATTATCAATTGGTGTGTGTGTAAGTATTCATCAATAGTCGGACCCTAGTCCCTATTGGCGATCTCGATCCTAATAATACCGGTATGTGACTAAAAAATGTTGCATGAGGAAAAACTTGGAACCTAGAGTAGATCCTCCTGTCGGCTTTGATACATCCTCCAGTATAAGACCTTAGCGATGGTAGGGAGAGATTCTCATTCAAACCTCAATAAAAACCTTAGCACACAAAACTTGGTTACTTTACCCAACCATTGTTTGGACGTGCCCCAAGAAACATGGCCTCGACAAGTTAACCCATTACGTGCTTATTTATTATACATGCATACATCTATAATAGATATATTAAACATCTCTAAGCATGTTTTCTTTTATCAAAATCAAACGACATATTTGTCAAAGTTGATTATACATTGCAGAATGGCCTTGTTAGATACCGAGGATCTATTCATGTGGACTCGCCACTTCCATGAGTAAGAGTGGTACTATGACGCCTATGGACTCAACGACTCTCTCAACTACACTAATCATTGCCTTCATCATAGCTGCATGATGTAGATGCAGCGCAAATAGGATCTACTGCACCGCGCTTTCATGTTAGGGGATCGTCAGATTTGCACAACTTTTGAAGAGTTTAAAGATAGAATGATGATTAGAACAAAAACATAATAAGGCTCAAACCTTTAATAGAATCCATGTCTCTTAGAAAACTCATCCAAGAAGAGCTCGGTTACATGAGAACTGCGGAAAACAAAATTCTCGCTATAACTTACTTGAATCTTCCTCGGTGGGTCAAGATGGCAACCCAAACCGGGGAAATTCCTCCGCTGAATTTCGGCACATCTATGATCCCCATGACCAATATGGTAGATCATTTCCTTCTCTCTCCCTTGAGCAATCGCCCTCCATCCTCGAAAATCTTGGAGGTAGTCTATCATCTTAGAGTTGGAAATAAGGATCCCATCAAATTATCCTCGTTGAGACATACAAAGGGTTTTAACGAATCATACTTTTCATACTCTCTCAATCAAAGAGGAGCTCCTAACATCCTCTACGTCTGACTTCTAGAGAAAATAGAGCGCATACCTCCTCCACCTCTTGGCAATGTGATGGGTGTCGCCCTCTAGAATCGATGCTTTAAGCATGCCAAGTCGGAGTTTCCTGTCCACGACAATGATACTATTCGAGAGCTTCTACCATGATACGGTATCAAGAAAATAACATATTTGATGAATGACCAACCCATAATTGTACTTATGAGTCTCGAATATATCACTACGTACTACACTAGTGAACTGTTCAAAAAATTCGGGCAAGACAACTATCTGGAGCTCTGGAATGATTCCGTCAAAATGGGTATACACAAGGATCGGAAGGACTACATCGACCAGATTATGGAAAATTTCACCGCCAACAAGCAGAAGAATAAAGTGAAGGCTCTGTCACTTCCACTTGCTGTAGTCAAACTCGCTCCCCATGAAAATGATCTATAAGTTTTACACTTTATGTAAAAATAGAAAAATATTAGAAGCCTAGTATAATCAACTAAGAAAACCCAAAGAACTCCGAAATTTTGAAAATGTAACATCAGAAGTTCTATTTAAAAGAAAATATATATAAAGCCTTACAAGATGTTTATCTATATGTCAACGAGACAAACTAACCCCGTTAGTCAACCGAGCTGACCACAGACGGAACACCAACGGAACCTCACGTTTTGTCACCGAAAACGATGTTGTTCGACTTGTCTTCATCCCCGGACTCGCGACCTCGTCAGCGCGATTCTTCTAGAAGCTCTAGCTTCCTCCACAAGCGATCAAATCTGTTGGTTTTTTCAGTCACATGCTCCTATCATCGACGCCTATGTTCCGCCCTTACCCTCCAGCCTTATCATGTCGTAGATAAGACTCCCATCGAATGGATAGAACTTTAAAGATAAGATCGTCGGTGGTCAAATTCGTCTTGAATTATCCCTCCAGACCAACCTATGAGTACTATAAATACTCCTCATTATTCTATGAAGCAAATCATCGAAGAATGTCAAATAATTACAGCTTATAACAATCGAAATCAAAGTTTGAAAAATCTGACCAAAATTTGGTTTTTGTCAAAACCTTCTCCGGAGACTCCCGCTTCGATCCAGGCTTCTAGATAGGCTCCAACACCTCCCAGGAGTGTTCTCTAAGTGTTGGTATGAATCTCGAAACTTTATATTTTCTTGAAAACTTGAATTTCAAAATTTTCTTGTTTGATCGGGTTTAATCTGTTCTAAACATTGATTATGTGATTTCTATGTTTAGAATCATTATATATAATGTATGAACTTTCATATCTTATCAAATCAACCTAAATCAAGAATTTAAAATTTTGAGTTTGAAAACTAGATTTTTAAAATCTTTGTGTTCTTGGTTTTATTCTGGATTTTTTGATTCATTTAATTACTATACATGTTTGTTAACATGTTAGAATGAATCCTAAGCAGCTGTAATGACGTTTTGTTCAGGTTTGATCAAACTAAAATTTTAAAAATTAAGCTTAAAACTAGATTTTTAAAAAAACTGTATTCTTGGTTTTAGTCTAGAATTTTTTTTATCCATTTAGTTGTTATACATGTTTGTTAACATGTTAGGATGAATTCCATGTAATTGTTCATCAATTTGATCATGTTTGACCAAATCTTGCTTTTAAAAATTTTCTGATTTTAATTCAATCTTCAAAAACTGTTATAATATTTGAATGATATTCTTATTTTGGTTAAGTTCAAATATATTCATCATTTCAAAGCTAATGAAATAAAAATAGACCTTGAAATTGCCTAATTTGAAAAATCTCAAAATTTGACCAATAAATGGTATTTTAAATTGATCTTTGTAAAGATCTTGAAATCATGATTTATGTTAGTTTTTGTTCTTCATAATCATATAAACCAACTGTAGCTTACGGATCATGATTTCATGATCATAATCAAAAGATATGAGCTTATAAAATTTTGACCAAATTAAGAACACTTTGGTCTTGCCTCCGACCAAGGATCTTAGCCAGCGACTGAGGAGTCTGACCGAGGGACCTAGACAGCGACCGAGGAGTTCGACCGGTGTTCTTTAGGTCCGACTGAGGACCAGAACCGGTGTTCTTTATCTCCGATCGAGGACTAAAACCGGTGTTCTTGATGAAGGATCGAGCCCCGCAACCGATAGTTTTAGCCTAGGAACGTAGAGCCTGACCGAGTTTTTTGACTTAGGATCGAGTCCTCCCCTTAGCCTTGGACCGGTGTTTCTAACCTAGGACCGAGCTATGTTTTAACCTAGGATCAAGAGCCTTTAACCTAGGATTGTGGACTAAGACGGAGAGCCTCAAGCCTAGGACCGATGATTAGGACTAAGCCTCTTAGACCTAAGACTAGTAAAACTAACCCTAACCCTAGACCTAGAACCGATAGATGCATATCCCTAGGATCGAGCACCTAGATTAGTAGACTTGACCTAGGATCGAACCTCCTAGGTCCACGACCGATCCCCCTAAGGTTGGGACTGAGCCTTCCGAGCCCAGGACTGAGCGTTCTTGTCCCTTGACCCATGCGACCGAGCCCTGGTCCGGACCACCCCCATCTTGACCGAGCCCGATGAGCCTAGATCAGCCAAACTGAAACCAGACCCTGGAAATCTAATTCTAAGGCCTGTTTAGTTCCACTTTTCAAAATCCAAAATTATTTTTGTAATTTTAGAACCCGAACCCATTTTAAAATAATTCTAAAAGGTCAAAAAATGATATATTTATATTTTCGGGATGTTTCCTAACCAATCTTTTGGATAAGGCCCCGTTTATAATTTATTTTTAAATTCTAACATTCTCCTCTGATATTTTCATATTTTGTTAAATCTAAATACCAATACAACAGGTTAACACCCCTTTTAAATAATTTTGTATAATTATTTAAAACTCATCCTTACTTAGGACCTCTAGACTACTAATTAAAGGTAAAAAATGTTAAAAT
Organism: Impatiens glandulifera; assembly: GCF_907164915.1. Lineage (NCBI taxonomy): Eukaryota > Viridiplantae > Streptophyta > Magnoliopsida > Ericales > Balsaminaceae > Impatiens > Impatiens glandulifera. The sequence continues at coordinate 24,229,218 of NC_061867.1, forward strand.
TGGATTTATAAAAGCCAAATTTTGTTTATTTTAGAAGAATTTTTTTATAACGTCCTTAGGCGGGCGTGGAAGACACAGCGCAAAAGCCATTTCCCGAACGTAAACATACAACGAACCACCCTTTTCCAGGAACTTTAGTCTAAATACGTTTATAAACGTATCATTTTATTAATTTTCATATAATCTTTTGGCGACTCTGATTTTCAAATAAACAATCTTTTAAATAAGTTATGTTTAATTAATTTAAACTAAGTCCAGGTTAAATTGTTATTTAGCCTCCTAGATTATTTAAAATTTGAACAAAGGATTAATTATTTTTACATAATTAATTTTTCACTACTCCAGGTATTTTCAAAATCTTTTAAAAATTAGATGTTTCATTTAAAAAAATGTCTAGCACGCAAACCAAGGTTAAAACGGATTGAACCTCGAGCCACCACGCAATATGATATTTTCCCTATATTGCCACGCACCTAACTTGCTGCGGCACATGCTAAGTGTCACGGGCTTAGTCTTTTCATTGACGATCCATGCGGCACTAGTTACGATCTTCTCAAAACCGAGTAACTAGTCAGCCTTACTCGACGCAACACTCGACGTTTAATAGAATTGACACAAGAATTCTAGAGAGAGAGTAAACACTTACAAAGAATAGTATTATATCATTTGAATACTTGGTGATCTTCAATGTAATAACTCACAAGTATTTATAGGACTAATTCTAGCTATTACATTAATGACACGCTAATTTAAGGCATTCTTTATAAGTGTCAATCAGTGATGCACTAATATAGGGATTCCTTCTAATTGTCAATCAGTGATGGACTAATCAAGGACATTCCTTTTAAGTATCAATTAGTGATGCGCTAATCAAGCACCTGCCTTCCAGCTAGAATATTCCTTGCGTTGGGCTTAAGCGGGCTTAAGCCTCCTCCTCCTCTTCTTGGGCCAGGAAGATTGGGTCGTGACATACTCCGTAAGCCTCCTCTTCTTGGGCCAAGAAGATTGGGCCATGACATTCTCCCCCACTCAATCTGGCGACGTACTTGTCGCTACCTCCTTATATGCCTGGATGATGTCTCCACATGAGATAGGAGTTTTTAGTGACATATTGGCTCTCCAACCCGGTTCTTCTCTAATAAAGGGTCTTCGTATTGCATCACAAGCCCCTTGTGAACTTTGGAAAATCGTCTCTCTTGATGGAGGAGAAGTTTTACTATCACTCAGTTTCCTCCGAACTCTGAGTGTCTTCTCTTCTTGTCCTCCCATTTCTTCATTCTTTTGGCATTCTTGGCTACTTCTCACTTCTCTTTCTTGAAGAGAAACTCCTCCGGTTGTCTCTTCGATTCCTCCAATTTGGGAGGTTTCATGCGATAAAGAACCGCCGCCGATGATTTAGTACATTTGACTAACTCTTCTCGGTGATCCACCTCTCTCTTATGGTGGTGTTTCTCTGATAATCCAGTGGGTATTACATCATGACCTTTCTCTAGGACAGTTGTAACTTCTTGAGGTATCTTCTCTTTGGACGTAGTTTTCTCATCTTTTTTTATGGTGACAAAAGATGATGGGTAGGCCTTCTTCGCACCTTTTAAGAGTTGCATGGAAGATAGGTGCCTAGTTTCTCTCTTGCCCTCTCTTGTTAAAGGTATTGTGCGAGTATTACCTTGCTCTAGAATGTACATCATATTGGCAGAAGGGAGTAGGATGGCATTTACCTTGTCAAGGAACTCTATGCCTAGAACCATTTTGTAGTCATCCATGTCAATAATGGAGAAATTCAGAAGGCCGATTCACTCCCCCAAGTTGATCTTTACATTGAGAGAAACTTCATAAGTTGCATTTGGTGCCGAGTTGACTGCTTTAAGCCACCCTTTCTCCTTAGTGTACCTGATCCCCAGTCTTCCCGCCTCCTTTACCTCTAGAAAATTGTTGTTGGCTCCCGTATCCAACAAAGCTTTATCCATGTGGTTTCTTACTTTAGTTTCCACAAATAGTCGTCCTTTCTTCACGGACTTTGGCTCATCAAACTTTGCTGTAACGACACTAACTAGGTTTAACGACCCCAATCGAGCTTCATCGTGAAGGCGTTCTTGCTCCTCCATCAATGTTGATAATTTGTTCTTCATAGGGCACTCTCTTTCTTTATACGGCCCTTCACAAAAGAAACACTTTATCCGAGGTTTCTCTCCACGTTTCTCGTCTCGATCTCCTTTACCATTGGATTTGATAAACTTAACTAGGTCTTCATTGTTATAGATATGGTCTCCACCATTTTCCTCATTGTCATTCCTCTCATAGGTCGACTTTGGTTTCTCTTGCCTTCTCATTTCGACAAGAGATTCAGCCACGGCAATAGCGGAGCTTAGATCTTGGACACCACGCCGTTCCAACTCTAAATTTGCCCACATTTGTAGACCATCAGTGAAGGCAGACAAGGCTTCATCGTCTAAGTAGTTAGGGATCTCAAGGAGAGTAGCGATGAACTCCTTGACATACTCCTTAATACTCCCTCTTTGTGAGAGCCGCCGCAACTTGGCCCTTGCTTCTCGAATGGCGTTTTCAGGATAGAACTGTCTCTTGAGTTCCTCCTTGAATTCACCCCAAGTATTGATAGAACATGTACCTCTTTCAATGTCGCTACTCCTTCGCCTCCACCACAGCATGGTGGTGTCTTCCAAGTATGTCGTGGCAGTATTTATCTTCCTCGCATCTTCTACTAGGCCGAGTGCTTTGAAATACTGGTCCAAACTCCATAGGAAGTTGTCGATCTCTTTCGCATTCCTCTCGCTTAAATACGCTTTAGGTCTTAGAACGTCTATCCTTATCGGATTGGGGACTCCTACAGGCGCACGTCCGCACTCTTACGCAATCGCCTTCTTGAGCAACGCCACATCCTCTTCAGTGGCTTGTAATTTAGATGACATTACCTCGAGTTTCTCGGTCAAGGTATTGATTTCACCAAGGAGGGTCTGCTCCACGATCCGAGTTTGCTCTTGACATTTTAACAAGCATTCGTTCAGGGCACCTTGCATTCCTTCTCGGAGCTCGTCTCTCTCCTTCTCAAGTTTGGCAATGCATTCCTCTAGGTCCCCGACATTATCTTGTTCGTACGCCACGGGGAGTTCTACCTTCTCTAACCTGGCGATAATGTCAATGATAGCGTCTCTTGATCTTTCTCTTTCTTTGGTAGCTTTGGTTCCTCCCGCCTGAACTTTGTGAGAGTTCCTACCATCTTCTCCGGCCCCGTGGGGAAGATTTTCTACTTCATCCACGACCTTTGAATTTTCTTTCGATCTCTTCGTCATTTCAGCTCTGATACCAATTATCACGGGCTCAGTCTTTTCACTGACGATCCGTGCGACACTAGTTATGATCTTCTCAAGAACGAGTAATTAGTCAGTCTTACTCGACGCAACACTCGACGTTTAATAGAATTGACACAAGAATTCTAGAGAGAGAGTAAACTCTTACAAAGAATAGTATTATATCACTTGAATACTTGGTGATCTACAATATAATACCTCATAGATATTTATAGAACTAATTCTAGCTATTACATTAATGACACACTAATTTAGGGTATTCTTTATAAGTGTCAATCAGTGATGCATTAATATAGGGATTTCTTCTAATTGTCAATCAGTGATGGACTAATCAAGGACATTCCTTTTAAGTATCAATTAGTGATGCGTTAATCAAGCATCTGCCTTCCAGCTAGAATATTCCTTGCGTTGGGATTAAGCGGGCTTAAGCCTTCTCCTCTTCTTGGACCAGGAAGATTAGGTCGTGACATACTCTTTAAGCCTCCTCTTCTTGGGCCAGAAAGATTGGGCCATGACATAAGTTATGGGACCAGGAGATGGAGATCTCGTTTTGGGGCGTTGCAACAGGTACTATATTATTTCTCATAGATAGGAGAAGGAGAAGGAGAAGAGAGAAAAAATAAATGAAGAGAAATAATAATTAGGAAAAAAAATTAAGGTAAAAGAGACAATGATTTGACTTGATATATTATAGTTTTTCTATTTTTTATTGACTAACATTAACTTTATGTTTTCTTTGTTACATTTTGTATTATCTCTTTTTTAATTCAAGTAAGTTATGAAAAAAATAAATTTGATATTCATTACAAAATAAAATTCAATACAAAATAACATCACTTAATATTAATTAATAATATAGATTAACAAATAAATCAGTACAAACTATACCATTAATCTTAGTAGTTTGTTCATATACATTGGTTCATATACATTGGTTCATGTATCATTAAATCTTGATAATTCATCCATGACAAAACATAAAAATGAAAAAATTAATTTAATCATGTTATGTTTTAATTATTTTAATCTGGATGAAATTTTATACAGGATGAAAAAATCATATTTATTTGCTAATAGGTTTCTAAAAAAATATTATATTTGGGTTGAGATTTTGGAAATAATTGAAATTAAAATTAGTATCTTTTTATGTTTAGTTTGTTTAATGATTTAAAATAAAAATTAAAGAAGAGATAACTAAGGTAGATAGAAATATAAAAAGTGATAATTAAGATAAAGAGATAATACTGTGACATGATATTATTTTTTAAATTATTTTTGCTGACCTTGATTTCACATAAGGCGCTGTATTATGGCGCTTTATAAGGAGAGTAGTTGTGTATATTTTTTGGGGGGAAACAGTTAAAATTATTTCATTAAAACCTTAAAAGTGGGAGGGTCAGAAATCAAAGTAAGACAAACTCTAGCAATGATTAATGATGACAACTAAAAGACCTTAAAAAAATTGATTATTAGATAAAATAGATAGTCAATTAATAGGTAATTAACTATCTAAAAAACTTAACAAAATTCACCGTTTGTGAAGGAAACGCAGGGATCGGTCATATTCTCAAATCATCTTTATCACTCTAGACTAGTCGACCGATAACACAGAGGCGGAACAAACCGGAATTCTCTAATCAAACTATCTTTTCGGTTATCTTTATAACAGAATCAGTAGAAGATTGGCTCGGAAATGAAAAACGGATTTACCGCTCAGCTTCAGGATCAGTAAACCCATACCTCAGAGATCGGTTTTACTCTTCGGCAGTAAGATTGGTCAACCGATATTGAAACAATAGTGTAACTGGTAGGGTGTCCGGTCGGTACAATACTTGGTGCAATCCTAAACTACCGTACAAAACATAAAATAACCGACAGTTTAATCGATCAGACCAAAGATATGGAACGGCAGAAAATTTCCATTTTGGTGAAATCAAAATACTTTGGGAATATGCAGAAGGAAGTTTTCAAGTGTGCAAAATGTGTCATTTCCATTTTGATACAAGCCTGATGATAGACTTTTGAAAGTAGAAGACTGCCAAAAGTGATCAGATCCATTTTTGTATAATTCCAACAGTAGTCCCTAAGGAGCAGGTATCTGTCAAACCGCTCCAGATGATAAAATCAAGAGAAGACAAAACTGTTTAGTTGTATTTTTTCTTGGGAAGTATCAACCACATTAAATTCCATACAGTTCTTTATTGACCAACCAATCAGAATCAAGGATCCAATGATTACCATACAAGTATCTGTTGTATGAGAAATATGACTATTGTCATATTCTCACTATTTAAGAGAAGTTTAAAGAGCAGCAAAAATATCAAGAAAAACACAGACACCATTTCTACAAGTGACACAAGACAGTGAGACAACATTTTAGAATTGAATCAAAGCCTAAACTGTTCTTGTTTACATAATATCCAAAGTGCTAAGTGTATTACAATTCATTCTATGTAAAAAGTGAGAGTTGTAAGCCAATAACGAGTAGTAAATAAGCATCGGTTATTTGACGTATTGTAAAGTGTGTTGAATATTCTTAGTGAATATCCTTCTCAAGGTTTGAGAAGAAGGGATGACGTAGGAGTTTTATCTCCGAACATCCATAAATCTTGTGTTGTGTTTCTTCTCCATCTCATATCTTTCCATTGCTGATGAATCTGTGTGTGTGTTGCTTTAAGTTGAAACGAACTATTCCGCACTTAAACTCGGTTCAAGAGTTTGTGACAACTTGCGTAGTATAGAGATTTATATTAATCTCTAACCGGGTTAGTATCAACCGGCGTGTTGTGTAAGCGTTCGTCCAAGTTAGACCTCGGGTCTCCCTTGGCGATCCCAATCCTAACACTGATTAGTATCATTCATACATTATAAAAAACAGAGATTACAAACAAAAAATATTATATTCAAACCTAACCATTCAAGCCTGGGATTTTCGCATACCATCTATCTTCATTGAGAGGTCTTCTTTCTCTTCATATTCCTCAGAGCGTTGTATTATGGTGCTCTACCAAGAGAACTTTGTAACGCGTGTTGTAAAACTTCAAAATTTTAGATTAAGTGTTATTATAAATATAGTTATATAAAATTAATGATTGAAAATTAAATAGGAGAGATAAAAAAAATATATAATATATATATATGAGAGAAAATAAAATAAAATTAGGAGAGAGTAATCTAAATAATTATGGAAAGATCATGTTATATAACTTCTAAATTTTAGATTAAGTGTTATTATATATATATATATATATATATATGGGAGAGAGAGAAATTATATAATATATATAAGAGAGAGAAAATAAAAAAATTATGAGAAAGAAATTCAAATGATTATGGGGAGTCAATGGAGCAAAAGTGCAAACTTTCAAGACACACTTCTAGTCGATTCGCATAAAGAATGGGGAGTTGGTAGAAGATTTCGCCATGAAATTGACATCCATCGTTACTAGTATTCGCTCTTCGGGATAGAAGGTGGAGGAGTTCTCTATCGTCAAGAAGTTCTTTTAAACCGTACCACAAACATACATGTAGATCGTTACCAAGATCGAGCAATTTAGTGACCACAAAAATATGACCATCGAGGAGATAGTTGGTAGTCTCAAAGTCTATGAGAAGAGACTTTATGTCTATGGAGACAAAGAGGAGGAGAACATATTGCTCATGCATGATTAATGAATGTCACAAATGAAGAAAAAATGAGAAGCCAATTTTTCTTCTGGATTGTTGAGTCGCAGCGACACTGGTGGAGATAACCGAGGTCGTGGCAAAGGTCGAGGACATGAAGAAAAATCTCACATTGAAAAAAAGACACCAAACCCCGCAAAGACAAGAGCATAGTGAAGTGTTACGCTTGTCAAAAGTACAAGCACTACGCGTCCGAGTGCCTTAACAAAAGGCTCAACGATGAGGCAAACCTCACTAGCTTCTATGACGAGGAGACAACATTAATGTTTGTTGAAGGAGTGACAAATGTGTTGCCCGAAGACGAGGAGACAAATCTCAAAGAGTTCATGCAAGAATCGTTCGAGGAACTAGAGGTGGTGTATCTCAATGAAGAGAAAGTCATAGTGAACCTCCTCGCAAGTGATGATGAATATAATCACACCAACATGTGGTACCTTGACAATGGAGTAAACAACCATATAACAGGCCATTGAGAGAAGTTAAATAAGCTCAACGAGAAGATCATAAATGTGAAGTTCGAAGATAGAAGCAATGTGCAAAGGTTTCTTTATCCAGCTTGTGGGAATATCCTTGTGAGTAGAGATTTCGTGTTCAAGAAGGAGAAGAGGTAAGAGTGGTATAATGACTATAACAAACTCGTACAAAATTTCGTGGAGTTCAGAATCCTACGAGATGTCTATATGGAGGCACCACTGGTAGAGATGTATCATGATGAATTGGTGTTGATCACGACTAATGAACCAATAACATATCACGAGGCGGCACCCGAAGAGCTGTAATATGAGGCCATGAAGAAAGGGCTTGAGCCATCAAGAAAAACAAGACATGGGAGCTCACCGACTTATCACCTGGTCACAAAACTATCGGGTTAAAGTGGGTTTTTAAGTTAAAAAGACAATGAATGCAACATCCTCAAACACAAAGCGAGTTTAGTAGTGAATGAGTTGACTTTGAGGACACCTTTGCATTAGTGGCGAAACATGACATAGTTAGGCTAATTCTTGTCATCGCAGCTCACTATGCATGGGAGATCCACCACTTGGATGTCAAATCAGAATTTCTCAATGGTGACATCAAAGAAGAAGTTAATTTCACTCAACATGAAAGCTTCATCATAAAAAAAATAAACAGCACAAGGTGTACAAGCTATATAAGGATCTCTATGGACTACGTCAAGCACCAAGGGCTTGGAACAATTTTCTCAACAAGAGAATGATGAGCCTCGGCTTCGTAAATGATAGGATTGGTGTTGACAATAGAGACTAAGGTCTGTCTATTGTGAATATCTTACAACTTCTATTCGATAATAATCTTGTGAGGGATTAGTTTTTGTTTTTATTCTTCACAAACTCTTGAACAAGTTCAAGTGTGGAACCGTTTGTTGGATTTGAAGCGTCAAATGAATGAATGCAATGAACTTAATGTAAAGAATGCAAGGAATTTTATGGATTTTCGGAGATAAAACTACTACGTTACCCCTTCTTCCACAACCGGAAGGATATTCACTAAACTTTGATCGGTATAGAACACACTACACAAACTTAGTTAGAAACCACATGACTTAACAATCACCTGCTTCTGAACTTCTAGCTAACTCTCTGTTGAACAGAACACCCTCTGTTCAACTTACAAAACTGAGATTACAAAAAAAAATATAATATATGATTTAAAATATGATCACATCTAGACAATGGGTAATTTATGCTTGAGCTTGAGAGATTGGATAATCATATAGCAAGAGCGAATGTAAGTTGATAACTTGTAGTTGGATTTGTAGTCGAAAGATCAATGAGTAATTCTTCTGTTGTCCTTGGGCTTTTATTTATACTTGAAGTACACCAACGGTCGAATCTTCTTTGTGGACACGTGGTATGTGTCTGTTGGATGGTTGCCTATAGTACGAGAGTAAGGAAGATTCTAAACATAGGAAATGTGGTCGTACCAGACAAGTAGTGCGCCGAATATCCTCTAGTATTGTATTGTACTATAGAGGTACGTGGAAGTTGTTCATACGTTTTTAGAGCTAAATTATTAGACTGTTGAAAACGGTAACTACATATGAGATGAGTGAGTACGTAGTTAGACGGATGCTTCCTTTAGACGGCTGCTAAAGCGAGGCATCAGGCGTTCTTCTTTAGACCACGTCTAAGAAGGAGTTAGATGACGTCTAACTATGCTTCCCTTTAGACCGCGTCTAAGGGAGTTAGACGGCGTATAACTACGCTTTTCTTCAGACCGCATCTAAGGGAGTTAGACGGTGTCTAACTACGATTCCCTTTAGACCGCGTCTAACTATGCATCCCTTTAAACCACATTTAAAGGAGTTTGACCGCATATAACTACGCTTTCCTTTAGACCATGTCTAAAGGAGTTAGACCTCGTTTAACTACGTTTTCCTTTAAACCACGTCTAAAAGAGTTAGACCACCACGTCTACTCGCGTACTTCAGACTCCGTTTAATGTAGAAAGACGTCTATAGCGCCTGCTTCAGACCACGTCTGAAGTAGCATAATCCTTTAGATTTGTGCCTGCACAAAACAAATAACCTAACATAATTATGTTCAAATCATATCATCAAAATTATGTTGTGCATATTCTCTTACGTTAATTAATTATTTTTTCTTAATTAATTTTCTTTTTTCTTTGTTTAATTTAACCCCAACAGTAAATGTTCTCATGTATACATGAGAAACCATGGAGAAGAAGTACTCATCGTTGGCGTATATTTCGACGACTTAGTCGTGACATGATCAAGTATCTAAGGGAGTTAAGGATAGGGGTGTTCAATATTTGGTCTGAACCGAATATCCGATCGAATTCATATTCACCGAATTCGCATAAACTAAATTCGAATTACATTTTAGGTTTTCGAATAGAATCCTAAACCGATTCGAATTCAAATATAGTTTTTGGTTTTATTTTTGACTTTAAGTTTAAACTCGAAAACCAAACTGAAAACCGAATTCAATTTTTATTATTTATTTTTATTATATTTTATTTCTTATTACATATTAAATTATTATGAGCCTCCTACTAGATCTCTAACATCCCAATAATTCAATAATTCCATAATCCCTCATTCCTTTTTCCCTTTTATAGTCGTCCACCTTCCTGGCTTTTGTGGTCCTTTTAGTTGCCCATTTCATCTCTAACATTAAGAGTATCTAAATTATTCACTTATCTAGCTATTTCACTAGTAATATCATCACTGTCATCAATAACACTACACCGTCATATATTGTCGTCGTCAACACTGTTTTACTTTTGTCGTTCAATTGTTGAATATTGACGGTGATTCATTAAGCTTGGTTTGTATGATTTATACCTTTTTTTATAAGTTGAATAGATAAGATTTCTTTAAAAACTTATTTATGTTAACTCTTTTAAGAAAATTTCTTTTATCTTATGGGTAAGTGATGTTCAATATATGGTCTAAACCGAATATCTGACCGAATTCGAATAAATTGAATACGAATATGTTCAAATCGTTTCGGTTTTCGAATTTTCTTAAAAAAAATAAAAATTCGAAGAACCCGAATCGAAAACTCGAATAACCTAAAAACTGAACCGATGAATAACCCTAGTTGAGGAGTCAAAAAGAAGATGATGAAGGAGTTCGAGATGAGTGATCTTAGGATACTCTCGTACTACCTTGGTATCGAGGTGGACTAGAAGAAAGATAGTATCAAGGTGAAGTAGGTGGCTTTTGCGAAGAAGGTGTCGAAACAATTCGCACTAGAGGATTGCAACCCGAGTAGTGTCGAATGGAAGCAAAGTTGCACCTCGAAAAGCATGTAGAATGAAGCTTAGTGGATCTGAAGGAGTATAGGCATATCATTGGGTGTCTCAGGTACTTGACGCACATTTGACCCGATATCTCTTATGAAGTTGGCATAATGAGTCGATACATGGAGCAGCATACCATTCTACACCAACAGGCATTAAAACACATTTTTCGTTATGTGAAGGGAACGACGAGCTATGGGATTCAATTAAGAAAATGACTAGAATTTGAAGAACTCGTTGGTTTTACTAACAACGACCTAGCCGGTGACACAGATGACAAAAAAGGCACCGAAGGGATGGTGTTTTATCTCAACGGGAATCTGATCGTCTTGTAATCTCAGAAGCAACGAACTATTGTTTTATCTTCATGTGAGGTAGAGTTTATGACAACTACTGCAGCGTCGTGTCAAGGACTTTGGCTAAGAAACTTGTTGAGCGAAATGCCCGGATGCGAGTTGAGGCTAGTAACCCTCTATGTCAACAACAAGTCCGCAATAGCAGTAATGAAGAACTCGGTGTTTCATGGACACAACAAACACATTGATACTCGGCTTCATTTAATCCGTGAATATGTCGAGAACTGGCAGATTGTTGTACAGTTCGTAAGCACAAGAGAGCAACGTGCGAACATTCTCACCAAGGCGCTAGCAAGAGTCAAATTTGTGAAGATGCGAGAGTTGTTCGGCGTGAAGAATCTCGAACCATATCAAGTTTACGGAAGAGATTGTGAGTCTAAGCATTGATTGTCAACAAATTTAAAAGTTATTGGTCTTTATTATCTTTTATGCAATTATGACTTATTTAATTACTATTGTGTTTGGTTTTGTATGTATAAGTAGTTTATGGTTTCTAGGTTAATCTACTCATTTAAAATGGTTGTTTGCAAAAGTTGATAAACAATACTTAAAACTGCTAAAAAAAATTTCTATTCAACATATATATTATTGTTCTTCCCAATTTTTCCTTATTTTTCTTTCTTCATCATTGTTGTTAAAAGATCTGATAATCGGAACCATCATGGTTAACCCAGATGGACTCAAGTTCCACCCGCCTACTCATCAGAAAATTTACTGAGTCAACTAGCAAATCAACATTTATTTTAATCTTTAACGAGTTTTTGCAACTCATGACTCAATCTCTTATAGTTGAGTAGATGACATCAATTTTGATACACAACTAATATCTAGAATGATTAGAAACTTTTGAGCTTTATAGAGAAAATTTGTACATAGAAAAAGAAAAGTGTAACAATTCAATAAACTTCTCTCTCTACAATTAAACACCAGCCTTGACACATGATAGCAATCTGACGCTTCTAAAGCGTGCAAACTGTGGCTTATCTTTGTATTGTACCATATGATCCTCCGCCGGCGGCATCGAAGAAAATCCATGACTTTGGCTTCTTGAATAATAACGGCCGCCGTTGACGTCTCCGGCATATCCAGTCGTATAATTCCTTGTCTTCTCCTCCAGTTGTGGAAGAATAACGGCCGGGTAACGGGAACCGTCATCTTCGGGATTGAATTGGAAGTCTGTGGAGAGAGAATAATATCCACGGCGAGTCCTGCCGCCGTTCTTGATTCTCCGGTACACCATTGGAAGAAGACCTTCCATGATCTTGTTAATTGGTTGTGTTTTCTATGGCACTTTGAGTGGGTTTTATTGCTGTGGGAAAAATTTTAATGGGTTAGGTTTGAATTCAATAATTTTCCAACAAAGGTAAGGCCCACAGCACCATCTGTTTCTAGGAAATTGTCAATGTTTGGTCCACAAACCTGTCAACACATATATTTTTTTTAAATTTATATTAATTAGGTTTAATCAAGATGCCCGCGGAAATCTTCTCATTAATTATACCTTGTTTGGAAACTGTTAAATCACGTCCACATAAACGTCAAACATTTGTGCCTTGTTCGGTTATGGGTTTTTTTAAAATCAATGAGAGAAAAATTGAATGATAGTGATGATTTTAAAGAAGTAATGATAATTTTTTTTTAAAAGATTTAAAGGATATTGATATATATAAATAAAATATAAATTAATAATTTAAATTAAAGGATATTTTAGTATTTTGGTTAATGAAATAAGTGATATAGTTATTGAGAAGTGATTAATTAAAAAATTGATTTGATTTGGGTTTTTTAAATAAACTAAAGAGAACCCTTGGTCTATGAATAATTTTAAAGATGTATAGGTTTTTTAAATAAACTAAAGAGAACAAGGCCTTGTTTCATATTTAGTACCTAAACCACTCTTATTTTAAAATAAAATTACAAAACAAATGTAAAGTTTAATATGAAAAAAAAGTAAAATTAAAAATTATTCTGAATTTTCAAATTAAAAATTATTTTTATAAATATTATATATAGTTAAATTAGAATAAATATAAATATAAATATATATATATATATATATTTATATTTATATTTATATTTATATTTGTTCTAATTAAAATATATATATATAGTAATGTGATTACCGTCATTCACACACTATGTTAATAATGCATTCACATCTAGCTCTGAGTATAGATCTCACATATAGTTCTAAAATGATCATCTAAATATCTTAGTTCAATCCCTAGAAATTTAGATTTATTATTTATTTAGCATAAAATTTAAAAAAAGTAATGATTATACCGTTGTTATTTTCAATTAAACTTAATTTTTTTAAGTGAAAATTGAACTCTTGAACTTTTAAATTTTAAAAATCGCTCTTTAACCGTGAAGTCGGTCTGTCTAATAATTTATTACAATTTTAATAAAATTCACTAGTATATAACTAATCAATAGTATATTTGGTGAATTTTTAAGTCATTAACCTATCTTTTGTATTTTCATTTTCCTGTATGAGTTTGTTTATTGCTTTGTTCAAACATCTTGTTGAACATATTACCTCAAAAATTGAATATAAGTAATAACAGTAGGTACATGATAGTTTCTCATAATTTGTTACTGTGTTAATCTAACCTAGGGTAATGTAACGTACCTATAGGAAAGGAAAAAAAAAAAAAAAAAAAAAGACAAAAAAAAATACAAAAAAAAATTGAACTATTCATTTATAATCAATTAACTTATATAAAGTATAAACAATAACTAAACTAAATTATTTTTATTAAATTTAATATATATAAATCTTTATATTATATTTAAAAAGTGTTCAAAAAATATTAGAAAATAAAACTTAAAAAAGAGGAAGAAAAATAATTCTTACTTTTTTTTTAAATAAAGAAGAGTTAGCATGATACCTCACCTTCATAAAAAAAAATATACATATATTTTTTTACAAGAATATTAAATAACAAGTAAAATGAACCCACTAAATATTTGTAGCATCGCAAAGAAAGACAAAAATGCAATTATTTATTTTTATTATATATAAAATGACTGTATTACCCCTTCGGTACGAGGAAACATGGAGCATAGAGGAATTGAGAGCAAAGAAACATATCCCATAAATATCGTCTAAATTGGAATATTGAAAATAATCTCATTCTCAAAAACATATTCAAATGTGAAAATCAAACTCATCTCAATATAAAGTAACCGTTATTAATTTTCTTTTGTATAAAATTATTTACCACTATTGTATATAAAAAATCGATAGATTTTAAGTTCATTAATTTGGACGGAGAAATCAGAGAATGAGATAATAAACCGTTGGATGTTTTCTTTTTTAATTTAAAAACAAATTGTTCATGGGTTGGTTGACTGACTCAAACATAAAGCTTTGATTGGGTCAAGCCAATTAGCAGCCACTCGTTCCCTTTAGTAGGAAGAAAGAAAGAGATAACCCTATTTTAATTTTAAAATATCTTCAAATAAAAGAAGAAGAAAAGAACAAACCATAAAAAGACGAAAGATTATACCATAAGCTAATGTGCAGAATTCTTATATTAGAAAACCATTATCAATGAAAAGAAAGTTCATGAAAGTCATCATTAATATTCTCTAATTGAGTATAAATAAGGGAATAAACAGTTCTTATAATGTTTTATTTAATTTTAACAAAAAAACAAAATGAGTTGCTGGGTCTATTTTTTAAAATTTAACACCTTTACTTGATGAATGAATAACTTGGTAATGGGTTGAATCATTTTAATAGGAATAGATAAGTGGTAATTATTTTAATAATTATAACTAAAATATATTATATTATTTCCCTTCCCTTTATCATATTTTTAAATTTATTAATAAAAATATAAAAATATTTTTTTATCATACAAACACATTTAATGGGTTCGAATTTAGGATATTATTGTATGAATATCACATTTTGTTGCCGTTAGACTAGAACAGAGAATTTTAACATTATATATTATTATCTTTTAAGTCTTTTTACAAAAAAAAAAAAAATTACTCATCACCAATCAATTAAATAACCGAATTATTTAAATAATTCTAATAAAAAAAGGCCATAGTTATGTACTTTATTTTTATAATATTAAAATATGTTAATTTTAAACTTATTTAATTGTTAGAATAATACAAAGTTAACTGACAAAAATAAATTGTCACTGTCACATACATGGACATTTAAATTATTTATAAATAAAAAATATCAACTAAACCAACGTTGATATTTTAGTATCATCAATCTCAAATTAAAAAAGAAATACAAATAATTAATTTATTTAGTATAACTTAAGTATAATATAAATATATTTTATAAAGATATAGATAACTAGTAACAAATAATTTTTATATATATATTGAAGGTTTATTGATTAGCTAACTTGTAGAATAAAAAATTTATGATCATTTTTAATTCTATACTTTCATGCTAATTTTACAAATAATATATCAATGCGCTCTAAATATAAAATAAAATAACCTCTAAATTCATTTAGAGACATATCCACATGAACATATATTGAACACTAAATCCTAAACACAATTTTAAGAACAGATAAAAAGTTTTTAAAAATGACAAAAATAGTTTCTCACTAAATATTATGGATTCAATTTTTATTTAAAACACTTTAAATGAAATTGAAAGTAAACGATTGTGATGTGTCACGCTAGCTTTTGTCAAACCCACTTAGAACATTTTAATTGAATATAATTTGAAGATAAAAATAAATATTAATTAATTCAATATAACTTCAAAATAAAAACACGCTTATATTATAAAAAAAACTTTGGCAAGATATAAATCGTTTTGCGAAAACCAAAATAGAAAATCCTAACTAACAATTAATTCCAATAAAGTCTTGTTAAAGATGAATCCAACAAGAACCATCCTTATAAAGAATGTCCACATTTTATAAACATGAATAAGAAAATCATAAAAAGGTACAAGAAACATAAAGAGAAATAACCTAAAAAATAATAAGAAAGAAAAAAAAGGAAAGGAAACAAAAACTTTAGTCCATTCTATGCATTCAATTAATCTAGTTGTTAAATAATTATATGCTTCTTATATAATCTATTCCATTTTACTGCAACTCTTCTACTTCTTTTTTGTTTAGTATATACAAGATTCTTTGAAACCAGACTTCCATGGGTTGTCTTTTCTTAATTTAGAAAAACTTCACAACTATCTATAAAAACCATGAAGAGGTAACTGTAACTTTTGTATTTATGTTTTCATAATATTTAATTAGTAACTTCAGTTCATACTTTTTTTTTGTGATGCGATTTATTTTCGGGGTGACTAGTATTATCCTTTTAAATATATATATAGAGTTTTGAGATTTTGGTGTAATACCTTTATCCATTAAATTATTCTATTCTGATAGTTAAGTTGATATATTTGGATAAATGAGTTTGTGTCAATATGGATTAATATTATAATATGTTTTTTTTTTTAATATTTGTACAAAAATAAAATTGAGGATGTTGACACAATTAAAATTGAAATAATTGGTTACGAAGAATTGTGAAAATTGATTAAAATATATCATAATGATAATAATAAATAAATGAAGAATATATGAGTAATGGACCAAATTACCAATGGTGCGTTTAAAATGCACCTACCCATAAATAAAACAAGGTCTTGTTGTTGTTTTTCTCTTTAGTAGGAGGGCCCGATCCAAACAGGCCCATCTGGATAAATAAATAATCTTCCAAATAAGGTCAGTGTCTTTAGCTTGTTGTTGTGGAAAGGGCTTTTGCCAATTTTGCCTTTGGGAAATGATATTTTCAACGAATTAATAGCGAAAGCAAGGCCACGAATCTACGTGGCCTTGCCAGCTAGGAGAGAGAAAAAAAAAGAAAAAAAACGTTTCAGTTTCCTCTTTCTTCTTTCCTCTCTCTTTCTTCTTTTCATTTACCACTTCCGGCGATTTTTCTCAGGCGATATTTCTCTGGCGATTTTTCTCTCCGGCGGCGGCATCCCCGACTTCTTCAACTTTATTCATCTTCTTTCTTTCGATCGAAAATGGTAGGTCTTCTCCTTCGTGTATTTCTGTTCACTTCACTGTCTGCATTCGTGAATATCTTTTCTCTTTTTCAGGCTGGTGGTCCAGGTAAATCTCCATGCAAGACTCCAAAATCACCAAGGACAAGGTAAATAACATCTCCTTTAGAATCCTAAAACATTTTAATGATTTGAAGACCGTTTAGGTTTTTGCGGTTAGGGTTAGGGTTATGGATTTTTATGATTCTGCTGATTCTAATGATTTTAACGATAGAAATGGTTGATTATTTTGTGTTTATTTGTTTCTATGTGATGATTTAAGTGATTTTTGATATGTTTGGCTGTTATGGGTCCCGAAAGTGTTGTTTCGGGGACCTGAAAGTATGATTATATAGTCCAGAAATTTGATTTTGATATGTTTTTTGAATGAACGGTCCCGAAAGTGTGGTTTCGGGACCCGAAAGTGTTGTTTCGGGACCCGAAAGTGTTGTTTCGGGACCCGAAATGTGTTGTTTCAGGACCCCAAAATTGAATTTTGATATGTTTGGTTGTTATGAGTCCCGAAAGTGTTGTTTCGGGACCCGAAATGGGTGGTTTCGGGACCCATAAATCGGATTTTGTAATGTTTGGCTGTTATGGGTCCCGAAATGGGTGGTTTCGGGATCCATAAATCGGATTTTGTAATGTTTGGCTGTTATGGGTCCCGAAAGTGTGGTTTCAGGACCCGAAATGGGTGGTTTCGGGACCCATAAATCGGATTTTGTAATGTTTGGCTGTTATGGGTCCCGAAAGTGTGGTTTCGGGACCCGAAATGGGTGGTTTCGGGACCCGAAATGTTGTTTCGGGACCCGAAATAGGTGGTTTCGGGACCCGAAATGGGTGGTTTCGGGACCCGAAATGTTGTTTCGGGACCCGAAATGGGTGGTTTCGGGACCCAAAATGAGTAAATATTTGATTTTAAATGTTTATCTTTATCTGATTATCTGTTTCATGTTTTTTAAATGTTTATCTTTTGTTTTTGTAGGGCAAATAAACGTAAAAGGAAGCATCTCCCAAAGCAGTTCACAAATCCCCAAAAGCTCCCAAATTAGTTCCGAAATCCCCCAGAGCAGCAGCTCCCAAAGCAGCCCCACACAACCTTTTTTTAACTAGGACATCTTCTTTTGGCCTTTTCAATCTTCTGCAACTACTGTCTAATGATCAAAAGGAGGCTGTGAAGTCAATGGGCTTTGGCCATCTACTTTCATTATCACTTTCAAAATGCCCCGGGGAGATATCTCGTTATCTAGTCAGGCAGTTTGACTGTGATAAATGTTCTTTCACTCTAGAGAATGGCGAGGAAGTGAAAATCGAAGAAGAAGATGTTGAAATGGTATTGGGTCTCCCCAGAGGGGAGTTGGACATTGTAGAATATCAGAATAACGAGACTGATGACAAGCTGAAGGCATTTAGGACTCGATGGGGTAACCCTATTAATGGCGCTCCTTTAGTGACTGCTATGCCGACGAAAATGATTGAGAACAAAGCTGCTGACAACAATTTTAAGATAAACTTCGTATTATTTGTTGTCAGCTGCTTTCTCTGGTGTGATCACCTAGGTCAACTATCAAGGTATATCTCATTTCTGTTATTTCATTTGCATGAAAACTTATATGACATGTTAATTAATCCTCAAATATGTTTTTTCCCCTTGCAGGTATAGAATTCTGAAATCTATTTCAGATGTTCATAATATCAAGAAGTTCAATTGGTGCAAATTTGTACTTGAAGGATTAGTTCAATCATGCGCAAAAGTGAAGGAGAATGAAAAACGACATTTCCAAGGACCACAGACGTTCCTTATTGTAAGTTATCCGTTAATTAATTTCTCTGTTTGCAAAAATAATTGGTTTTAATTAACATATGTTTGTTTTCAGCTGTGCTACGTGTATAGGGTGAGAAACCCACAACTGGGAGGAGTTAATGACCGTCGATTTCCAATACTGTCTTGTTGGAATGACACGACGTTGAAGTTTAGACTGGATACAGAGTTGGAAAATGGAGGATTCGGACGCGGAAGCGTTGTGGGACGAATTCCACTACCGGGGATGTGGGGGGAGAACGATGAGGAGGATAATGATGTGGGGGATAATGATGAGGAGGATATGAATGAGGGGGTGTCTGAGACCCCAAAGGCGGCGGCGGCAGCAGCAGCAGCAGAACCTAGGAATAGGTCACCACCTCGAAAGAGGCCACCAATGAGGAGGTCAGAACCTATGAATGAAGGCCTACCACCTATGAATATAACACCTATTAACACGGCAGGTCCGGACGTTGATAAACTGAGTTTTACAGAGAATTTGGCGTGGATTGCTAAATGTACGTTGTTTATTGAAAAAGCCACGAGAAGACTGGAATCTTTAACTTCAGGCTGGGATGCAACGCCAATGTATGACAACGCCATCCACATAATTTATAGAGCAATGGACAGTAATAAACCTTTTAGGGATGCCATGCACAGATACTTCAAAGATCGAACACCCACTGAGGATGATGGGGTAAATGATCAGGACGCTCACACTGAGGGGGCTCACACTGAGCGTGCTCACAGTGAGGGGGCTCACACTGAGGTGGCTCACACTGAGGTGGGTCAAAAGGGTGTTCTCGAAGAGGAAGATGAAGATGAAGTACCTGAAAAAGATGGATCTCCAAGAAAAAGAAGGAGAAATCCAGTGCGACATATGAAAATTCCAGCATGCCTTAAATCTCCATACATGACGCAGAACAAGCCGACGAAGATCATCGAGCCTGCCCCTCAAATTCATGATGTCGCGGGAAAAGAATTGGTTGCTTCCAAAAAACAGAAGAAATATCCCATACATATCATGGAACTTCCAGCACGCCTTCAATCTCAATATATGAAGAAGAACAAGCAAAGAAATATAGAGTTCTATCATTTTGTCAAGATGGAATACCGAGATGAAGTCGTTGTGGGATTCATTTATGCAGTTGATTCGAATGCGAGGTAAATCAAGATTTCATAGTTTGTTAAATCATGTTTGTTTGGCTGAATTAATGGTCCCGAAAGTGTGGTTTTGGGACCCGAAATAGGTGGTTTCGGAACCCGAAATGTTGTTTCGGGACCCGAAATCTGGTTTTGGGACCCGAAAAGGGTTGTTTCGGGACCCGAAATCTGGTTTCAGGACCCGAAAAGGGTGGTTTTGGGACCCGAAATAAGGTGTTTCGGGACCCGAAAAGGGTGGTTTCGGGACCCGAAATAAGGTGTTTCAGGACCCGAAAAGGGTGGTTTCGGGACCCGAAAGTTTGATTTTTAACTTGTTTTCTTCTTTATCCGGTTTCAGCAAGGAAGTATTCTATGTATCCGAGCTTACCAATATCAACATAGAGCAATTTCAATCAATGAAAAATGAATGCCACGTTGAAAGTGGGATAATTGATGCGTGGGCAAACATGATCACTCTTCACTGCAAATCAACTTCCGACTCGAAAATAGTTTTTTCGACAGTCGTTTCTGTAAGTCTCTATATCTTTCATTGTTGTTTAAACCAATTATCTCTTATTGTGATGTTGATTTCATTTGCAGGACTTTTGGAGAACGAAAGACCTTTTCATTGAAAGAATGATTGAAGAAATGAGAATTTTCGAATTAACTCCCGAACACATGAAAACTGCTAAGCTGGTAAGTCCTTTTTTATATTATCTGATTTTTGATTATATGTGTCATCTGAATCTTGGTGATATTCTTGCAGATATGTTTCCCAATTTTATATGAAAATCACTATTATGTGGTTGTCATCAATATGCGAAACCAAGCAATTGAAGTCATCGACAACCTCCCACTGGACCCAGATATTGAATGGGATGATAAATATGTCACAACTCGGCAACTGATAATGTTTAAGTCTTTTTTACACATAATGTATTGACTTCTTTGAAAGTGTTTATTAACTTCTTTGGTAAAACAAGTACAGAACGTTGTGGACTACTTCTAAACTATCGACCAAGGGATCGCATCCAAAATTGCCCAATTCCCGTTCAATGTTTTGAAATTACCTTGGCAAGAGAGTTCAAATAAAACGGATTGCGGAATATACTGTATGAGACATATTCATTGTTACACGGGCGATGCAACAAATTAGAATTGTGGTATAACGATAGAAAATGTAAGTTACATATTTTCACATTTGATTTGTTTTACAAATCTTTAATAACCGCTGAATTATAATTTCCTACAGGCAAGGGGAATGCTTGAAGCATTGCGAGTCAAATACACTACAATGATCATCCGTTCAAACTTAAACAAAAATGTCAAGAACATCTTACAGAAGTTTGTAGACATTTTAAAAGTAGAATGTCCTGAAACATATAAGTTGTATGTAAAGAGCAACTCTTAATTAATTTAGTACATTTTTTGTCTTCAATTATAATCATGTATAAACTAAGTTAAAAACCAAGTATAAACTAAGTTAAAACAAGTTAAAAACCAAGTATAAACTAAGTTAAAAACCAAGTATAAACTAAGTTAAAACAAGTTAAAAACCAAGTATAAATTAAGTTAAAAACCAAGTATAAACTAAGTTAAAACAAGTTAAAAACCAAGTATAAACTAAGTTAAAAACCAAGTATAAACTAAGTTAAAACAAGTTAAAACCAAGTATAAAATAAGTGGTTTCTGGACCCGAAAAGGGTGGTTTCAGGACCCGAAATAAGGGGTTTCGGGACCCGAAATAATGGGTTTCGGGACCCGAAATATGTGATTTCGGGACCCGAAAGGTTGTTTCGGGGCCCGAAATAAGGGGTTTCGGGACCCGAAATATGTGTTTTGGGACCCGAAATGTTGTTTCGGGACCCAAAATAAGGTGTTTCGGGACCCGAAATAAGGTGTTTCGGGACCCGAAATAAGGTGTTTCAGGACCCGAAATTTAGATTTTTAACTTGTTTTCTCTTGGTTTTTAACTTGATTTAACTTGGTTAGACTATCTTCGTTAAAAATGAAAGGACAAAAATGATAAAAATGTAAAAATATTCAAAGTTACAACATGATCAAATTAAGTACTATCTTCATTGAATGTTATCACCACACGCATTATCTTCGACATATACTTGAGAGGACAAAAGTGATGTGAAGGATAATTGAGTTGAAAGTGGATCATTCCATTGTTGTTGTTGTGTTGAATCCAAAACTGTAGATGTTGTGGCCGTATTTCCCTTCTTTTTTGATCTCGAAGTTTTGGGGATTTTTTCAATTAAAGATTGTTTCCTCTTTGTTGGTGGTCGTCCTCGACTTCTAACTTTCTTAGGAGAGTGTATCAAAATGGATGTAGCGGGAGATTGAAATGGAGATGGAGATGAAGATGCTTCTGTGCTTTGGTCTTTAGATGCTTCAGTGCTTCCATGATTAAGTGACATAAACTGTTCCATCAAGCCTTTTATTCCGTTCATCCAAAAAGAACAAGTTACTTTAGATTTTACTCCAACTTGTTGAACCTCTTGCATCAATCGAGTTAGACTATTGTGACGTTTTTTTTCTTCCACGGACATATCTGAATCATAAATGTTGGTGATATTTTGATACCCACGCTTAATATCTTTACGCCACCGATCCATTATATAATACATTGGTACCTCATTCACCCTCATTTTTTTCAACACAGCCATGATATGTCTACACAAAATACCTCTGAACTCAAACAATCGACATTCACATTTCACATTGCAATCCTTTTCAGTGTAATGTACTTTGTAAGAAACATCTCTTAGATGTTCTCCATTAACCCCCAACATGATTTCCTCTACTCTAAATATAGAAACTGAACCTTCCTCTTCAATGGCTGAGATGTCGCACAACATCAAACCTCTAACTTCTACTTGAACCAATCTAAATATATCTGGAGTGTATAAGTTTTGGTATTGCCTTTCGAAGGCAAATCCACTAACAGTTGGTATCAAAGAATTAAACGATTGGAAATCCAATTTCTTTTCTCTCTCGATATTTCTCAACAGAGCCCTATCATATTGCTCGACAAATTGTTTGAGGGATGTTTTGGACTGCACGTAGTCATCAAAGAAGGCGTTCATACTTTCACTCCGTTGAGATGTTGACATCCCGGCCCAAAATTGTCCTTTGACATAAACAGGTATCCATTTAGATCTTTCCAAATACAAAGATTTCAACCAAACATTATATTCCAACTGATAATCTTCAATTAGTCTATTCCAATCCTCTTCGCATTGTTGAATATTTATGGAATTGTATACAATGTTTTTCAGCCTCTTCTTTATTAGATGGTATTCAGTATGGCTTCCAAGTTTTATAGGAAGTTTCTTCATTATATGCCACAAACAAAATCGATGATGCGTTTTAGGAAATACCTTCTCAATTGCAATCGCCATGGATCGACATTGGTCTGTGATTATGGCATTGGGAGGTCTATCATGCATACATTCCAACCAAGTTCTAAACAACCATGTGAAAGAATTTGAATCTTCACTTGACAATAACCCACATCCAAGCAAAATGGATTGACCATGATGATTAACACCAACAAACGGAGCGAAAGGCATGTCATAGCGATTTGTCAAATATGTTGTATCGAAAGAGATAACATCATGAAAATCTTCAAAGGCAGCCCTGCACCTACCATCTGCCCAAAACACGTTTTTAATTCGGGATTCCTCGTCCAAATCAATAAGGTAGAAGAAGTTTGAGTTCATGGTTTGCATTCTTAAGAAATAATTAGTGAGTGCTTCAGCATCCCCACTCCCTAACCTCAACCTTCGTGCTTCTATAACGTAATTTCTACATGTCCTCTCATCGAAAGACATGTTATCATACCCTCCAGCTTCAACTACAAGTGATTGAAATGTTTTGGCCACAGTTATTCCAGCTTCATCGTTTGTATCCAATCTTCTCTTTACATTTCCGTCAATTACTTTGTAGGATCTAACATGACGTATTCTCTTAGGGCTTAAAGAATGGTTGTGCTCAAGAGAAATACTTGTTATCACATATTCCCCTTCATTTCGAACAACAACATTAATCTTTGCTTTACAATTTGTCTTCGTTATTGGTTTAGGTTGATGAAACTTGTTTTTTGACTTCGATTCTTTCAGAAAACTCTTGGCACAACCAACGCTGAAGTATTTCCTCTTACCACCTACATTTTTGCTCCCTAATTTGGTAATGCCGAATCCCGTTAAGTGGGCATATGATATGTAGAATTCAAGAAGTTGTTCTTCGGAGGAAAATGTCATTCCAACACTAGGAATGTGACTGCAAAAATTAAGTGAAACCGTAAGAAAAAAGTCCATAAACCACTCATTTCGGGACCTGAAACCACACTTTCGGGTCCCTACACCAACCGTTTCGGGTCCCGAAACCACCCATTTTGGGTCCCGAAACCACCTTTCGGGTCCCGAAACCACCTTTTGGGTCGCGAAACCACCTTTCGGGTACCGAAACAACCCATTTCGGGACCTGAAACCACCTATTTCGGGAAAAGTAAGGACCCTTTCGGGTCCCGAAACCACCTATTTCGGGACAAGGAATGACCCTTTATTGTCCCGAAACCAACCATTTCGGGACAAGGAAAGACCATTTCTTGTCCTGAAACCAACCATTTCGGGACAAGGAAGGACCCTTTCTTGTCCCAAAACCAACCATTTCGGGACAAGGAAAAACCATTTCTTGTCCCGAAACCAACCATTTTGGGACAAGGAAGGACCTTTCTTGTCCCGAAACCAACCATTTCGGGACAAGGAAAGACCATTTCTTGTCCCGAAACCAACCATTTCGGGACAAGGAAGGACCCTTTCTTGTCCCGAAACCAACCATTTCAGGACAAGGAAGGACTCTTTCTTGTCCCGAAACCAACCATTTCGGGACAAGGAAGAACCATTTCTTGTCCCGAAACCACTAGATCTGTTCAGGGTACCTTTCGGGTTAAACAGGGGTGGATCTGTTCAGGTTAAGTTCTTCATCTACTGGGTTGTTCAAGTTCGGTGCTTCGGTTTCCTGAAAATTCAAACAGTTTAAATCCATAAATACTTTTGTAAAATGTAAACCCTAGATCTGTAAAATCTAAACCCTAGATCTATAAAATCTAAACCCTAGATCTATTCAAAAAAAAAATAAAGATCCTTAAAAAGGATACCATGGAGAAGTAAATGCTGCCGTAGAAAGAAATAAATGCAGCCGGAGAAGAGAAATAAATGCAGCCGGAGCCGGAGAAGAGAAATAAATGATGCGTTTCAGAGAGAGAAAGAAATGCAGAAATGTAGAATTTTTTTTTCTTTTTCTCTCTCCTAGCTGGCAAGGCCACGTATGATTCGTGGCCTTGCTTTCGCTAACCCTTCGTTGGGTTTATCATACCTCTTTCCCTTTGTGTAGGGTGCTAGCTATAAATGAATGTTGCTCTTAGTTAAGAATGCTTGATTAACAATGTCTTAGCAATTCAGATTTGATTCAACATTTTGAATTTATATTTGATTTGAATTGATTGGATTAATTAATATTGGTGTTTTGGAATCAAATGTGGAAATAGATTTAAATTTAAATTTAGATTCATTTGAAGAAATTTGTGTCAAATGTTTGGAAATTTGTTAAAAAGACACACATTTGTACAAATTTAAATTAAGTTGAAAGGAGTTGTATTGAATTGAATTGAATTGACACGTTGAATTAAAATAATTAAGTTGGAGAGACTACAATAAGTCTCTGGATTTGAAATTAATGTTTTATATACCTGTGTTAGTCATAATTCACAAAACATTATATAGTCTTAATCAAAGTAGGAAGAATTAATTATGGATTTACTCAATATGAGATATCTTATATTCTTCGATAAACCTTAAGGGTGTGTTTGACGACGGAGAATTGGAATTGAAATTGGCATTGAAATTGGAATTCCAATTTCATGAGAATTGACATTAAATTATAATTCAATTCTTATGTTTGGAAAAATTATAGAATTATAATTTAATTCTAATTCTGATGTTTGAGAAAATGATAGAATTGTAATTTAATTCTAATTCTGATATTTGAGAAAATGATAAAATTGTAATTCAATTCCAATTCTATATTTGTAAAATAAAATATTAGTTCAAAAGATTAACTTCTTAAATATGTTTTTACGTTTTTGGCACGTTTCATACGTTTTTGACATGTTTAACACATTTAACACGTTTTTGACATGTTTAACATGTTTAACACGTTTTTGACATATTTAACACGTTTTTTACACGTTTTGACACATTTAAACACGTTTTTGACATGTTTAACACATTTTTACACTGAAAATACATTTGCACACGTTTAACATGTTTTTCACATTTTTGGTATGTTTAACACGTTTTTAACATTTATAATACGTTTAACATGTTTTCACACATTATGACAAGTTTAACACGTTTTTCACATTTTGGCACGTTTTGATATGTTTAACATTTTAACATGTTTAACACGTTTTTCTCACGTTTAACATGTTTTTCACGTTTTGGGCACGTTAAACACGTTTTTGGCATGTTTAACACGTTTTTCACATGTTTTATACATTTTTGACACGTTTAACAGGTTTTGGCACGTTTAACACATTTTCACACATTTTTCATGTTTAACACGTTTTTCACGTTTTTGTTCCAATCATTGCATTAATTTAGAATTAGTTCGAGATTAGACACTTATAGTCATGATTATTATCATTTCTCAATACAACTATTATTTATGTAAAATGTGTAAAATAAAGATTAATATAGTATCAATATTTATAACGTTTTAAATTGAAATAAAAGTCATATTTAATATTTCTTAAATTAAAAGAAAAATTAGTTAACGATAATTTATATTATTTTAATATAATTTTATTTTAAAATATAAACTATATTATGAAAAATTAAAGGTAAGAGAAATATAAGTAATAAAATAAAAAATTAATTCTAATGTAAATTATTTATTCTTTCAATATATTAATTAAGTTATTTATTGATAGATTAGTTAAGATTATTTATGTTTATTGTAATTACAGTTTATTTATGCCCTACTTCTAGAGCCGGCTCCGAGGTTTTGGCTACCCTACCCTACCCTAAGTCCTTGACCTCGGTAGAAAAAGTTTCAATATACTTTTTGCCTTAAGTCTAGTTTTAAAAATTAATAAAAAAAAATTATTTTTTTGATAAAATTTTAACCCATAACCACGTTAAAACTTTAAATGCATATTTTGAACAATTTATTTTCAAAATTAACCATCAAACTATAACCATTTATGTTTAAAATTAAAATAAATATAACTAAATATTTTTAAGAAATGGGCTACTTCCAAACTCTACTCTCTCACACGCACAAACCCTCACTCTCAAACCACATAAACATTCTCTCCACTTTATATCCACTATTTTCTGTCTCTTCATCTCACCTTAAAATGAACCGTTCAGTTTCCTCACTGCTCTTTCTACTTACCATTTCAATCAAATATCAACAAATTACAAAAGCCACCAAGTTTAACATCGTCAAGCATTTTGGTGCAAAACCCGACGGCAAAACCGACTCCACCAATGCCTTCCTCGCCGCATGGGACTCTGCCTGCGACTCAATAAAGCCGGCCACTATATACATTCCTCCCGGCGTGTATTTTATTCAAAGGGTTCAGTTTTATGGCCAGAAATGTAAGAGATTTAATGATAGCAATAATAATGAGTACGTCGGAATTGTTATTCGGATAGATGGTGTGCTATTGGCTCCGACAGATTATAATAATGTGAGTACTGGAAATTGGCTTAAATTTGAAAGGGTTAATCGTCTTTCTATCGTCGGAGGAATTCTTCACGGAAAAGGGTCTGGTTTATGGGATTGTAAGACGATGGCCGCCGCCGGCGACAACTCATCCATAAGTTGCCCGGTCGGAGTTACGGTATGTATATTTTTTTTAGCAAAAAAAAAAAAAAAAAAAACATGTTTTTTTTTGTTTGTTTTATGGAAACCCTTTATTTAAGGAAACTCTTGATTATCTTTTCATATCTTTCCTAAATATATATATCTTTAGAAAGAACAAACATCGACTAAAAAAATCCACCTCAAGCTGAAAAGGTGGAGCCACTACTAGCTGTATTAGTGAAACAACCGTCTACATGAAACCCTAATTTTGTGGCATGATGGCAGTTACTAATATAGAATTTCTAACTTTTTTATTTTGGATTTCACAATAATTTTGATCGGTTATGTATGCAGACAATGGGTTTTCACGAATGCAAGGATATAACAATAAACGGATTAACATCAATAAATAGCCAATTTTTTCATATTGTATTAAATGGGTGCCATAACGTGAGGATGAAAGGATTAAAGATCATGGCTCCTGCTAACAGCCCTAATACTGACGGGATTCATGTCCAACTTTCGTCTAATGTAAGTATACTCCATACGAAGATTGCGACCGGCGATGATTGTATCTCGATCGGTCCAGGTAGCTCCGATATCTTGATACACAATATTGTTTGTGGCCCGGGCCATGGCCTAAGGTATGTTTAATATTTAGTGTTTTTGAAAATGTAGAACATTTTATAGTGTTGATCAAACCAATCAAAAATGGTTTTTAAGTAAATATTTTTCTTATTTGAACCGTTAATTTTAGTTATGGTTGTCTATATTTAAATTCTTAACTAAAATGTGTATATACTTGTAAAGTGTTATTATACTAGTGTTTATTTTTTTGACAATTTAAAATTTTAAAGAAATTTGGTCTTAACCTTTTCAAAAATATTTTAGTAATCAATTGATTGAAATAAATCACTTACTTTTTTTTTATCAAACATTATTTTTGTATAAAAAAAAACTCAAATAATAAATTAAAGCTTCACAAAATAAACATTTTTTTTCTTCTAATGGTATAAACTATGCTAGAAATGAGAGTAATGTCTTCATGTATTCACTAAAAAACAATTTTGAGTTGACCCTAATTCATTGAAAAACTAAAATTGAGTGTTTTAAATGTTTTGAGGTTTTCCTTTACTTAATTTGAGGATATTAATAGATGATATTTCTTGTGGGTTTTTAAAACCCGGTTTTTTATGTTTGATATAACATTCTTATAAAATAGGTGAAAATTGAATATATGGTTTATGGTATAGGTTTTTTTTTTTTTTTTATCACCGAAGGCATTTTCTTTTTTTTTCGAGGAATTTTACTCTCCTTAAAAATGAATTTTTTACTAGTGATATATATATATATGAAATATTTAATTTCTTAATTAAAATCTTTGTTATTTGAGTGTACTATTGTTATTATTATTATAGATCAATGATTCTCTCTAATATTGAAAGGAAAAAAAATTAAAAAGCTTAAAATCAAACATGCTCATTAATTGATCAATTTTTTTTTGGATGTAGCATTGGAAGTCTAGGATGGGATGTGGAAGAGCCAGGAGTAGAAAATGTGACCGTTAAGACAGTTACATTATCAGGAACACAAAATGGTTTAAGAATAAAGACATGGGGAAGACCTAGCAATGGTTTTGTTAAAAATGTCATTTTTCAAGATGTCTTCATGTCTAATGTCCACAATCCCATCATCATTAACCAGAATTACTGCCCCCACAATATAAATTGTCCTGGCCAGGTATTATATAATTTACACATTTTCTGAAAACATTATTTTGACTTTTTGATTTTTTTTTTTGTCACATTAATATTAATTATGTAACAACAGAACTCGGGGATAAAGATCAACAACGTGCTGTATAAGAATATATATGGATCATCGGCTACCAAGGTTGGAGTGAGGTTCGGATGTAGCAAAAGTGAGCCTTGTAGTGACTTGAGGACAGAAAATGTAAATCTTACCTACGATGATGAGCCAGTCCGAGATTCATGTGTTAATGCTTTGGGTTCGGGACCAACAACTTCATGTTTGGTATAGTAGATTTGTAGTGAATGTGTTAACTTCTTCTTAATTATATATGTAGCTAGAAAATTAATAGTGAACCATGTATTGTGTATTAACTTCTTATTCACAACAAGTTATAACCTTTTGTAACTCTGGTGTACCACTTTGCCTTTGGACAAATATAAAGTTCATTTTTGACATTTGTGTTCTATCGTGTTATAGGAAAAAATTTAGATTTTGTTGTTTTGTTAATAGGGATATAAATAAGTTTGTTAATATTATTGTAAGTCTTGTTTGGAATATGGGGTTAAACTGTAATTAGATACATAATTCTAATGAAGGTATTGACATTTTTTGTTTTAATATAAATGAAATATAAATTCTAACGAAGGTATGGCCATTTTTGTATTTTAATACTATCACTAATTCTAATCAAATATAAATTAATATGAAAAATGTGTTTCTATATAAAAAAGAAAATAGTTAAGTATTAAATCACTCTATATCTTTTAACCTTTTAGGTTAGATTTTATTTTTCACCTATACTAATACCTTACATTTTGATAGACAAATCATTTAAATTGAGGAAATGCTCTCTATTTATTTTTACATTGATATTTTTTTTCTCAATAATTATTCTAATTAATTTTTTGAAAAAAATAAAAATAAAAAAATAGTCTATGCAGCCCAATTCTATGTGCCGGGCCTTGAGAACCGAGACTTTAATTTAAGAGAAGTGAAACTCAATATTTAAAGTGAAAAGAAAAAATAAGCATGAATAATTAATATTATTATGATAGATTAATGTTACATGTGAGTCAAGCTACAAAACCGCATGATCTCCCGCCATAATTTAGTCAATCAATTGACTTTGTAATTATAATTTATTTGATTAATAAAAAGAGAAATGTTATGATTGATCTAAATTGAACAAAATTATTTTAATTAAAGCAATTAAAAATAAATTAAATCAATATAATTTTTTTTAAAATAGTGGCACAACATTACATATTATTACTCTAAAGTCAAGATTTTTTACAAATTTATTTGATAACAAGAAGCTGAATTTTGCTAGGTGAAAGAAAGTTGGACAATTTTTTTTTCTTTCGGTTATCATAATTCACACTAATATAAATTTTTCGTTTCTCTTGACAATATTATTATTTTTTTCTTGTGCTTGATTATGTTCTTACTTAAAGTACTCTTATTTATACAATCATGACATGAATTATCATGATTTAATTAAATGAAAATATAGCAAGGGGTAAAAGAGACCCTATGAAACTAGACAAAACTCTAAATTATTACTTCATGCCAAGATTCTTGTAAAACCCTTTTGTTATTGGAGCCGAATTTTCTTGGCTAAAGAAGATGAAGCACAATCATGTTTGGGCATTGATCCTTTGTTATTTCATCATTCTTTTTCTTTTCTTGCCTTTTTTTATGATTTTTTTATGATTTGTGCTCAATATTTTCTTAACTTTTCTAGCATATTCTTCAATGTTGACTTTGAAAAAAATGAATACAAAGCTTCTCATAAAATGAGCTTCCCTTCACTGCGTGCATACACCTCTCCACTCAATTCGCACAATCTTCTCACCACAACTTTTAACTAATCCTTAAAATATCTTAAAAAATGAGACGTTTGTAGCGTCCAACTAGACCCGACCCGAATGTTGGATATTAATGAAGATATATCTCTATGTAACTTTTATTTCTTTTAACTTGTTTTTAATATATTTTAAAATAATATTGAGATGTATAATATTTTAATATTAAATAACAAAAATTAACTTAACTTAGTTGGTTAGTTATCTTTTGTATAAGTTTAATTAATATAGTTAAGAGTTCCACTCTCGGGAAAACATATTATATCACTAGTAAAAAATTTATCAATAGCGACAAAATTTAGTAACTGTATAGTTTTACTGTCGCTATTGATCAAGCAAAATCATTAGATATACTAACTGGTTATTAATAGTTACAGTTATTAAATACTTTGGCAATATTCAATATTAAAATATTGAGACCTACACAATTAAATTATATTTCTATTTACATAAAAATTTTAAAAATAATTCTACTTTTTTCATAGGTTTTCATTTTGATCTATTAAATTAAATTAGACTGAAATGGTCATTATGTGAAGTACAAACATATTATTAATTAATACTTTAAAATATAAAATGAAAACTAAAAATGTTCATCCGATTAAATATTATAATTTTACTTAAAATTTCTAAAAGTAGTCTATTCTTTTTTACTTATTAATTTTGGGGTAAGGAAAACTGAATTGTGTTATTAGGTGACCGAAGTACCAAATAAAGGAAGGGGTTAAAAACAGTAACCCTAAATAGCCAACTACTAACCCCTCTTTTGAACTACTCTCAATTTCCATTTGATCTCTCTCATTTCTCTCTACAGATTTTGTACGCCGCACAGGATATTATTTTTTGAAATGTTCGCCGATTCCTGTGAAAATCGATGACGGGATAATCGTGATAGAGTTCTTCACAGTTAAAGGAAGATTTCACCGATTTTCGATTGGATTTGAAGTTTTATCCTAAATGTCGTTTAGGAAATGAATAATCTCTTTACAGTTTAGTAACTATCTATGAATCGCATTAGTTTTTCAATATCAGTAACTTATGATTTTCGTCAATTCTACCTTTAAATCAGATTTTCAGTCTCCATCTCTCACACATGAAAAAGGAGGTTGAATCGGGTAAGATATAAAAAGTTTTCTGTAATCAGTAGCTTTGCAAAAATGCTTTGCTTTTGATCAAATTTCAGAAGTTTTTGCCCATACTCATTCTTGAAGTAGTTTCAATATAGTAGCTTCGCCAAAATGTTTTACTTCTGATCCAGAGCAGTTTAGTAATGTCAGAGAAGATATTACAGAGATTCTTAGGGCCACGTTTTCCATCCTATATTGGTGATATTTTGTTTTCTTCTTGTTTCCATTTCTTCTACATAATTTCGATATGTTTGAGTTATAATTGACTTGTCTAGTTATGGTAGACTATATAGCTCAAGTTACATTAAGTCAAAATATACATAAAAAAATATATGTTTAAGAAGACAAGGAAAGGTAGAATAAATTACTCTTAATCTTGTTGTGAAAATCGTTTTGTTATAGGTTTTTATATGCAGATTTAGCTTTTCTGTTTGATATCTATATCATTCATTTCTATGGATTGGAAAATATAGGATACACAAATTTGTCTTCATTTGATCATTTTCTACATAAGAAATTCTAGATATGTACCTCTTATTTAGTAGGCAAAACAATAAGTTGTAATCTATTTAAAACCTCTAAGTCAGTAAAATCTTCTTGCATTGAGATATATGTTTTCTCTCTAGTCAAGTCAATGTTGCTGATAAGATAAAAAGACTTTTCCAAATTTTTTCTCAAAATTTTTCGAAAAATTCTCCTAAGTCAGTTTCAAAAATCCGGACAAATAAAACAACCGGCCTACGGTTGCAAACTTACATGATTTTGATAATTTTAAATAAAATAATCAAAAAGGGAGAAATTGTTAGATAAAATCAGACCGGTTCAAATAAACCTAACTTAAATAAACTTTCCATGCAGGAACAAGGAACCGGACCGGATAAACAAAAGAACCGGCTAAGAAAACTAGCCGGTCGAGCTACTAAACCGACCAAGAATACTCGGAACATGACCGCACAAAGAAAGGATCGGCCAAAGCTTAAAACCGGAATCATCAAACAGCCGATCAGCCACAAGGCAAAGGAATAACCGGAAGAAGTTCGGTTATATCACCCATACCAGAAGCGATCAGGTTAAGTCAAGCGGCCGATCAGTACAAGAAGACAATTCGGGTATCTGTTGAGAATGATACCAAAGGAACAGACTGAACACTTCCATATCCATGCAAGTCTGAGGAAAGACTGTAGGCTGCAGAAGACAGTACTACCGGATCTTTCCACTTCGAGATAAGTCAGAAAGAAGATCTTCCAAGTACAGACAACTGTCCAACAGACAGTGCCTACATTGAGTAAAAGACAAACCTAGCAGGTCTGTCTTACATACCGGAAGAACAGACCGCCAGGTCTGAGACAGAATGCCAAGTCTGAGGTTGACCATCAGGTCTGAGGAAACGACCGCAGGTCTGAATCTCTGAAACACTGAATCACTGCACCTCTGCTCAGCCAATCAAATTCAAGGCAGTGAAATATGACCGTTGGCATATTTCACCTATAAAAGGGGCAGTTGAAGAAGAGTAAATGCGGGACAAGCAACATACAGTGTGACAAGTGAGAAATTCTAAGAGCATTTATTCTACAAGTGATAAGACTGTGCTGTTCTAGAAAGCCTAAGTGCTAAAGTTAAAGTGTGTTTTACAATTTCGGTGTAAATTGTAAGAGTGTTATCGAGCAGGAAATAAGTCTCGATCGGATTGTTCTTGTATTCCTTAGTGAATATCCTTCTCGCGGTTTCGAGAGGAAGGGGTGACGTAGGAGTTTTATCTCCGAACATCCATAAAATCTGTCTTGTTATTTACTGTCTGCCGGTTTCATTATCTAACCGATCCGTACCGCTATAACCGACTTAACTCTATCCAAGCGGAACTTCCAGATTACCGAAGCCGACCCATCAAATCTCAAACCTTCATCATCTAAAACCGATTCTGCCAATCATACAAGTGTGCCGCTTCAACCTGAAAGCAAACCTCTTCCGCGCTTTAACCTAGTTCAAGAGTTTGTGACAGGTTGTGTAGTATTGAAACCCCGGTGTTAATCTCTAACCGGATTAACCACCACCCTTCGAGTGAGAACCGCTAACCGGTCCAACCCCCGGTCCTCCAGCGACTACCTAGATCCTAACAATTGGTATCAGAGCAGTTAGTTTCAATACTCAAGCAAGCATGTATCAGGATAGGCCTCCAATGCTAGAAGGTGATGACTTTGCCAACTGGAAGGCACGCATGCACCTGCACTTAGTCACCTTGGATGATGAAATGGAGTCCATTTTGACCGAAGGACCGATATTCATTGATAAGGACAGAAAGGAATGGACGGCTGAAGATAGGAGAAGAAACAACCTGGATAATCATGCTAGAAACCGGATCTCCAACAGTGTGGACAGAAACACATACTGCAAGATCAGAGACTGCCAAACCGCGAAGGAGACATGGAACACGGTTATCCAGATCTTTGAGGGAAATGAAAGAACAAAGGAGAACAAGATAATGGTGGCCACACAGAAGTTTGAGAGCATCAAAATGAAACCAGGAGAAACTATGAAGGAATACAGTGACCGGTTTACTGGTGTGTTAGATGAGTTAGCAACTCTGGGCAAGAAGTATGACAACAAAGAGGTAATTATGAAAGCTTTGAGATCTCTTCCAAGTGCTTGGGACATAAAAACAATGGTAATGAGGGAATCAAAGAGCCTACGTAAGATGAAACTATACGATGTATTCGAAGATCTTAAGGCATATGAGTTCGAAATGAGATCTAGGACTGAAGAAGAAGTCTCAGCCTCAACATCAACCAGAGCACTAATCACATCTACAGAACCGGTTGCACCTGTATCGACACCTACACCTGTACCGATCAGAACCGCCGAATAGTTCACCGAGGATGCCATGGCAATGCTTGCACAGAAGTTTGGGAGGTTCATGAAAAGAAGCCAACCGACAAACAACTACTATGGTGACAAATCCAATGTAAGATGCTATAACTGTAACTGTTTGGGACATTTTAAGTGGGAATGCAGGAAGCCAAGGAGGGATACCCAGAAACCGGATTACCAAAATGACCGAAACAATTATCAACAAACCGGTGAAGGAAGTGAGGTACCGAAAGCACTGATAGCCGACGATGGAGGAAGTCTATGGGCTCACAGTGACAGTGATGATGAACTCACGTGTCTCATGGCAAATGAAGAACAGGTATTTGACTCTCCTTGTGAGGAATTTACTAAAGATGAATTATACAATGCATTGAATGACATGGTAGAAGAATATAGGAACCTACTAGCCATGCTACCTAAGCACCTCAACATTAGAACCGATCCCATAGTACCCATTGCGACAGAACCAGAGGCACTCACTATAACTGAACCGGAGGTCGTACAACCTGATGATACTCATACCTCAGAAAACGAGTTAGATCCTAAGACCGAACAATTTAGTGAACCGACTAGAGAATTAACCGAGGAGGAAAATGCCCGACTTCAATATAAGATGGCCGCCTATAAGAGATCTAGTGATATAGTAAAGAACATGAATAGACACTACAGACATCCTCGTTGCAAGTTTGGCCTAGGATACACGGAGAATAGCCCCAAAAACCGAAAACCCATAGAGAAAGCAAGGCTTACAAGAGGAAACCTTCCCTTTATAAAATTTCTTAAAAGCTCCTGGACCGCTGAAGAAGAGGAGACCGCATACTATAGGGAAGAAAAGCTAAAATACGACTATGTTGGTCCAACCGAATCTGAGAAATGGCTTGACCCTTTGAAAAGAAAAGCTGAAATCCTCAAACATATGAAAGCCTTCCCTGAACCGCGCAGGTCAAACCATAGATCACCGAATCAACGACCATCACCATTTAAGACCTTTGTAGGAAAACCGAGATACACGAGACCGAGTGCCAAAAGGACAATTAAAACCCTAGCAAAGAAGACCGTTCGGTTTATCAAGGTTTGGATACCTAAGGGACTAATCGCATGTGGACCCAAGTAAATGTGGGTACCAAATAGTTGTAAATATGTACATTTTGCAGGATCCAAAGAAACGGCTAGGAAGTTCTGAATGGTTCTTGGACAGCGGCTGCTCCAGGCACATGACCGGAAACAGCAATATGCTAACCGACATCAGAGCAGTAACCGGTGCTTTAATCACTTTTGGTGACAACTCAAAAGGAAAAACTGTGGGCAAGGGTAAGATTGTCCATGGTAACCTAACTATTGATAATGTACTTCTAGTTGAAAACCTACGTTTTAACCTGCTTAGATTAGTCAGATGTGTGATGCTGGATACACGGTAGAATTTCTTAAACATGCATGCTTAGTTAAGAACTCTCAAGGTATCGTACTACTAACCGGAAATAGGATAGGTAACATTTACAAGGTAGACTGGAAAACTAGAGTAAAATATCCTATATGCATGATAGCTAAGACTGATCAAACCTGGTTGTGGCACAAGAGACTAAACCATCTAAACATGAAAACCTTAAACTACATTCGTGGTAAAAAGCTAGTTGAAGGCATTCCGGACATATTATTTAATCAAGATAAAGTTTGCTCAGCATGTCAAATGGGTAAACAAACTAGGTCAACCTTTAAGAGTAAAGGAAATATCCAATTTAGCCGATGTTTAGATCTTCTTCACATGGATTTATTTGGACCGATTCAGGTCATTAGCCTAGGAGGTATGCTTTACACCATGGTAGTTATTGATGATTACTCTAGATTTACATGGGTAATATTTCTACCATCTAAACGTGAAACCGTATCAAACCTGATTACACTTCTTAAGCGCCTGCAAAATGAAAAATCAACTCGCATTAATAGCATTCGAAGTGATCGAGGTACCGAATTTACCAATAGTACATTAACTGCATATCTTGATGAATCCGACATTAGACACGAGTTGTCTAGTGCTAGGACTCCTCAACAAAATGGCCTGGCCGAGAGAAGAAACCGGACTCTCAAGGAAGCCGCACGGTCCATGATAGCCGATTCCGGCATTGCTCAGAAATTTTGGGCTGAGGCTATCAACACTACATGTTATACACAAAACCGGTCTTTAATAAACAGATTTCACAACAAAACACCGTATGAGGTTTATTTTAACAGGGTTCCCAAACTTAAGTACCTCAGGATTTTCGGTTGTAAGTGTTATATACATATAAATGGTAAGACCCAACTCACTGCCTTTGATGCAAAAACCGATACCGGGATCATGCTAGGATACTCAGCAGTAAGTAAAGCATATAGAGTATATAATAATAGAACTGCAACCATGGAGGAAACAATTCACGTTGTTTTCGATGAATCGGTTGAAAGCAATACTGCTTCATGCTTTGATCTACACAACAGATTGGAAAATAACAATATTCATTCTGATAGTGAAGATGAGACTCCAGTCTTCAGGCGGTTTGTCCATGACCAAATGGGTAACATTGAAACCCAGCCGGATCAAGCTGTTCCACAACAGGAAGCTGACACTTCGGTCCAATCCGAGGAAGTCGGTCGGTCTGACAATCATGTTCAGCCCACCGACATGTCTAGCCTTGATCAAATAAGCGGTAATTTGGTAGACATCCCTGAACTGAACCTCAGAAGAAACAGTAAACATCCTCCTGAGCAAATTATAGGTGATCCTTCAGAACCTGTTCAAACTAGGGGTCAACTTCTGGAAGGATACTTTAATTCCGCTTTCATATCCCAGATTGAACCGAAAAGAATAGATGAAGCATTGTCAGATCCAGATTGGATCTTGGGAATGCAAGAAGAGTTAAACCAGTTCGAGAGTAGTAAAGTCTGGTACCTAGTCCCTAGACCGAAGGATCAATCGGTCATAGGAACAAGATGGGTATTTAGAAACAAACTCAATGAGGACGGTTTGGTCACGAGGAACAAAGCCAGATTAGTGGCTCAAGGTTACAAACAGGAAGAAGGCATTGATTTTGAAGAATCATTTGCCCCTGTAGCTAGGATTGAAGCCATTAGGATTTTTCTAGCTTTTGCTGCTTTCAAAAACTTTAAGGTTTTTCAAATGGATGTTAAAAGTGCATTTCTGAACGGTGACCTACGTGAAGAAGTGTATGTTGAACAACCACCCGGTTTCAAAAGCGCTGCATTCCCAAACCATGTATACCGGTTAAATAAAGCTTTATACGGTCTAAAGCAAGCACCTAGAGCCTGGTATGATACACTAACCGCATTTCTATTAAAACATGATTTCACCATCGGTTCGGTGGATAAAACATTGTTTCAATTTGAGAAGAAGGAACATATCCTACTTGTTCAAATCTATGTAGATGATATCATTTTTGGTTCCACCGATCCTAAGCTATGTGATAAGTTTTCAAAAATGATGACTGACAAGTTTGAAATGAGTATGATGGGAGAATTAAGTTTCTTCATAGGTCTTCAGGTTAAACAACTCAAAGAAGGAACATTCATTAGCCAACCTAAATACACCAAGGAGCTACTAAAGAAGTTCGGGATGGACACTTGCTCCTCGGCGGCTACTCCAATGAGCTCGTCGATTAAACTGGACAGGGATGATGAGGGCCAATCGGTAGACCAGATTGCATACCGGGGCATGATCGGTTCCCTCCTATACTTGACAGCGAGTAGACCGGACATCCTGTTTGCAGTTGGTGTATGTGGGAGATTCCAAGCAAATCCAAAACAATCTCACTACACAGCCGCAAAGAGGATACTGAAGTATCTAAAGGGCACACCTGATGTCGGTCTGTGGTACCCAAAGGACTCGTCCTTTAATCTAACAAGTTACTCAGATGCAGACTATGCAGGGTGTAAGATTGACAGGAAAAGCACAAGCGGTACATGCCAGTTCCTAGGTGACCGGCTTGTTTCATGGCACAGCAAGAAATAGACATCGGTGGCCACATCAACCGCGGAGGCTGAATACTTGGCGGCCGGAAGCTGCTGTTCACAACTCCTTTGGATCCAACAATAGCTGAAGGACTTCGGTATTATAGCCGAAGAGTCCCCGATCTTCTGTGACAATACAAGTGCCATTGCAATCACCTACAACCCGGTTCTCCACTCCAGAACCAAGCATATCGACATAAGGCATCACTTCATCCGGGAGCATGTCACGCTGAAGCATATCCGGCTGGAATACGTATCGACCGATCAACAAGTAGCCGATATCTTCACGAAGCCCCTACAGGAAGCTAAGTTCTCTCAATTCAGACTTACTCTCGGTTTAACCGACATTAGTCAGATCATTCCTAAGGATGCTTAAAGGGAAACCGGTTCGGACAGATAAAATCGGTAGTTCCTCCTAAACTGTTGGACTTCAAATTTTCAAGATATCTATGGAAGAACCGCCCAGCTCATCAGATAGAGTAAACCGACCGACTACTTGGTGCATGCACCAAATAACCGCATCGGGATGAACAACTGATGACTGACCGGTTCGGAAGCAGGTCATCTTAGATTATTTGAATTCCAAACAGAAGTGGAATAATTATCAGTGTTTAAAGATATCTGTTCTGAAACATTGCCCTTTCAAAGTAAACTGGTCGCGCTTAAAAAGACGTGAAGATCTTTTGATATCTTTCACAGTCCAGGCCTATGACCAACATCCTAAACTGCAAACCTGCCTATTTCATGCAAAATTTCTTATCCTGCAGTTAATAGATATCATCTCATTTAATACCGGACAATAGGATAGCCCCTCAACCAGTATTTAAGTGAAGCAAACATTCACCAAAACACTCACAAGACAATAAATTATCCTCTCACTAAGATAAAATGTCTCAGTTTCCCAACATACTTCAGGTTGATTTTCAGTCGTGCTCCAGCACCGAGCACTACGATATTTATAAAATGATAAAATCCTTGGAAGATACTGGCCTCCAGCACTTCCTTGACGACAAACACACCGTTTATCCTGAGTCCATCATGGAGTTTTTCTACAATGCCAGGGTATTCAGGGGTACACCCCATTTCGATACCCATATTCAATCCAAAGTAGGGGGTATCATATTCGACTTCACCGAGAAGGATTTTGCTCGGTGCTTTAGTCTGCCTAAGCAAGGGCTGATAGACCTCAACCCACCGGCCAACATAAAGGCCGAGGTCTCGCTCTCTCTTGCCCGGTCTGATGAACCGGTTGACGATCACGGCACTAAATCACACCTGAGGGCTGAATATCAGCTCCTCAACGATGTGATAGGTAGGAGCATCTTCGGAAAGGATGTCACCAATACCTACTGTGCCGCAACCTTCAATATGATGGCGGCTATTGTCACCGGTACACCGGTAAACTGGTCCAGGGTGCTATTTGACGTCCTTATTTGGATGGTCGGCATCCGGTCAGTCGGCCTCATCCCCCAACTAAGCTGCCTCCTTGTGGAGCTAGGTGTTCCGACCTGTCCCGGAGAAGGTCTGAACCATGCCCAGGTACTCACCAAAGAGATAACCGACTCATTTTATGATCGGTTCGAGAGAGCTTAGAGGAGAAGAAACCGCCGTATTAACCACAACGGTGTCGTCAACTCTAATGAACACTAAGTCACTCCTTCCTGCATCCGGTCGTTTTGCTTCATGCACCAGGTGTATCTTTATCCAACCTATGATTGATCGTTTCGGCCCGATCTACGTCCTTTTCGGTTTCACTTATGTTTCTTTTGATCTCATGTTTTCTTCATTATTATCCATGCCTGTTCGGCACTGTCCTATGTTTCTTTCGGTCTCAACTAATTAATCTCGGTTATGATTATTAATGAAAAAGGAATCCCTAATCAATGAGATAACTCCCAACCACCTGAACATTTAATATCCAACTAACCTAGTTACTTCTCAACTAATACCTACCTCGGGCTCCGCAATCTGCCTCTTCCCCATACACCTTGGAAACATAAAGATTCTTTTGCTTAATAAAATAAAACTAACAATCAAAGCTTATGTTTTCCCTCCAAAACCGACCCTATATAAGGAGCCATCCTCTAATCAACTCACCACATACGAAAGCATAAGAACACTTCTAAAATACTTTGAATTCCATCTCTCTCAATACCGTAATCATGCCAAGCCGAACTTTGGGAAACTTCTTAAGCATTGACTTCAACTCTTGCATGGGAGAGAGGGACGGAAATCCTGAACAGGAGTTCATGTTTCACTCTCTCACTGCAACCGGTCTTCAACCTTTTCTTGAAGAGGCCGGTCCAATTCTCCTAGAGGATGTCAAGGCCTTCTTTCGAAGCGCCTGCATCAGGGAAAGTATGTCGTCTCTACCGTCAGAGACCACACATTCTGGATCGATGAAGCTGAATTTGCTTCACTATTCGACCTACCCACTGAAGGATTCTCTGACTTTCCAACCATAGAGGACCCAGCGGGATTTGAACTCGCCCAATACCTATCGGCCACCCCTTCTCCGGTGGAACACTATGGGCCAAAAACCCAGCTTGCTAGTCACGGTCAACTACTTCTCGAAATCGTGACTCGTTCGATCCTGTGTCAATTGCCGAATCAACGGTATTCTAGAAATACCTACAACATTATGACCCACATCATTGGCGAATCGGCCATCAACTGGTCAACGGTCATATTCGAAAACCTCAAGAATATGGTGCTGACCAAGAGAGGTCTCGGTTATGCACCGCATATCAGTAAGCTGATTCTTGGGTACCTGCCAGAGTTTGGACCAGGGACACCGGCCTCCTCCTCGAACATCCTCGACAAGGATTCGACAATAAACCGAATTTCTAGAATGTCTTTTCCATAGGCTGTACCTTCCTTTAATTATGTATGCCTATTTCAATACCGACTTATTTATCGGTCCTCTTTCTGTAACGCTTCTTGAATTCAATCTCATTTCAGTTTAAATGATCGGGTCTTCTTAATACTTTAAATATTTATCTAAGTAACCGGTTAACATCTTCAAAACCGCGCCCTCATCCGATCACATAAAATCGCTTAACATAAAAAGATTGCAAACACTCTGATCATTCAAAATAACCGGTTAAACTTAGAAACCGCACCATCAATCGGTTTCAAAAAGAAGAGTGCGTCATCAATGGCATAAGCAAAAGTTTTGGAGGGAAATTTCCCGCCCAAAACTGCCGCCCCCCCTTGGTTTACCGCCCATGGTTTGGCGCCCATTATCTCCCGCCCATAGTTTGCCGCTTCTTTCAATTTGGAGGGAAAACTCCCGCCCAATATTGATGGGACGGTTGGGCTTCCAAACCGCATCTATAAAAGGGACTCTCGGTCATTTTATTTCATTCTCACGCGAATCTGCTTTCTCTCTTTAAGCTTTCTAACTCTCTGAAGCGGTCATCTCTCACACTCTCTTAAACTCTCTAAAATGGGGCGTGATTCGGCTTTGTTTAAGCACCTATCTCAGGTGGACTTCGAGGAAATCCGGCTGAAAGGTACGTCCGAAGCAAAGGAGGTTATTGACCGGGTAGTCCAGACCGGTCTGGAATATTTCATTGGCGGTCCTCATGTGATCTACAAAGATGCGGTTGAAGAATTTTTCAAGACCGCAACCATCTCCAATGACAAAATCACCGCAACTGTATGTGGTACTGAAATAGAGCTCACCGAGGCATCGGTGGCGGAGAGCCTGCGCCTTCCAACAACCGGCCAGGATGCAACGGCAGACATAGAGCCCAAAACCTTTGAGGCAGCTTGCCAAATTCTATCTGCAACTAAAGAGCCGATCAAAGTATCCGGCAGCAAATCAACGTTGAAGCCGGAGTATATCCAATCTGTGACATCTTCGCAAGGGCGATTCTGGCGAGGGGAGGAAACTACAGCAACCTAACAAGGGACAAAATCAGGATGCTAATCGGCCTGATAGAGGGAAGAAAGGTCAACTGGGCAAAAGCGGTGTTCAGCAACTTAATGGACATGGTGAAACCGGATTCAAACCGGTCGTGGGGATACGCCGTTCCTCTCGGTAAGATCTTCCTTCACCACAATCTCAACATCGGTCCCGGCGTCGTTATCGCAGATAGATGCCTCATCAGATCGAAGCAGTTTTTAGAAAGGAAGCAGCCGGCCCCCGGTTCCACAGGTGGCCGAAAGAAGAAAGCCGACAAGAAAGCGGCCCCAGCCAAAGCAAAGGCTGAAAGCAAAGGAAAGGAGAAAGTAACTTTCTCGGAACTGCCGCAGCAAACCGAGGATGAAGAGTGGGCTTCCCACTCTGAAAGAACCGATACAGAGAAGACCGAGGACGAAAGATCGGTCAATGAGAACGAGCATTCGGCCCAGAGCCCCGATAACGCCAATCCTGAGACCACCGAGAGTGGAGAAGAGGATGGTGAAGAAGGTGATAAAGAAGCCGATGATGAAGGCGATGACAAAGAGAAGGAGGAGGCCGAAGAAGCAGAGGCCGATAGGATATCTCTGAAACTCCTTCAGGGCGTCAAAAAGCGAGCCGAGTCGATTGAGGAGTTATACCTGGAATGGCACGAGCACCGGTACGGCACACCGTATAGGGAAATCCTCCCGGGCCACACAGACTTGGAGTGCATCCACAGATTGGAGGAAGTGGAGGACTTGATCATGAATCTTACAAACTCCAACACACTTCAAGAGGTATTACACCGAACCTGCCTCTTAAAACCAAAGGTCCAACTACGGAAGCTAACAACACGTATCCGGAAAATTACGGAGGAGTTCAAAGCGATAGGACCGGAAGACACCTTAGCACCGCAGGTGTTAGAAAGGCTTGAAAAAGCCAAAGGGGAACTCATTCAAGAAATCGAACGGCTAGAAGCAATATGCAGCCAAATGAAAATACCGGTCTATACTGCTCCCCGGATCGAAACGACTCCGGATCACTATCCAACACCTCCAAAGGAGAATGCGGCATCAAAAGAATCCGATGAAAGAGCCGATCTTAATCTCACCGGGCAATCCCCTCCTCCACAACCGAAAGTCTCCGCATCAGACTTCACAAAGGAATGGGTTGAGGGCCGTCTCCAAAGGCTTGAAGACTCAACCGCAAAACGAATTGATAGCCGAATTCAAGAGTTTGAAGACTCCGCGGTTCAGCCATTCAAGGATAGAGTTCAAAGAATCGTTGGCTAGGCACTCAAGTTCGCCGACAACACAATGTATCTCTTGAATTCGAATCGGGACCAAATCTCAGAAATCGACGAAGATCTACAGGAAGAGGCGGCTCTGTGCAGTAAATATGTTAAGCGAACCGCAATTCTGGAGGATTCGACCTCCGAGTTAAAGAAAGACTTCGACCGGCTTG
Source organism: Impatiens glandulifera (assembly GCF_907164915.1). Lineage (NCBI taxonomy): Eukaryota > Viridiplantae > Streptophyta > Magnoliopsida > Ericales > Balsaminaceae > Impatiens > Impatiens glandulifera. The sequence continues at coordinate 24,274,205 of NC_061867.1, forward strand.
AAAGAGAGACCGATCAACGATTGACAACGATGGTTGATGACCTGGTCGGCACAACACTCGAACGGGTCTCCGAACTCGAGAAGAAAAATGTGGGTCTCGAGGCCGAACTCAATGCACTTTCCGAACAAGTTGCCGAACTGCTAAGGGTAAAGATGAACGCGGACGCCGCGGCTGTAGCGGCTGATGCTCAAGCGGCTAAGAGGGTCCAGGATGCGCTGGATGCCGAAACAAGTAAAGAGAAGGAGGCACCGCGTTCTTCTCAACTTACCGAGGAGGAAGAGGAAGCCGAACGAATTCGAAGGTCAGAGGCCATGTTCCCAGGACTTGCTAAGAAAGTAGCCGCTCAAGCTGCGGAGGATGCTGAGAGGTTGGAAAGGGAAGCACGGAGGCTGGAAGGCTACGCAGCCGACAACAAGAAGAAAAAGGCGGCCGCCTCCGTTTCAGCACCGAAAAAGCGAAAGAGGGAGGCCCCTAAGAAAGTTCAAATAGCCGACCTGCTCAATGAGGTCATTGAAACGGTCATCACGAGTACATCGCAGCAGGCTGATCAAGTCGAAGAGGAAGTTGAAGAACAACTGCAATCCCGGTCTACAAGACAACGACCGACCAGTCAACCACAACCGAAGAAGAAAAAGCGGAGCATATATGACTTCTCGGACTCGGAATAGGGACTCTCTTTCCTTTATTTGCCTCAGTGCTTTTATATATATATTATGTCATTTTCGGTTATCTATCTTATATATAAAGCTATTTTTTTTGAAATCGACCATCTCTTGCATCTCTACATGATTTTGATAATTTTAAATAAAATAATCAAAAAGGGAGAAATTGATAAGATAAAAAGACTTTTCCAAAATTTTTCTCAAAATTTTTCGAAAAATTCTCCTAAGTCAGTTTCAAAAATCCGGACAAATAAAACAACCGGCCTACGGTTGCAAACTTACATGATTTTGATAATTTTAAATAAAATAATCAAAAAGGGAGAAATTGTTAGATAAAATCAGACCGGTTCAAATAAACCTAACTTAATAAACTTTCCATGCAGGAACAAGGAACCGGACCGGATAAACAAAAGAACCGGCTAAGAAAACTAGCCGGTCGAGCTACTAAACCGACCAAGAATACTCGGAACATGACCGCACAAAGAAAGGATCGGCCAAAGCTTAAAACCGGAACCATCAAACAGCCGATCAACCACAAGGCAAAGGAATAACTGGAAGAAGTTCGGTTATATCACCCATACCGGAAGCGATCAGATTAAGTCAAGCGGCCGACCAGTACAAGAAGACAATTCGGGTATCTGTTGAGAATGATACCAAAGGAACAGACTGAACACTTCCATATCCATGCAAGTCTGAGGAAAGACTGTAGGCTGTAGAAGACAGTACTACCGGATCTTTCCACTTCGGGATAAGTCAGAAAGAAGATCTTCCAAGTACAGAAAACTGTCCAACAGACAGTGCCTACATTGAGTAAAAGACAAACCTAGCAGGTCTGTCTTACATACCGGAAGAACAGACCGCCAGGTCTGAGACAGAATGCCAGGTCTGAGGTTGACCATCAGGTCTAAGGAAACGACCGCAGGTCTGAATCTCTGAAACACTGAATTACTGCACCTCTGCTCAGCCAATCAAATTCAAGGCAGTGAAATATGACCGTTGGCATATTTCACCTATAAAAGGGGCAGTTGAAGAAGAGTAAATGCGGGACAAGCAACATACAGTGTGACAAGTGAGAAATTCTAAGAGCATTTATTCTACAAGTGATAAGACTGTGCTGTTCTAGAAAGCCTAAGTGCTAAAGTTAAAGTGTGTTTTACAATTTCGGTGTAAATTGTAAGAGTGTTATCGAGCAGGAAATAAGTCTCGATCGGATTGTTCTTGTATTCCTTAGTGAATATCCTTCTCGCGGTTTCGAGAGGAAGGGGTGACGTAGGAGTTTTATCTCCGAACATCCATAAAATTTGTCTTGTTATTTACTGTCTACCGGTTTCATTATCTAACCGATCCGTACCGCTATAACCGACTTAACTCTATCCAAGCCGAACTTCCAGATTACCGAAGCCGACCCATCAAATCTCAAACCTTCATCATCTAAAACCGATTTTGCCTATCATACAAGTGTGCCGCTTCAACCTGAAAGCAAACCTCTTCCGCGCTTGAACCTAGTTCAAGGGTTTGTGACAGGTTGTGTAGTATTGAAACCCCGATGTTAATCTCTAACCGGATTAACCACCACCCTTCGAGTGAGAACCGCTAACCGGTCCAACCCCCGGTCCTCCAGCAGCTACCTAGATCCTAACAGTTGCAATAACAAACTAATGTATAGATTGAATATGTATAGTTGAAACTAGATTTCAGATATTTGTTAAAATTCAATTAACAAAAATAAAGACTAAACACTAAATTTCACCTTCTTATTTAGACTGTTCATTATCATATCTTCTAGAATACATAATAATCCAGATCCCCCAAAAACTAAATTTAACATTTTGTTTACATCCATCCATCCACTTGTGGGAACTTAAAAGTCTAAATAATTTGATTGAGATGCAAGAAATCTAAGTATTATTACTAATTTCTCTCAGAATTTTCATCTTTTGTGACTTGTTTTATCTTATTCTTTTTTGTGTTAATCATTTGGGATCTTTTGACTTATTATTAAGCATTTGTGATTGTGGCTTTGCATTTAGTTATTTGTTTGATTTTATTTATAGGTATTTTTGCTGAAATTATTAGGTTTTGAAGTTTAAAGACAGTAAAGAAACAAAATGTATTAGTTAGGAATACCAAAAAGAAGGTCCATATGTGAATGACTAAATCATCTACTAGTCTAGCACCTTCATCTTTTCATGACCATCAGCACCAGCAAAGTCCAGCACCACCACCTTCTCATAGTCATGCCCACATCCCACCACTCCCGCACAAATAAACTGCTCATTCACCAACATCAACACCCACCTCAGCACCAACACAGTCTATGGCCACACCTTGCCTTTACCCTAGCTTGTTGCTTTCAACCCTTTTGTATGCATTTGCCTCATCATTTTATTCTTCAAGATCAGGCTCACCTGGATTCTCAGAATAATAATTTGATTACTCAAATGAAGGGGTTCATCTTCTTATTGTTTATAATATTGTTCTATTATGTTAGATGAAGATATAATCAATTCTTAGCATAATATTATATAAGGATAGATGAATAATTCTTAACATAAATTTCTGAAAAATATATTACTCTAGTATTTTTTCGAAAAATTGTTGATTCATGGTTCTCTTTTGACACTGTTATTTTTCTGTTTTCTATTTTTTGACAAACAGTTGACCAGGTACAACTAGATCGTGTCAAATAGCCAACACATTTTGTTATTCTAATAAATTTCGAGTTTGATATTCAACTCCTCTCACACAAAGATTCTTCTTATAGGTTCTAGCATACCTCAAACGGTTAGGTAACAATATTACTAATCCCTCTTTTTCTCTATTAAAGTTAAAATTGAGGTGTGATTAAGCCAATTAGTTATGTTATGTAAAAACTTATCTCAATATTGTTGTTTTGAATTTTCACAAACTGCAGACTCAAATCCAAATTCGCATTGGTATTAAATGATACTTTAAGGAATCTATGATATTGGCAGTAGGAAACTGGTTTCAATTTAGCTTCACTCTTTTGTTTATAAACATGGATACACAAGTAAGTTTGATGTTACCTCTTATAGACCATAGACAATTATCTAACTTACTACCAACAACTTCTAAATCATGTTTATTACTGTTATAGGCGCTTCTCGTTTTTATTGTAGTTATTGTGTGTAATTGCATGTTTCAAACATGGATTTATGAAATTCAATGTGGTTATTGATTGGTGGCTGGTTTATTAAGAATTTTGTAATGAGATTTTATATTTCCAAATTTGTGTTATTGTCTCGTAGTTATTGACAGTGAAATGATATAACTATCATCATCATCAAGAGGAAAGAGCTATTGTAGAAGGTAATGTATCTTTTATTTGTGTCTTACTTCATATTTCTATTGTTTCCTTGGTCTGGTTTCCTCAACTTGAGGGATCTCTCTAGAGTGTATACATTTTAAATGATTTTAGAAAAATTATCTTTGTCTCGTACGTTAATATAGTGATAGTCTTCAATTATATGGCATGTTAATGATGGGATTCCAGTTTTTAGTAGTATCTCATGGTTAATAATATAGCTACAACTTAAATAGGTTGGTTAATAATTTAATTTTGTTTCCGCAATCACGTGAATGTGTTAGAGTACTTAGAAAACTTGCAAATTGTTCAATTAGAACCTGAGACATGCACATGTCCTTCATTGCTTTGTTTATTTGTACATGTTGATGAATTCCAAGAACAACACCAACCTTCATTTAAATAGACATAAAAATATACAGGTGAATGTCATTTTCTTCAAGTAAATCACTTGTTGTCTTCCTTAAATAGCCTGAGCCTATTAGTTAAATATTATTTATTCGAGTTAAAGACATTGATGAAAATCTGGTCCATTCAAGTGCACATTAAAAAAAAAATTTATTCATACCCATTGAAATATACAAAAACTAGAAATTAAAAATTCTTTATTAGGTCAAAATAATATTTGTCCTTGTTTTTCACAAAATGAGTCTTGTATTCTTTAAGTCCAAAAATCAACTAAAACCAAAATATTGATTAAACCCAAGACAAACTTTCATCGTTTACTTTTTCAAAATTAGATATCTATAGAAATCGAGAACACCCAAGACGAACTTTCATCGTCTACTTCCTCAAAATAAGATACAAAAATGAAAGACCCAAGATAAACTTTTATCGTCTACTTCATAACAAATAATTATGTATATTTCTCCATCTCTTTTCTCAAGCTCAAGATCTAACAAAGCATTTGTCGTCCATCTTTCCTTGAACGTTGCATACTCAACCAACTTGAACCTCACACTTCTCTTTGAACCAATCAACTTGAAATATACTAATTTTTGAATATCAAAATGACTAATAATTTAAGAATATCATTCAAGATTTATTAACTATCTTCAATTGTCTGTACCAATATTTTAAATGATCATCCATATTTCTTTGATAGAGGACGCGCATATCCTTCACTTCTGAATTGACCGGACCTCTCATCTAGCCCATTTTTCATGTTTAAAAATATCATTGAAAGCCTCATTTATATCGTCAATGAGATGACAAATCAATTATCTCCTCCATCTAAATTATGATCAACAAAGCATAAAAAATTAAGTTATAACAAAAGAAATAATAAAATCATCACCTTTGAATTTAACGAGTCTCCCATCTAGTCCCATTTTCATGACTAGAAATATCACTAAAGGTCTTATTTATCTTTTACATTAGAAGATAATACAATGTCTTCTTCTTAGTTCGTTTGAGAGTTGCTCTCAAGATGTCTGCACCTCAATTTATAAGTGTGTCTTTCATTAGTCTTCCTCTTCTTATTATTTCATTCATATTGTGTGTTAACAAAAAATTGTGTCAATCCTTAATCACTTGTCAACACAATCAACTCAATGCAATCTTTAAATTTGGGCCGAATGATTGCCCTATAAAAATGTCGACAATGTTTTCATCGATAAACACCTTTTTCATAACAGCTTTTCATACTCGATAATGTTTTTGTCAAGTGTGAAGCACATAACCTCACTACCGTGTTCATCTTGATTAACTATTCCAATATGTTTATTCAATACCTCTTTTCCAAAGAAAATATCTCCAAACTCATTTTAATTGAGAATTTTTTCACGTCAAAGCCCTCAATAGAGTGAAAAATTTGCTACTTCTGACTATCTCTAAGAGTATATCAAAAAGAGATTCAAATAATGTCACTCATGAATGCCAAGACAGCAATAAGTTATAAAAAAACTTTCAACTAATTTTCAACAAGCATGAAGATGTATCGTTTTCGCCACAATCTTTTAGCCAAATCATACATAGAAAGAATCTAACAAACCATGTATATGATTAGTGCACTTTAATTAACTTATACCTTATAAATTACTATTCTTGGTAGAACCCTTTAGGCATGAACACTCACTTGACAAATTCGCACTATCACTTTACTAGAGATTTCCAAACAAACTCTCCTCACAAGTATTGATACAAATTCAAATTCGACTCTTATACACACATATCAAAAACACACTCTTGCAAACAAACCATAAAACCACCCGCTTTAATTAGATTACCATTTACAAGTTGCATCAAATGTCTTCTACAATCTATAACATTCAATAAACACTTCACCTTCTTTTTCAACTTTAATTTTCAATCTCCACATTGACGAAAATCAAATCACTTAGAAGATAAATTAAAATCTCTATCTTAGAGAAGTTCAAGTCAACCAAGATTCAATACATATCAAACAAATCCAAAATTAAAGCTAAACAAAGTTTTAAGAATATGTTTAAAATGAAATAAGACTTTACTTGTAAAATTAGAATCAAATAAGTTTTAAACTCATGTTTTGAAAACAAATGAGACTTAAAGAAAAATTCATAACTGTTAGATGTTGATCATTTCAAAGATTCTCGATTGACTCATTCTTTCTATATTATATTATATTATATTATATTATATTATATTATATTATATTATATTATATTATATTATATTATATTATATTATATTATATTATATTATATATATAGCTATTTACATTCTTTCATTTTTTATATTTTAATAGACCATATGTCCAAAATTAAAAAAAATGTCAAAAGAATAAACCTCACATTCTTTGTTCTGACGTCGTTTCTTACATAACGATTTTTCGTTGCCAACGCACATTGGCGCTTCGAGAAGAACAAAAGAAACATTGTCTTCTTCTCTCATATTCTCAAGACATCGTCACACAAAGTTGAGACAACTTTTAACGTCTGCTCACATTTCCTTAGCATATAAAGATTTCAACTCATATTTTTACAACATATAGTTTTTCTACAACCAATATTGTTTTCTTAAACAGCCAATAATTTTAAACAAAATCACAAATTTACAACAATTTCTTCAATGTCGATTATAGTTTTTGTCATATCTCTACAAATAAATTATGATAAATATTCTCAAAACATGCTCTGATACCATTTGTTGAAAAAATATTTAATCTATACACATGATAAAAGACGATATATAGATAGAGGGTAGAAAATAATGAAAACAAGATATAACGAAGTTCGACTAACAAATTTTTACATCCTCGGGGAGTCGTCCATTCTATAGATTTCCATGAAATAATGATTCAAGTAACCCTATTTTACAATATCTCTATTTATAAAAATACAAAAGATCAAAAGACATAAAGACTAAACTACTAATTAAAGACTTAAACGCCATTACAATATATATAATATAATAAAATATAAGAAAAAAACCCAATATATATATATATATAAGCTCTAATTTTTATTTATTTATATCCGATCCTAACTTTAAATAATAATAAAAAAGCCATTTTATAACTTTTTTTATATAAATCCATTTTCCTCTTTCTTTATATTCTTAATGTTTTTATTTCTTGAGACCATGTTCATTAGATTCATGATTTGTAAGGTGTGTTGATCACTTAGCATAACTACCAACCTGACTCTGATACCAATCAAAAAAAGAGAATTGTCTTTTTTATTATTACTTTAAAGTTAGGATCGGATATAAATAAAAAAAAAATTAGAGCTTACAAAGAAAGTCTGACGAGGGATAACATATGTTTAGGACATAAAAAAATATCTATCAACCAATTATAATACTTAACTTTAATTTAAAGTTCCATAATGTCCAACGTGCCTAAACAGTGGCCAAATAGGACTAAACAGGAACACAAAATTAAAGTACCATTTTATAAAAGGGATCGACACTTCAAATCCATGCCAGATGTCCATTCAAACTTCTAAGATAAGCTTTAATTTTTTTATTAATTACTTTTTTTTAGGTAGGGTAGTTAGCCGTCATGATCAACACCTAATTAGATTAACCTATTAGGCTTGACATTTAAAGCAAATAATTAAATACGTATTACGATTTGGAACGTACCCGAAATTGAAGGTTAAACATACTGTCCTCTAAACTTTTATTGATGCAACTTCCAATATATTACAACAGGGTGATGGTAATAGAGAGTACAATAGAGAGAGAGAGAGTACAATACAGACTTTAGGGGTTATCAAAAAAAGAGAATTGTCTTTTTTATTATTACTTTAAAGTTAGGATCAGATATAAATAAATAAAAATTAGAGCTTACAAAGAAAGTCTGACGAGGGACAACATATGTTTAGGACATAAAGAAATGTCTATCAACCAATTATAATACTTAACTTTAATTTAAAGTTCCATAATGTCCAACGTGCCTAAACAGTGGCCAAATAGGACTAAACAGGAACACAAAATTAAATTACCATTTTATAAAAGGGATCGACACTTCAAATCCATGCCAGATGTCCATTCAAACTTCTAAGATAAGCTTTAATTTTTTATTAATTACTTTTTTTTAGGTATGGTAGTTAGCCGTCATGATCAACACCTAATTAGATTAGCCTATTAGGCTTGACATTTAAAGCAAATAATTAAATACGTAGTAAGATTTGGAATGTACCCGGAATTGAAGGTTAAACACACTGTCCTCCAAACTTTTATTGATGCAACTTCCAATATATTACAACAGGGTGATGGTAATAGAGAGTACAATAGAGAGAGAGTACAATACAGACTTCAGGGGTCGTTTTCGCCTCCCCTTACAACCCAACATAAACAACTATTTATAGTGAAACATTAAACAAAAATTAAAAACTTGAACAGTGACTCCCGAGATTCCCGGATAAGTTTTTTCCGCAAATTACGGATCTTGTCTTCTTCTTCTGCAAACAGTACCTCCCGGGATTCCCGGGATAAGTTTTTTCCCGCATCTTTCGGATCTTGTTTCCCTTTAAATTTTGAACTGGCTGAATGATGATAATCCAACGTCTTTTCTAGAAATTTTTTCAACCAATGTGTCTTTGATTGCTTCGAATATGTCTTCAATGCCGACATCACTTTTAGCGTCTTGGAGATAATCAGATGCCATAGTTGAATCTAATTTGTTTGATTTATTATCATCTTCAAATTTATACATAAAGTCTTTCTTCATTTCTTCAATATATGCAGATATCATCTGACTCTTTGATAAGTTCTCTGACCTCATTCGAAATTTTTTGGAGATATAATCAAACGGGGATGGTGCTTCAGCTACTTGTCGCTTTTCTTCATACATACTTATTTGCTGGTGTAGGAGGTCCATTGTCTCCTTCCCGAATCGCTCATTTGTTTCCTAATCTATTCTCATCATTTTATCCCAAAATTTATAATGAGATGACCTAAACAGACAGAGAATGCCTGTTTTGGTATAACCAAATTCAAGAATCCATTCCCAAATCCATGGAATGGAAAATTCAGTAAAAAAGAAACATGAAGCTATTCCTTCAATATATAAATTAGCTTCTTGTTTTCTCAGAAGCTGGGGAGATGCCTCGCTCCATTTATCAAATAGGACCTTGATTTCTTATGGTAAAACCTTTGGGCTAGGACGAAAACAGTAAAACCAGTCTATGAACTAGTGGGGAATGTCTCCTTTATAGACATTTGCACATACCTTGATGAACCAGGAATGTTTATATTTATTATTCTCATAATTTAGTGCCTTAGTGAAGGCATCACAATAATCCCAATAATTAAATTTGATTGTTGTCGTCTTATTAAACGACAATTCTCTTTCTTTCATTGGGGATATTCCCCAATCTTCCAACGAAATTGTCTTTTTTATTATTATTTTGCTGAAATTATAAATTTCTTTGTTTGCCATAGAGAAATGTGATATTTCACATGACCCACTTTGAATAAGTATTTGTTCGTAAAATATTCGGGTCTTGTAATACCTTGATGGTGTGGATGTATTATCCAAATACCTTTGCATTATTGTCCATGGCTCACTCTTCCATTTGAGGTCCTTTTCTTCTAGGAGAAATATAATTTTTTTATATTCATTTCTCATAAATCCAATATTATTATATTCTGATTCTTCATCTCCTAGTATTCTGGCGTACGTTGGATTGTCTTTTTGACTGTCCGTACTTTGTGATAGATCCATTGCTATCAGCTTTTGATTACCATACTGAGATATGATCTCTAGTGCTCTGCCCTGACCTCTTCCTCTGATAGAGGAGGATCCTCTTCCTCTATTAGAGAAAGATTCATAACCCCTTCCGCTCATTCTTGTAAATTTAAAAATTCATGTGTCAAGAAATCAGGAAGATTATTATCTATCCCTTTTTTGTATGTTATTTCAAAATCAAATGGGGCTAAATGAGCTTGCCATCTGGCGAACATTTGTTTTGATACATCATGTTTAAAATCTTTCTGGAACATGAATTTAGCTGCATTGCAATCTGTTCGTATAATAAATCTTTGATTATATAAATCATCTTGGAATTTTAAAACACATTTGACTATCGCAAGAATTTCTTTGGGGACTGTCGCATAATTCTTTTGAGAACTGTTCCATTTTCCTGAATGGAACCTGACAAGATAGACCTGTTTTGTTTCTAGATCTAATTGAGTTAATATTCCTCCAAATCCTATGTCAGAAGCATCAGTCTCAATTACCTTTTCCCAATTTGGGTTACTTATCATTAAACAAGGAAGTACCTTTACTTTATTTTTAATTCTTTTAATAGCCTCTGTATGACGGTTTGACCATGGTTTTGGATTCTTCTTCAGTCTTTCATATAAGATTGATGTATCTTCTGTTAGATTTTTATAGTATGGAGACACATAATTTAGGCTGCCTAAAAATCTTTGTAACTGTGTTTTATCAGTGATCATATTTGAGAAGTTTTCTGCAAATTCTATGTTTATATTAATAGGAGTAATATTTCCTTTTTCAATGATATGACCTAAAAACCTTATTCTTGTTTTGAAAAGATCCATTTTTGGTTTAGAAATTACTAATCCATTTTGATTTATTATTGTTTTGAACATATTTAAATGTTTAAAATGAGTTTCAATTGTTTTTAATAGACTAATATGTCATCAATGTAAACAATTATAAATGTGCTATAATGATTAAAGATATTATTCATAATTTTTTGAAATTCGGATGGAGCATTTTTTAATCCAAACGGCATCACATTCCATTCATAATGTACTATAGGGACATTGAATGTTGTTTTATACCTGTCAGATTTTTCAATCTGAATTTGCCAATATCCTGATTTTAAGTCAAACTTTGAAAATATTAAACTATCATATAGTCTATCTAACAAATCTTTTTTATTAGGAATTGGGTGCCTAATCCATTTTAATACTTTGTTGAGGGATTTATAGTTTATTACTAACCTTGGCACGCCTCTTTCGATTTCTGAATGTTTATTTACATAGAAAGTCGTACATGACCATGGTGATTGTGATGGACTTATTAACCCCTTCTGTAATAGCGCATCTATCTCCTTTTTGCATAATTCCAGATATTCTGAATTCATTTGGCAAGGTCTTGCCTTTGTAGGAATATTCTTTTCATTAAAAGATTCCTCACATGGTAGTGAAACTATATGTTTCTTTCTATCCCAGAATGCATTAGGATGTTCATTACAAATATCTATTGAAAGTTTGTCTTTTAGCAGAGCTATTTTTTCTTGTAATTTAGGATTTTCTAGTTGTTCATTTATTGTTATAAGACTTATTTCTTGCTTTAGAAAGTATATTTGATCTTGTTTTGCTTTGATATTATCATATATACTATGTAACATTTTAGTAAACGATTCCACAATAAATTCTAGAAAATATCATGTTTCTGGAAGGTTCCTGTAATACCTTTACTATTAATCATCTTAATAGGGTAGATTGTGTTTAAAAATGGGGTTCCAAGTATGACCTGATTTGATATATCTTTAGCAAGTATAAAACTTTGAGGAATGCATTTATTATCAGTACATATATAGGCTTTTGGAAGCTTATATTGGATTTGGAGTTTATCCCCCCTGCATGCCACATGGTATGACTTGTTTTATGAAAATACCTAGTAGGGATTAGTCCTTCCTGAATAACATTTAAATCTGCTCCGCTATCAAGAAGAGCAGTGAATGACCTTGTATAATGATTATCTATTAGGAGAGATATTTTTATGTGTCATTTTTGGGATTTAACCATTTCTATTGTGGATAAAAATTTCTCTGAGAAGATATTTTCTTCAATTTATGCTTTGTTGTCATTATATTGATTATTTTCGCTAGGTTTATCCTCAAGCTTAGTTATTCTAGACTCTTGTATAATATTCTTCTTTTTTAATATCTTAATTTCTTCCTTTAAATTATTAATTTCTTTGTATAGATTTGTGAGGGTTGTACTCTCTTCTTTGTTTTGAATCTTGTGTCTAAGTTGATTCATTACTTCACTCATAGTGTAAGATTTATTATGATTATTATAATTGAACTTTTTTCTTCTGGCTCTTCATCTTTAGAGGATGAAGTTCCTTCTTCAGAATTAAATTGATCTATGATCTGCATTATTAATTCTGGGTCTTTGATGACTTTTAGTATTTCAAAAGCATGATTTGATGTTAAAACATTAACTTTCATATCTGAAAATTGAGATATGATTCTATATAATTCCGATTTGTCAATATTTTAATCTAGGTTATTTGTTTCTTTTTTAGGACAACTCAATCCTGATCGGCAAGGCTCACATTCAGAGTCTTCCGAGCTTGATTCAGAAATGTTTTCATTATCTAGGTCATCTATTTCAGAATCACTAGGTATTGAATCTGAATCAGATTCTTCAGATTCTGAGTTTTGTAGAGTTTGGATTATTAATCTTTTTGTGTCTTCTGGAATTTCAAGATTATTAATTTTTTTCTTTGCCCAACAGTATTTTGATTTGTGTCCAAATTTTTCACAGTTGTGGCATTTCTTACTATTTTTGAAATTTTTTGGCTTGTTTTTAACATTTTCTTCCCTCCTCTCATGTTTTAGGTCTGAGTATTTTCGGGGTGGTTTCCTATATTTGTGAAACTTATTATATTTCACTCTTTTCTCTTTTCTAGACGTAGGACTATCTATACCAAATTGTTGGCAGAATTGACCTAATTGTTGTCTTTCATTTTGACTCCGTCTTTTAATTTGTTGGTTTAACTTTATTTCATTACATAAGGCTAGTCCTTCTTGTATACAAGTATCTATTAATACACCATATGTATAGTTTTCATATGATATCATTGAATGACTCTTTTGAGGTTTCTTCTAACTCTTTCAGCAAATAGGCTAGGGAGGCCGTCAATAAATTTGGATTTCCAATGTACATTATTGCATTCTGGTAATTCCATTACTCTACTTAAAAAGGTATCTTTATACCATCTAAAATCTGAAAGTATCTTACACCTTAGATTTTGTAATAATGTTCTAATTGTATCACTATTATCACTGAACTTTCCCGTGAAGTGTTCAATGATGTTAATTGCTAATGTATAAACTGCATGTTCAGTTAGGCTATTGTTTTCTTGTTTTACAGTGTTAAGAATATAATCTCTATTTTCTTGGGAAAAATAATTATCCCACCAGCCCTTTAATTGTCTAGTGAATCCAATAACAATCATTGTCGGTATTGTTTTATCACTATTTTTACTATTTTTACAAACTGTTGAGTACATTAACATCCTATGCACTATATTATAAATTTGTTTGTTTGAATATCCATCAATATTCCATTCATAAATTTTGTTTCCTAAATAACTAATATCAATTATATCTGTGTATTCTTCATGTAAAACATCCATTGGTGTTGGTCTATTATAGTAAAATTTACTCTGTATAGGCTTATCAGCCCATTTATCTATTTTATTAATCTGATCTCTATTTTCCTTGTCTAAGGTCTTAATACTTAACTTGCTAAATTTTTATTCAAGAATTTTCTCAAATTCTTGCATTGGCCTTAGTTTGAAATTAGATATAATTGGAGGTGGTTGGAAAGTTGGTAAAGCTTCTTTTTCTTTTGGGGTTATTTTTAACATACCTGGTTTGATTTCATTTATCAATTTTATTTTCCATGGATTGTAACTGTTCTCCTAGGATATTTAGAACAGACTTTTGTAGTTTTGTTGTTCAAACATATTATTGATATGTTTGCATGTTATTGGGAGTGTATCATTTTCAATTAAATTTTTGTATGGCGCAAAATTTATTATTTTTTCTCCCTTTTCAATATGGAAAGGTTGTTGAGGTGGATATGTCTATAAATAGGTTTTTCCTGATTCTAATTTAAAAGTTTTTTCAATTACTGAAATATAATTTTTTACATAGGTGCTTATGAACCAAGAGGTAAAAGGAATTAAAGCATTTTTAGCAGTACATAACTCATAAAATTCTTTTTCGAATTGTTTTATTTCTGAAATGTGAAAACTTTCAAAAAACAATTTTCTGAATTGGGTATAACCCGGATTTTTGAATTCATTAGAAATTATTTTTCTGGCTGGAGAACCAGTATTGAAATCTATTTTGGGTGTACTAATCATTTAAATAGAAAAGTTCATTTCCGACATTGTCGGCTCTGGTTCGTTTAGGGTTTGTGTATTATTTTCCCTAACAATGTTTTGTCTGTTGATAAATAATTTTTCTGTAATTGGAGTTGAATCTTCTGAAAACGTTGTTTCTCTTATTTGAGAGGTGATGCCCTAGAAGGGTATTCGACCTTGTAATCTAATGGTGAGATATATGATTTGATAGAACTATGTCTTTGTATTGGACATAACTTTAGGTTTGTGTCAAATCTTACTTCGACACTTCCTTCCTCACTTTGACAAATATCTAATATATTATTATGATTCTGTACCTGTGGTTTTACAGGTATAGCTTGTTCTATTTTCCAATTATCTGGGAACGATATTTCTTCCCATTTAATTGGTCTTCTGTTAGTGATGTTTGATTTATGACAATTTGTTTGTATCAAAATTGTTTCATTATTGGGTTTGTCCATTCTTCTACATAGTGGATTTAAAGTGAATAAGGGTTTATAGTATATTCTAAAACAAACACACATTACTTCCGATCCGGGAGCATAATTGTATCCATGTGTTTTAACATTTAATGTTAGGGAGTCAGTTATATTTGAATCAGATAAGGATAATTGTAAGTTTGGGAAAACGTTAAAATAAACTGGTCCCTAAGCTAAACTGGATTGTATTATTCCCATTAGGGATTGTTTCCAATTTAGGTTTCTTCCATCTCTTAGGGCTGCCATAAAGCTCTCTGGTAAACCCTCTAAGGTTAAAGGTTTAAATGCAACCTGCACTAGTCCTATATGTAGAAATTTATAGGTACGTTTATAATATGTTATATCCATATCTGATAGTAATTTTATTATCATATCACTATTATCTAGTGAAATTGACTCTTCAGTAGTTTTCACTACTTGTTTTAAACCCATTTTTTCAAATGTTCCTAGTTGATATATCAATCTAGGTTCAACTTTTGGAATTGTCCACTTATTTAGAAGGTCTAAATCTTTAGGAATATCATATTCCTCTTTCTTTATATTCTTAATGTTTTTATTTCTTGAGACCATGTTCATTAGATTCATGATTTGTAAGGTGTGTTGATCACTTAGCATAACTACCCCTGGCTCTGATACCAATAAAAAAAGAGAACTGTCTTTTTTATTATTACTTTAAAGTTAGGATCGGATATAAATAAATAAAAATTAGAGCTTATAAAGAAAGTCTGACGAGGGACAACATATGTTTAGGACATAAAGAAATGTCTATCAACCAATTATAATACTTAACTTTAATTTAAAGTTTCATAATATCCAACGTGCTTAAACAGTGGCCAAATAGGACTAAACAAGAACACAAAATTAAAGTACCATTTTATAAAAGGGATCGACACTTCAAATCCATGCCAGATGTCCATTCAAACTTCTAAGATAAGCTTTAATTTTTAATTAATTACTTTATATATATATATATATATATATATATATATATATATATATATATATATATATATATATATATATATATATATATATATATATATATATATATATATATATATATATATATATATATATATATATATATATCAAAATTTTGTCTTAGAAATTTTGTCTTAGGATTCCCGTGGAACAAATTCGGGCCCATTGAAGTCCTTTACCAAATTGAGTTGATCTCTACCCTCACCCACTAAATGATGATCAATAATTGAATGGATCCCTAGGAACTCATTGAATTGTTATCTTAGGTGGTTGAAGGTCATTTGGATGTCATCGGTTTTGTTGAGCCTGTGTAGGCGACTTTATTCGAACTTTAATTATACCAATCAAAGAAACAATGTGGGGACGTGACATTAATCGATACAACATTTATTGAAAATATCGATTAGATATCGTACAAATGTATAAAACCAATGTTAACTCTCTAATTTGTATCAATAAAAACATGGAAGTACAATAAAATTTAAATAATAAAATTTAAATGATATTTTAATGCCGAAAATTATACAAAATCATTTATTAACCATATACTAATTATATGTTCTTCTTTTACAATTACTTTCCAATAAATGTAGAATCATTTGAGTGCGCATTAATGTGTGGGTGAGTGGGATTGCATAAATTCAAAGATCCGTTTGTTTGTAATTTTAGAAAGTCAGATGTTATTAATTAACGTGGTAATATTTTAAAATAGAACCGTCATTATTTGTTTTAAGAAGGGAATTCAAAAATATGAAAAGACCCCTTTGTGGGAACTGAATGCTTATTGAATGAAAATATTTTAGTTAATATTAAATATTCTTAAAACGCTCCTATTTGAGAATTAAATTTTTACTTTTGATATATTAGGATGATTAGTGAATTCTTCCCATTTGAACTATTACAAAGTTTAAATATGACTTTCTTTCCAAAGTTTTTAAATTATTGAACTTTTTACATTGGTTAAATATTGGAGTGAAAAATTGAACAAACGCTATTATAAGATACAAATTAATGAACAACAAAAAGATGAAAATATGATACAAAACATAACTAAGTTGAAAACAAAATTATTCTACAAAGAATAAAATGCGAGAAAAAGAAACTACTGATCCCTCTACATTACTTCATCCAAATTGAAAATAAATAATATTTAATAACTACTTTTCAAAAAATTCAAAAAAAATCAAAATCACATCATTTGATTGATTTGATTTTTTCAAAAAGTGAAACAAGAGAATTCACACTAAACATGTCAAAATTGGTAAAAAGACCTTATTTAATAAATTAAATATTTAATTTAAGCTTACCAACTAGGGCGGCAAATGAGCCGATCCCAAACTTGCTGAAGCTCGAACTCGACTCGATTAAGTATTTATTAGATCGACTCGAACTCGAGCTCAAACGAGCTTATAAATTTGAGCTCGAGTTCGACTCGATTATATTACCTACAAGCTCGGCTCGACTTGTAAGCTTGAACAAAAATTTAATTTTCAAGCTCAAACTCGAGCTCGAACTCGATTCGAGCTCGAACCAAATTTATTTATAAAATTAAAATATCAAACTTTCATACATATTAATAATTTAAAACATGATATTTCAAAATTAAAATATGAAACATTCATAACTATTCAAAATTGTAAAACATAATAATCATAAAACATAAAAATTCAAAAATTAAAGTACAAAACTATAAAAATTGTTTGAACATTCAATATATTAATCTTTTTAACTCATGTTCTTCAATCATAGCACACGTACAACTACATGCATTCAATTATATGAAATGTTTAATCTTAAAAATAATTAATATAAAAAATAAATGTTAAAACAAATAACTAAAATTTAACTTACTTTAAGAGATAGATACCGACAACAAAATTTCTTGATATGTCTTCTCTTTCTGAAAAAGTAAAAAATTAATTAAATAAGTGATAAAATTCAGTAGGTAAAATAAGAATTTAATAATGAAAACTTACTTTAGTTTTCTTTTTTCATTCCATTTATTAACTCAATATGTTTTCTATTACATATTATTATTATATATATTTGACTTATTTGGGTATAAATATAACAAGAATTCAAAAATTATAAGTAAGAATCTAACTTATAACAACCATTTATCATTTTTTATATATATTATAATATATATTATTAATCTTATAAATTATTTTTTTCACTAAACATATTATATATAATATATATATATTTTTCTCTCAATATTATATATAATAAATATATTAACTTTTTTTTCTCTTTAAATATTATACATATATATATATTATATTTTTATTATATAAAATATATTAACATTTTTTTTATCTCTTTCAATATTATATATAATAAACATTTTTTTTTATATATAATACATTACATATTTTTATCGTAATATATTATATATTATAATATACTAATTATTATATCCATAATATTTATTTTTATTATATATAACATATTAACATTTTTGTTTATCTCTTTTCAACATTTAGTATAATATACGTTTATTATAAATAAAATATTAACCATTTTTATTTCTTTTTATACTAAACTAATTATTATATCTTAATATTATTTTTATTATATATAATATATTAACCCTTTATTATATCTTTCAATATTATATATAATATAATTTTATTATATATAATTTATTAAACTTTTTTTTATTTCTGTTTTTTTTTATAACAAGTCTTTTTTTATAAACAATAAGTGTTATTCTATATATTCATCCGACCTATGTATATAATAATCGAAGTCTAAGTTTATCCTAATACATGGAAAAAAAAAGATATATAAGCATAAATTTCTTTTAATAAATGAAAAAAAAAAGATGAACAAGACTTACCAATGAGTTCACCAATAAAATAGTTTTTTCTTTTCTTTGTTACTTAGTTTCCTTAAGGTAAAAAAAAAATCAAAGTTAAATAAAAAACAAAAACAATAGTTATCATAAAAGTGAAAATAAATTTAATTACCTTCAAGCCTCTTCTTTTTTGAATGAGAAGAGAAGAAAAAGAAGAAAATGAATAGACGAAGAGTGAAAAATATGAGAAGACTAAAGAATAAGAGATTATGAGTTAGAAATGGTGAAGAATGAATGAAGAAAAGATTGAGAAAATGAAGGAAGAATGAAAGAAACGAAAGAAATGGTGAAGATGGAAGAGAAAATGAAAGAAGAATGAAAGAAGAGGCAATTAGATGAAGAAGATTAGGTTAGATGAGAATGAAAGAAGAGGCTAGATAGAGGCTAGATGAAGAAGATTAGGTTAGATGAAGAGTCGTAGATATATTAAAAATTAGGGTTTTACTTATAGATTGTGGGCCTTCATATGGGTTTGAAGAAAAAGAGAGGGAAAAAATATATTATTTGAGTTTTAATATTAAATAAATAAAAATATATATATATATATTATACTTAGGCTCGAAAAAACTCGACAAGCCATCGAGCAAGCATTATATGAGCTCGAGCTCGACTTGAATTTTAAACGAGCCGGCTCGAGCTCGGTCAAAGTCAAGCTTAAGCCGAGCTTTGACCGAGCGGCTTGCGAGTGGCTCACGAGTAGCTTGACTTATTTGCAGCCCTATTACCAACTACATTCTTTTCCCTACAAAAAATGTTAATTTGTAACATGTGTGTTAGCGACATTATTTCTGTTAAAATGGTATTTTAGCTATTTTTTTACAATATTTATAACATTAGTAACTAAATCTACAAACAATCGTCAAACATTGTAAATAATCTAGTTGCAAAATTTTCAATATTATAACGATACTTGTTTTAACAATATTTGTACTAAACTTAAATTTTTAAGTAAAAAATTTATTTTCTCTGAAACTTTAACTAACCATACTTAATATAAATATGTAATAAGTTTTTTAATATATTTTTTTTATTAATAAAGTCATCGTTTTGCAATTGAAATTGCAATACGATGAATTTATTAAATAATAAAATATATTAAACATAAACTGTAATAGGTATCTTATGATAAATGATAAATTTTAGGGTAAAAAAACACTAAATTTGTCTGAAAAATAACATGACTTCAATCTTATTCAATGTATAAGTCACCGCCATGAGTCTCAGTCAAGTTTAAGGATACCATTTAGTTACATCCTACTGTATCTAATTAAAAACAAAATTATTAATAGAATTGTATTTATGGTTTATACCTTAATAATCATCAGAAAGATCATTATTTTTTTCTTCTTTTAAGTTATTTCTATTTACTTTTATAACTTTAGCGTTAATGGTTCAAGCAAAATGCAAAATAGATGATTTCATGGAGTGGAGTTGGATTTTGTAAGAGATTGTTTCTTGGTCATTATCTATTTCATCATCTAGATTTATTTATGGTAAATCTCAAGAATACCTGATTTTACAAAGGCGACTTCTTAATTATCCCTCGGCCACATTTGATTTTTGAGTTTTAGAAGTTTTTTTGTCGAACATGAATTTCAATAATAGAGATTCTTCCAATATTGTTATTGTTGATAATCTTATCTTGTTACAAATACACATAGATTAATTATGACAATACACAAGATACACTAAAATTATTAAATTAAGATAATGAAAAGAAATAAATCTCTTTGAACTGTTTTGAGGCCTACGATAATCACAATTTTCTTAAAATAGTTCCACTGTCTCCTATTGATACTGAAGATTTTTTTGTCAATGGCTGTTTTTCAGGGTATAACAGAACCTTTAATGGTTTAGCACAGAAAAATCACAACAACAACGAACTTGACTAAAATATATGAATTAAATCACCGAAATTTAATAAAAATAGTCGAGTCAAGAACATGAAGAACACTTACAAAGATAAGGAAAGAACTTTTGAAATTCTAAAGCAAAAAATGATAAGATGATGTAATGAAGGAATTAGGGTTAAGAAATACATATAGATGGAAATTACACCATTAAAATAAATTAATTTATTAATAAATTAATTTATTAATCCAACAGTTATTAATCCATCATCCAATTATTGACCTTTCTTGCTTCTTCATTTTTCATCTTAAAATAGTTTCAACTACTCCTAGCAATAATTATTAATAACAATTAATATTAGTAATAAACTCATAATTATTACAATAATGACAATAAAAAATAGTTATTAATAACAATTAATAGTAGTAATAAACTCATAATTATTACAATGACAATGAAAAATAGTGAATGTGTTCAATATTTGGCATTAATGTTACTTACACAATTAAAAAATTCATATTCATTTGAATTAAATTTCACCTAAGTCATATTTGAATTTGGTGTGAATTTAATTTGGATTAATATTCACATTAATTCATATTTGAATTCTGTTTGAATTTCATTTGGATTAAATTTCATGTTAATTATATTTGAATTTGGTATGGATTAAATTTCACCGTTAATTCACATTTGAATTGAATTCGGTGTGAATTTCATTTCAGTTTTTTACAAAAATTATTATTTCTATTTATTTAATAGAATTAGTTTAATTCCAACAATCCCCACATTAATTAAAATTGAATGATTAACTTGTGAAAGTATATATAACTCATTGGTAGATTAGTTGACTTGATATACTTGAACTATTTTGCCTTTTGTATAAATAATTATACAATTTTACATAGAATTTTTCTTGATAAATGTCAGTTCTTATGATTGTGCTTGTTTTGGCCATGAACACTCGTCTGGTTCACTGAGAGGGTCTAGTATTAAGTCGTGTAATTTTTTTCAAATCAGCCACACTTCTCTCTCACATTGGTGATCTCTTAGTTCACAAATAATGATTAAAAGTTTGTGTGTTTATCCTTTCCTGGAATACTACTTTATCTTAGGATTTTTCATCCATAGTAATCTATCAAGTTTATTATAATTAGGTTGTCCCATTGAACTTAGTTCTTTGGATGTTCAATCATCATAGGTTAGGTTTTCGTTTATACCAATTTAATATAGGCTTAAGTCTCATTTTTTACGAGAACTTTAATACCAACTCTCTATTTAACCCTTTGGCTAGCGGATCTTCGATGCTATCTTTTGATTATACTTAATCAATTGAGATATTCTTATTGAGAGTAATTATTTGATGGTAATGTCTACGATATATGTGTCTAAACTTACCATTATACATATGATTTGTAACTCGTCCGATCACAGATTGACTATCATAGTAAATAGAAATTGTCGGTACGGGTTTTGACCACATAAGAATATCTTCTAAGAATAGATGTAACCATTTAACTTCCTTAATTCAGATTCCATCGTGGATCTAGGAATAATAGTTTGCACCTCCAATTGTAAATACATATACACTTGTTGACTTAGAGTCTTTCATATCTGAAACTCAATTAGTATTAGTGTAAAAAAACGTGACTCAAAGTTATGAGGTAAAAAAAACGCTTTATGCAGTCATTTCTTAAGATTCGAGCAGTCAAACTTTTTTGGCTTATCCAAATGATTAACAGAAACATGCATCATCATGCTGGAAGCAGGTATTTTGGTAGTCATTTTTGAAATAAAATAAAAACGTGTAAAAATTCAAGACAAGTAATATAATTATTTTAAGATTGTTGGTAATTTTATCTCGTTACAAATACACAGAGATTATTTATGACAATACAATCAGAAAGTAATTTACAAAATACACTAAAATTATTAAATAAAGACAACAAAAAGAAATAAATCTCCTTGTATTGCTCCGGGGCCTATGATAATCAAAGTTCCTTTAAAACAGTTCACCGTCTCCCATTTGTGTTGTTTCTAGTGTACAATGAAATATGCAATGATTTAGTACAAAAAAACCACTACAACAACGAACTTGGCAAAAATATTTGAATTCAAATACCGGGTTTCAACGAAAATATTCAAAGAACATTAACAAAGATAAGGAAATAATTTTTGGAATTGCAGAGTGAGAAATATAAGATAATGTAATGAAAGAATTATGGTTAATGTATATATATAATTGGAATTAAATAATCAAAATAAATTAATTCATTAATCCAACGGTTATTAATCCATTTTTAATTGTTACAATGACAATTAACAATAATGAAGGTAATTTGGTGTGAATTTTACCTTAATTCACATTTGAATTTAGTTTGAAGTTATTCTAATCCATTTATTTGTCTAAATTATTATTTCTATATAATTAATATAATTAGATTAATTCCAACCCTTATTATCTTAAATTTAAAACTTTAAATGATGGATAATTGTTGGTCAGACATTTTTTTTTTTATTTTTTTTTTGATAAATCACAAGCCATATCCGGTTATTGAATGTGAAAATGTTGGTAATTGGGAAGACTATATATCTTGTTTAGAGAAAGTATTGCACTACCTGTAGAATTTGGTCGAGGCCCACTTTTCAATCAATCTTAAGTTCTTGACATTTGAATGAATCATGGTTGAATTGACTAAGACAAACAAATTTGGAGAAAGGTGTTTTGGGCCTTGCACTATTTTTTTTGTTTTTGTTTTTTAGGAACATAATATTTGTCATAAAACATGAGTACAATTTGATTTGTTTTATAAAGGAAATCAACTAAATTATCACAGTAACTATAACCGTTTAAGTACTTAATTCTCCTCTATAAATTCCACCTATCTTCACTACTTTCAACAACTCTTTCATTCCATCCTCCCATATTAAAAAAAATGTTGCCTCTTTCAATATTTTCTATTCTAACTTTCACTATTCTATTCACTTTGGCATCTGCCTCTGCCACATATAATGTTGTGAACTTTGGAGCCAGACCTGATGGAAAGACGGACTCGACCAAGGCCTTTCTCAATGCATGGGCCTCGGCTTGCAGCTCCGCTGGCCAAGCCTCAATCTATGTGCCACTTGGGAACTACTTGCTCGCATCCACTACCATATTCAATGGCCAGACATGCAAATCAAATGCCATCACCATTCGAATCGATGGCACTCTTTTAGCACCTTCTGATTATCGGGTGCTTGGTAATGTAAAGAATTGGATCATATTTCAAAGAGTCAATGGTCTTTCAATCTACGGTGGAACTCTTAATGCCCAAGGCTCCGCCTTGTGGGCTTGTAAGGCCACCGGCAAGAGTTGCTCTACTGGTGTGACGGTAAGAAGACGATTTTACCGTTTGTTTTTTACAATTATAATTTATTTATTTTGAGAGTTATTTCACCTCCATTATCCTTCACTTCAATCCAAACATTTTCAATAAAAATTGAATTAAAAATCTCAATTTTATATAATTTAAGTGATAAAAAAAGTCTTGCAAAAAAAATAAAAGTAGATTTAATATAGTATTTTTATTTTTCAAAATTAATAATTATTATAAATTCAGATTAGGAATTATAAATCACCACATAATTATATATCCATGTAATCAATGGCTTAATTTACGGAGCAATTATGCATTTAATTTGTAGATAAAATTGGCTACCCGGCCCATTAACAGTAAAATGGAACCTCCTTTGTACAAAATAAATTTGGTGTATTTAAATGATAATTAATAAGACTAATTCACAAAATTTATTTTATTCTAATCCACATTCAAAGATTTGGAATGAAGAGGTGTATTATTGTATGGAGTTTCATTTTATATTCTTTTTTCACCATGACTCAAAATCATTTTCCCGTTTCAAAAAATAAAATAAATATTAAGTCTACCATACTTAATTACTTGCTCAAATGTCAAATTTACTTATGAAATGAGAATATTTGTTAATGTATTCAAATTTGACAAAAATATGTCATATTTATCAAATTAACAAAAAAAAAATGTGTTTATATTTTTCATATATATATATATATATAATTGGGACAAATTAATTATGCAGTCTTTGGAATTCAGCAATTCAAACAACATATTTATCAGTGGATTGGCCTCTTCAAACAGCCAAAAGTTTCACATTGCTATCAATGGTTGCAAGAATGTGAAACTACAAAATTTGAAGGTCTCAGCTCCGGCAAACAGCCCAAATACCGATGGTGTACATGTTTCATCGTCATCCGGTGTTACTATTCTCAACTCCAGGATTTCCACCGGCGACGATTGCATCTCCGTTGGACCCGGCACCACCAACATGTGGATTGAGGGTACAGTATGCGGGCCGGGTCATGGGATCAGGTATATATATATATATGTATATTTTTTTTTTAATATTAGCTCATGCATATATTTTTATTTGTCTTATGTTGTATATTTTTAATCCACTCTAGCATTGGGAGCCTAGGGAAAGATATGCAAGAACAAGGGGTCCAGAACATAACGGTAACAACAACACGGTTTATAAGTACACAAAACGGGTTTAGGATCAAAACATGGGCTAAACCTAGTAATGGGTTTGTTAAGAATGTCCTTTTCATGCATGCCATAATGGACAATGTCAAAAACCCTATCATTATTGACCAACACTATTGTGATTATAGAAGCAATTGCCCTAATCAGGTAACAACTACTATATATATATATATTATTATTATTATTCACTTTGTCTTTTTTTCACATAAATATAAATCAAAATCTATTTATTTCTCAAATAAGGCTTCGGGAATCAAGATCAGCGACGTGACATACGAAGACATCCAAGGTTCGTCGGCAACACAAGTGGCTGTGAAATTTGATTGTAGCAATAAGTATCCTTGTAGTGGAATAAGATTAGAAGATGTAGCTTTGACGTATGGGGGTCGTAATGGTATCACTATAAAGTCGTCTTGTGCCAACTCCATTGGCAGTGCTTCAGGTGTAGTCGAGCCAGATAGCTGCTTGTAGGTAGCTCGATCAGTTGGAAAGTACAAATCTTGCTAGAGCCTGTGGCGAAATTAGTTAAGTATGGTTTGTAGCCTGGTCTAGTGAGTTCAAGTTATTTAACTATATATATGTCTATGAAACCTATCTTATTTAGGAATTATCAACCAAACTATATATGCAAAAAAAATTTAATACCTATATATGTATGAGGAGAGATTACTTCACGTTTCAAATTAACTCATTATTAAATAAACATGAGAAGTGGAATTATTTTTATTGACTTAATTTTTACCAACGTGAAACTCAACAACTGTGAAAAATTCAAACCATAACATTACAAATTATTACATAGGTTAAAATTAGTTAATAAATATGAGATAAATAAGTATCCTTGTATTAATTTAAACAAAAGCAGTTAGTTTTGTTGTGAACTTGTAACAATATTCATTTTTACTTCTTTAAAATGGTTAAAATATTACAATGAGAATCATTTAAGTATAATTATTTAAAGTATGACATCATAAAATTAAAAATAAGAATGATAATCAAAGGAGAACATATACTAAGAAAATAGATTTTATACTAAGAAACTACTTCATAAATTTGTGAATATGGCTTGTTAGATTAGATATCTCTTAACTCCGTTAAATTTAATTTTATTAAAATAAATAATTATTTAAAATTAACTAGATTCGTTTTACTAAAACCTCACCCATTTTCATTAATTACTTTCTTATTTTGTTGTCTCTCCAATTCCCACCTCTTACCTTTCCAATTTTTTTATGTTTATTTTTCCCTTTTATTTTATAATTGATTACAATTATTTAGAAGTAAAAAAAATTAAATTTGAAAATCTTGATTTTAATGTTATATATTCAAAATAAAGAGAAAAATAAAGTGCAAAATCGATAGTATGAAAAAAGTGGAGAAAATGGGTTGGAATATTGTTAGTGATTAGTAGTTAATTTTAAAAAATATTTATTAAAAATATATTATATTTATATAATTATATATTAATCCTTTTAAATTATTTTACTTAAAAAATATTAAACAGCTCAAAATCATTATTAATAACTACTTTTTAAATTATTCATATTATTTGAAAAAACACTCAAATATATGCATGAATATTGAGTGACATACTTCAATAATGTCACTAAATGTTTTTTCTAAAATACTTTTTTGAATTTTTTTTATAGTTTTTTTTCTTTTATAATAAAGTTTCATTATTATTAAAAAAAAAAAATTGATTTTATCTTTATTTATTTATATATATATGTCGCTACAAGTTGGTCCACACACTAAACTAGAAGCAGAAATTTCGAACCCAGAACCTCACAAGGTTATTTATTCGAGTTACGTTATTTATTTATTATTTTTAAAAACATGTTTTATTCTTGAAACAATTTTGAAAGAATCTCACTAAAATTAGTGTAAAAAAATTGAAGTAATTTATTAATATGATATTTTTTTATTAATTTGAAAAATATTACTATGAAATATATCATTTAAATAGTGTGGATGAAATTTCACTACAAAATTATATTGACTCATTTGTAATAAGTTTTTAATTTTATTTAGTTTAAGGTGAAAAAAACATAATGATTCCGTTGACCCGACCCATTATGGTTACCCCAGTTATTAAGGCAGTGATTAAGGAAGTAAATTCAGAAAGATAAGTTGCACAAAACGTCAACTTATGTAAGTCAACATTAATCAATGGAGAAGTATAATCTAAAAATATGGTAAAATTAAACACATACAAAAAGGAGAAATTGCGGCATGATTTTGTGGGTATGCTGCCTCTATAAACAAGTTACTTTTAAATGTAATCATTAAAGTAAATCTCCATTAATTTGACCCCTATAACTTCGGAAATCATTTTAATTTTCATAATTAGTTCACAAATCTGATTATTAAACACTCTAAGTTGAATTTTTATAAAAAAAAATATTAATATAATCAAACATATTTTTTATTTTTATTATTCATATTACTTAATTCATTAATTAAAATATTTAATTTTTTTTATCATTATATATATTAATTAATACATTTTAAATATTTTTAACAAAAAAAAAAAAAATCAATTTTCTCAAAATCAAAACTAATCAATATTTTTTTTAAAGTAATCCAATGTTTATTCAAAATAAATCTTATGAAACCTCATTATTGGAGGTTCAAATCAATCTGTTCTACATTAACAAAAAGTCATATTTTGAAAATGTGATTAATAAATAGAAAAATAAACTTTTTCTCTTTCTGATTTTAATATTTTCTATATATTTTTCTCTATTTTTTTTTTCACTTTCTCGATCTAACTTGTTTCTTAAGCTCCTCGCATAGAACACAACTCACTGTTCATTTTTTTTATTTAATTTTATTTCAAATAACACAATTTTTTGGAGCTTCAAATAACACAAGCTCCTCGCATGAAGAAGTGTTTTTGCGAGTTTCAGAAAAATGAGCTTGAAATTTGAAGAAGAAGAAACATGGGTTGTGTTCTATATGTGGAAATATGTTAGATTGAGAAAGTGGGAAAAATGAAAGAGAATAGAAGATGTGGAAGTGGGGAAGACACAAAGTTTATTTTTCTAACTGTTATTAAAACGATATCCTTGATAACGTGGAACATACTAAGATAGTGTTTGTAACTTGACTCCACTCTCGGTGCTAATTAATTTGATGTTTGATTTTTTTAGATTTATCTAACATCTATCTTATTATTCTTATTTCTTAATTAAATAAAATATCAAAATATTTTGTTTATTTTTTATACATTTAATATATAAAAGCATTACATTAATTCTAACAAATTAAAATATCAAATAATTAACCATTTCACAAAAAAAAAAAAGTTAATTTTTAAAACCCCAAATATAAATCTCAAATAACTCTATTGAACAAGCTCTTGGTCTTGAGTTTCAGTTTGGTTGTCTTAATTAGATGAGACCAAATCTATTGTCTTGTGTATAGGGCTATTGTCTTGTACAAGGTTCCTCCCATTAGTACCACTATAAAGGAAATTAGACATTTGTGACGAATACTTACAGGATTTTTTACGAAATCTTCCAATATGTCAGAAATATTTGTGACAATTTTTCAGTTTTTTATCTCGGAACTTGTGTCGAATATTTCAACGATGTTTACAATGTATAATTACATTGGAAAAATTTTACATTTTTATGTTTTTTACTACGGAATTTACGGCGATATTTTTGACGAATTATTTCATTGGAAATTTTCCGTAGAAATATCCGTCGAAAAGTTTGTGATATTTCTTTTAGGATTATCCATCAAAATGTTTTTATGTTTTTTATCACCAAATAAATTTGACAATATTTTCTACAAATTGTTTTAAATGGAAAATAACTGTAAAAATATATGTCGGAAAATTTGTGATCATTCGTCAATATTTATCTGTAAGAAATTAATATATTTCTTTTAAATTTTATTTTTCATACTACAGTACTTGTTTAAAAACTATTAATCACATATAACAAACATATTATTAACTATTTCTTAAACGTATTAATTTTAAATTTACTAACAAAAAAAAAATTCACTTATTAACAAGTATATCACTCAATAGTTTTTATCAATGATTCAATTACATCAATAACTCTTTCAAAATAGAAATAGTCAAACATGCTTATTTAAATGAGTAAATATTAATTAGAAGAATAAATCTTAAATTATATATAGTCAGACACACATTATAAAAAGTAATAGAAAGTAATCATATCCAGGTTAAATTGCTCAATGAGAAAGAACATTGTCAACAACTGAGCCAATAATAGACAAAATCCTGAAGCAATCTATCAGTTCATTCAGCTAAAATTTGGAACATCTATTCTACAAATAAACGAGTGTTAAAACTAGTACGATTCTAAAATGATATGCGAACAGTGGAATAAGAACATAAACATTTGAAATTCCTCCATAATAGATTGAAAATGAGCTAGGTCTGATTACGAACTGCTCCCGCACCAGTAGTAATCTTATCCATATCCCTTCCACAAAACTTCCACATATAAATGTTTGTTGATTGAATTTAATATATAATAATAATTTATTTTATTAATTTAACAAAAAATAATTATAAAGTTTCTTATGTTATCGTGAGCTCCTAAACTAACTTCCACCTAAATTGTTCTGACAAAATTAAACAGAAAAGTTATAAGACGCATCTTTACATTAAAAGTAATTTGTAAAATTGAAATCGTACCTCGTCATTATTTCGACTTACATAAAATGTCCTTACATTACACATTTTGGCCTACCTAATCTCTTATTTTTTATAAAAGTTTTGCAATTATTACATCTGCTTGGAGTTTTTATTATTTCAAATCTTATATTGCATCCTCTAATATTTTAATTATTTTTGAAACTTGTATAGAGAAGGATTCTTGATCATCCAAATAAGAGTTTGCAGTCGTACACATACTCGATACTCCCTTATTTAGGTCCACCCATAGCTATGACCCATAATTCATTTTTCTGTTTTTTTTGTTTGACTCCTCACAACTATCATTAATTGGGCTGAGCTCTGTAAAATTATCTTAGAAATACATACCAAATATATATTAAAAAAGTTTAAGAAAGATATTTTTATCTTTCTCTCTCATTCTCTTCTGATGAAACTAAATTATAATTGCACATGTTTATTATCTAAATCATTTTACTCTCGATCGTCTTCTTTGATGAAAATATTGTTATGTATCATAAACAACTAGAGATTGGAATTGGTGAAATGAAGATCAGAAACTGTTTGGAGATTGAAATTGGTGAAATTGTGATATAGGTCTGGACAACTTGTTGGAAAGTTTCATATGATTTCAGATTATAATTGTTTTTAGAAAGGCTAAATATCACCGAGAGCATTGACTCTACTCTCCGTAAAAGAATTTAATTATCTCTGAGGAAGACAAATACTCTTTGTGATACTAATTTTCTCTTCAATAACAATCAAATTATTAACACCTTCCGAGAGCGTTTGTCGCCCTCGGTAAAAATTATTATCGAGGGAATATTGACTTTCACTGAGAGTTCTTACCCTCGTTAAAAGTCATTTTTTACTAGTGAGGAGATACAATTTGTTATAGAGAGAAATTTTGAAGTTGAGTTAAAGAGTTTAAAACGGATCAAAGCGTTTATTCTTAAATTAATATACTCATGATTTGTTTTTTACCTGCAACAGAATCATTTAGAATCTAAAGTCATAAAGACCCAAACCAGATCCTCTGCTACCGAATAGGGTGTTCCTCTGTTGCGGACCAATCAAAATTCAGAAATATTATTATATTAATAAATTAATGTTGGGTTGAAAAGAAGAGAGTGAGAACCCGGAACCCGAATTTTATTCCGGGTTCATCACAAACGCCGTTAAACGGTATGTAGAGATATGGTATTGAGTGAAGCATACTTCGCTCCAGGCGCCATGTAAAAAGTGAAGCATACTTCGCTTCAATTAGTTTATATGCTTAGAGGTTCATGTAAAACCTCAAACACATCAATGTAAAGACATTTATTCATTCATGTATGTAAACCCATTGAAGAATGTGGAGAGGTTGTTTTCAATAAAGCATACTTCACTCCAAGCGCCATATAAAATGGAAGTGAAGCATACTTCACATTAAGCGCTATGTAAAACGGAAGTGAATCATACTTCACTTTAAGCGCCATGTAAAACAGAAGTGAAGCATACTTTTCTCCAAGCGCCATGTAAAACGGAAGTGAAGCATACTTCACTTCAAGCGCCATGTAAAACAGAAGTGAAGCATACTTCGCTCCAAACGCCATGTAAAACGGAAGTGAAACATACTTCACTTCAAGCGGCATGTAAAACAGAAGTGAATCATACTTCGCTCCAAGCGCCATTTAAAATAGACTGAAGAGATGCGCTTTTTAGTGAAGCTTACTTCACTTCAATTATTTTATATACCTAAAGATTCATGTAAAATCTCCAACACATCTATGTAAAGACATTTTAGCATTTTGTAAAAAAAATTATTCATTCATGTATTTAAACCCATTGGAGAATGTGGAGATGCTGTTTTCAGTGAAGCATACTTCACTCCAAGCGCAATGTAAAACGAAAGTGAAGCATATTTCACTCTAAGCGACATGTAAAACGGAAGTGAAGCATACTTCACTTTAAGCGCCATGTAAAATAGAAGTGAAGCATACTTCGCTCCAAGCGCTATATAAAACGGAAGTGAAGCATCACATATAAAGGTATAAAACAAGTGAAGCATACTTCACTTCAAGCGCACATATAAAGGTATAAAACAAGTTTTTCATGCTGCAAATTCTTTTATGAAATATATATATTTAAACCCTAATATCATTTTATATTATAAAAACTTCCTTCCGATTCATCTCTCTCTTTTCAAGCTTCTACCTCCTGTCACGGCTATTCGAATCCGGCTCCCCGTCTACCAAAACATTTTTTGTCAAGAAGATCGAAAATTAGTCTCGAAAATAGTATGTACACCAAAATCGTTAAGTTTTCTTTATATTTATGAAACCCAAGGATTACGTACGCACAATGAGGTCGTTATTTTGTTCATATTTAGGAAACCCTATTCTGAAAATGTCACGTTTAATGAAAATCCTTCGTATTTAGGAAAACTTACTTAGAGTTAAGTTTAATTACAGTTTTGTATATTATTTCTACGAAACTCTAATTATTGATGTAGGAAAAACTTATTTTTGTTATTAACGAAGCATATTTTTTGAATGTGCAGACAACAAACAACGAAATCGTCCCAAACACTATAAACAAAGAATTGATTTTTTGCCCTAATCAATTATCTATTGAAGATAAAGTATTCTCTACCACAATCTTCTCGCAAAATGACATTTGATGGGGGTGGCATCAAAGGTTCTTTGTGGTCTTTGGGATGATGTTAATGCAACATTGGAACTCCTAAATTGTGCAGCGATTTGTTGTTGTACATCTACGATTTCTCTGTTAGAAATCGCTCGTTGAGTTTTTGTCTTCTTTTTGTAGATTCAGGTAAACCATATCTATAAAAGAGTATTCATCTTCTTTTATGTTTTTAATCGTCTTCTCAAAGTGTCTGGATGAAGCCGTCTATGCTATTAAGTAGGTAAAACTCTAAACGATCTTCTCGTATTTTTAACAGGTACAATGTCGGCTCACACTCGTTAAAAAATATATTGTAAAAAACAGACAATGTTATGCTTCTCATCCCTATGTAAAATTTAGGATCAGATTTTGTCTTTAAATAATTTATCTTTGTTCTTAAGTCTGTTTAATCATGGAAGATTGATATTTGCATACTAATCATTCCATAATTGTCAACAGACAATATAATTCTGGACTAAAGCTGATATTCTCTCGAAGCTACACCACCCGAATGTTGTGGCCTTTTATGGTGTCGTGTAAAATGGAACAGGAGGAACTCTTGCTATTGTGACAGAATATATGGTGAATGGTTCTCTTAGGAATGCTATAATTTCAAAAGAGAGGTAAAGGTTAATTTAATTGCATTATCCATGTCAACCTCTTTATCTCAATGCGTGACCCGCTTGATATAACTGGTATAAGGTATCTTGATCGTCAAAAGAAGCTATTGATTGCAAAGGATTCTACATTTGGAATGGAATACCTACATTCAAAAAATATTGTGCACTTTGATTTGAAATATGACAACTTTCTTGTAAACTTGAAGGATCCTCTACGGCTCATTTGTAAGTAATAATCCCTGTAATCCTAGTAAAAATCATGGCTTAACTTGATGCCAACTCAATGCATTATCAGATACTGATATCAAAATTGTTTGCTCGGGTGGGTGATTTTGGTTTGTCGAAGAAAAAAAGGAATACATGGTGTTATAGGTACCCTTCCATGGATGGCGCCGGAGCTACTAAATGGTAACAGTAGCAAGGTTTCTGAAAAGGT
Source organism: Impatiens glandulifera (assembly GCF_907164915.1). Classification (NCBI taxonomy): domain Eukaryota; kingdom Viridiplantae; phylum Streptophyta; class Magnoliopsida; order Ericales; family Balsaminaceae; genus Impatiens; species Impatiens glandulifera. Next base: position 24,307,866 of record NC_061867.1, read on the forward strand.
CAGACCTTAGCATTATAAATTGATCATCTAGTAGTTTCTTTAGGAAACTTAACAATAAAGTTTAATATAGGGTGTGCGTATCAAATGCGGTAGGGAAATTATTTCTAGATTTGAATAAGTTTGCTAACCTATCTCTCTTGATTCTTTCTACTTGTGCAATATGAATTTCACATCTAGCTAGTTCCGTGAGAGATTCAGAAAAAAAAACTTTTGGCTCAACTGGTGCTTCCATTAAAATTTATAAATGTAGGATATGGTATATTCATATACAAAACCCGATGATTCTTGTTAGTAGTTACTCCAAAATAAGACGCAACGTCTTGTTTTGTTATAAGGGTATTGTTATATGGAATTTTATAATTGGAGTTGGGCTTTGTTATTGATTGACCAGCACATTCCTAATCCTAATTAATAAAACCTAAATTTATCTAGAACATACTTAATTTTCTGCTATTTATTTCCCCCTAGCTTCTTTCTCTACGTACCACATGTCAAACACTCAGATAGTAGAATTCTTTATTCTCACAAGTTCATCTTTGTTGTCCCCTGTGAGGATGAAATTATTGACATAAATAATAAGATCTACCAATTTCTTATCAGGAGAGCCTCTGATACATTCACTACTTGTTGGGATTGTGAATCATTTTCCTGAGGAAATACCTGAGAAGAAGGAAATGAGGAGGATGAGAAGGGTGGAAAACAATGTAAGTGTGGTATCTGATCATGATTCAGAATGGGTAAGGTCAATTTTGTAAGTGGTGGGAGGTGCGAATGATGGGTCATGGAGCTTACTGCCTTATTTCTTTGCTACTTTCATGACATCCAATATCTAGACCACAACTGCCTTCAATGTGGATACTGGGGAATTTAACAACAACATCCACTGCTTAGCAAGGTGTGTAAGCTGTTGCTGCATGCTTTAGTTAAGGTTCTAGTTATTTTTTTCAATTGAAAAAATTCTCACTTTTCATAAAATAAATTAAAAATTATTTTTGTAGATGCATTTGTGTAGTGATTGTTTGGAATGAGTTTGTTAGACTCGAAAGAGAATATCAGCAAAGACAATCTTTCTCCAATGGTCATCATGTTAATGGTACGCAGGATCATCCAGATATGCGGAGCCGTTTGTCAGCTGAAGCAAGTATAAAGGCGACAATGCAACTCTTTGTTAAATTTTCTACTGGAATTATATTGGATGCATGGACTGAATCCAATAGGTAAACTAACCGGAACCAACTTAACTTAATTTTACTGTTGTAGTAATGTTTCTATCTAAAATGAAAATGGGGCAAAATTATTTATATTTGATTCTGGTAGATCTCAACTGGTTGCAAAATTGATATTCTTGGATCAGATGTGTGAAATATCTCCATACCTAGCTAGAAGCTCGCTTGAAGTGCACATCCCTTGTACTATTCTGCGATTAATTTACAACCAGTACTATACAACAAATTTGTCAACCACAGCACTAGCATTCTTAATTTCGTGCCCTCGACAATCTCCAGCTGTCCATGCATTTTCTACATTTAGGTCTCGTGGCGACTCAACTCCACAAACCCCCTCCTCCTCCTCTAGTACTACTGTTCATGAATAAAGTTACTTCAAGCCTTCGTCATCATAAGTCATTAACATTTTGGCCAGTTTTTATTTATTTCTTTTAAAAAATAAATCAATTGTTTATGTCCTAGGTCGGGATGATGGTGTAACTGTTAAATGCCATCATAGTATGGCTTTCTTATGATCAATTGGATATATATTTGTTTAAATGAAAATTTGATGCATATGATTTGGTAGTATATATGAATGAAATAATAAATTTCAATGAGATGTTTTTTTTTATATACTTGGATGCTTTTTGAATTTATTTTCAAAGTTTCAGCATGACTATGTTGGGATCTTAACATTGTGCTTACAATTTAAAACCTTGAAAAAGAATTTAAAAGGTAAGCATGTGACCCACCATATACAAAAGAGAAGCACTCAAATCAAAGACAGATCACACATGATTATATTAAGAAATCACACTCACAACCTTCCTTCCTTCCTTCTGTCACAGACAGATCATATATAAATAAATTATAATCACTCTATTATAAGTAATATTGGTAAAACAAAAATACAAAACTATTTAATAAATTATCAAACTTTTTATATATCTTGAAAATTATAAATATAAATAAATGAATGAGTGCACTTTTTGAGAGTGGGATAGATGGATGGATGATAGACATTAGATGATGAGTGTTAACTGTTTTCTCACACCAACTTTCCCACCCCATATGATTAGATATATGAAATGAGAGACCATTAATTTATGAAAAATCTAGATCGAGTTGGCTCATGAGTAGTAGTAGTTGTTGTAGACTCTTCTCTTTTATTTTCTTCCTCATTATTATTATCTCTAATGGCTATTATTATTACTGCAGCGGCAACAACTCCTCCGACCATTTTCAAACTAGTTACAGGTTCAGCCTCCCTGTTCCAGTGGACATCAAAAACTTGTTCACCGGAAGGGAATTTATCATGGAGGCATGTGGAGATGGCCAACAGATACCTGATTTTAGGGTTGCATTGAGTGTTGTAGAAGAAGAAGATGTAGACAAGAAGAAGTATATGACATTATTATTCTCTTGCTCCCTTGATGTCTTTCTTGGAGAAGGGAGAGTTTGGTCTTCTGCTCATTTTTTTTAGATTCTATGCTCTCATGGAATGTGTGCTTGAGCTCACAGATGAAGGAGATCTTTTCTTAAAGGACAAAATCAGACAGTTGGATGGAAAATAGGCACTTCTTATGAGTTATGAACTTATGACTAATAAATGGAAAATCTTCAATTTCCCAACGGACACAATGCTCTACAGCCAGACACTCAATGTGGCCACCGTCTTACTTCATTTCCCACCAACTCAACTAGCTTGTCCTTTTCCTTTGACATTGAACGACAAAAGATCGCTCTCTACTTGAATTCAGCTGCCAACTCAAACTCAAACATGCAACAGTTTAATGAACAAAAAGAGTGTACACAGTTTCACTACTAAAGAATCACCTATATATAAAGTCGTAAATTGAAATTCATTAGGCTTAATCCAGAGTAGTATAGAGAACATCTCATTAAAGATTATTGTAGCATGATATTTATGTCCGTGTATTATTTGCATTCTCTCATTTTCTATTAACAAAAATTGTAAGTGAGAATAAGTTTGTGAAGATGATTCATGAACATAGATAGATAGATATATACCTATTCAAGACAAGATAATTGAAGGTTTGTTGAAGAGAATTCAAGAACTTCATCATTCAAGAAATTGTTAACTTTATATACAAATATTGTACTAACTATAGCTTTACTTATGTATTCTTTCAAAATTTTCACCTCCATTGCTACTTCCACCAATCAATACCTAAACAATATAAATAAAAAAAGTGATTTAATAATCTATTATAATGTTATTTATTATAATGTTATCTTTGTTAAGAAACTTGATCTACCTAAAGTAGATTATTATTGATAACAAATATCTAATAAAAATGACAGATAGACGGGCATAATGATCTTATCTTACATATGTCGTTGAGAATCGCAGTAAAACAAATAATAAACATTCATTATACCCTTCATTCCCACATATCTCAAAACATATATACTCATTCTCCTATCCATGATATTTAACTGGGGCAAAAAATCCATTCTTTGCCTATAGTGTTTGGGACGATTTCGTTGTTTGTTGCCTGCACATTCAAAAAATATGCTTCGTTAATAACAAAATAAGTTTTTCCTACATTAGTAACTAGGGTTTCGTGGAAATAATATACAAAACCGTAATTAAACCTAACCCTAAGTAGATTTCTCTAATTACGAAGAACTTTCATTGAATGTGATATTTTCGAAGTAGGGTGCCCTAAATATGAACGAAATAACGACTTCATTATGCGTATGTAAACCTAGGGTTTCGTAAATATAAATAAAACTTAACAATTTTAGTATACGTACCATTTTCGAGAATGATTTTCTATCTTCTTGACAAAAAAATTTCTGATAGACGGGAAGCCGAATTTTAATCGCCGTGAAAGGAGGCAAAAGCTTGAAAAGAGAGAGATGAATCTGAAGGAAGTTTTTATAATATAAAATGATATTAGGGTTTATATATATTATTATAAAAGAATTTGCAGCGGGAAAAAATTATTTTATACCCTAATATGTGCGCTTGAAGTGAAGTATGCTTCACTTCCGTTTTAAATGGCGCTTGGAGTGAAGTATGCTTCATTTCTGTTTTACATGCCGCTTGAAGTGAAGTATGCTTCACATCCGTTTTACATGGCACTTGGAGCGAAGTATGCTTCACTTCTGTTTTACATACCGCTGGAAGTGAAGTATACTTCACTTCCGTTTTACATGGTGCTTGGAGAGAAGTATGCTTCACTTCTGTTTTACATAGCGTTTAAAGTGAAATTTTCTTCGCTTCTGTTTTACATGCCGTTTGAAGTGAAGTATGTTTCACTTCCGTTTTACATGGCGCTTTGAGCGAAGTATGCTGCACTTCTATTTTACATGCCGTTGGAAGTGAAGTATGCTTCACTTCTGTTTTACATGCCGTTGGAAGTGAAGTATGCTTCACTTCCATTTTACATGGCGCTTGGAGCGAAGTATGTTTCACTTCTGTTTTACATGGCGCTTAAAGTGAAGTATGCTTCATTTCCATTTTACATGGCGCTTAAAGTAAAGTATGCTTCACTTCCGTTTTACATGGAGCTTGGAGTGAAGTATGCTTCACTGAAAACAACATCTCCACATTCTCCAATATATTTATATACATGAATACATATTTTTACATGAACGTTAAAATGTCTTTACATTGATGTGTTGAAAGTTTTACATGAACCTCTAGGCATATAAACTAATTGAAGCGAAGTATGCTTCACTTTTTAAATGGCGTCTGGAGAGAAGTATGCTTTACTTAATACTGTATCTCTACATTCTGTTTTACATGGCGCCTGGAGCGAAATATGCTTCACTCAATACCGTATCTCTACATACCGAAATATGCTTCACTCAATACCGTATCTTTACTTAATACTGTATCTCTACATTCTGTTTTACATGGCGCCTGAAGCGAAATATGCTTCACTCAATACCGTATCTCTACATACCGTTTAACGGCGTTTGTGCTGAACTCGAAATGAAATGCTAGTTCCGGAGTCTCTCTCTTCTTTTCAACCCAGCTTTAATTTATTAATATAATAATGTTTCTAAATTTTGATTAGTCCGTAATAAGGCAACACCCTATTTAGTAACAGAGGATCTGATTTGATAAAGACCCACCCCTTTTCATTTAAAGACCATCCCCACTGTCCGGATTGCAAAATATGTTTCCACTGTATGGCCTTAGAATAGTCCTGAAATTATATATCAGATTCTCCCCTATCAAACCTTTCTACTAGTCAAAAATGAAAGTAATAAGAACATATTTATTTTAAAATATAGTATATAGATGTTAGTCTACTCCTTTACAATAGGGCAAAAAAATAAAGAAAAACATAAATATAATGATTGGCCCTAAGCCTACCTAATCCATTTAAACATATTCTATAGTCAATAGACGCGATACATTGATTTATTTTAAGAACATAATTAGCTGAAAAAATAAAATAAATAAAAGTTGACTTATGATAATAATAAATAATTAAAAATAATGCTATAAGAATTAATATAAATTAAAAATCAGGGAGGACTAAAAAAATAAATAAATAAATCGTTTGGTCATGATTTTTTTGGTTAAAATCTGTATCATTCAGCGTGGTATTATATTTCATTTATATAGGATCATTTGGATATAATTGTAACAAGTGGATTTGGGCTTGAATTGGAGCTTTATTTATGTGTTATATTCTATATGAGTATATTTATTTTGAGTATTTCAATAAATTCATTTATTTATTTTATTGTAATTCATTTAAAATGATGTTAGGATATAACATTATTTAAATATGATGACCAAGTTAAATTCTAAATTTGAATCTTTATTTTCCCTTAGAAACTATCAATTTGAAGGAAGGCCATCTGGATCCGGATGATCCAAGACAAAATCAACGACCCAAAGTTCTGAGGTGTCCATAAAATACATTTTCATTAACATGAAACTCTACTCATTTTGAGTTAAAATTATAATTGTGCATTAACTTTTAGTCTCAATCCGTCATAGTACATGTCTTTATCTAAATCCAAATATTTGGGCCATCTCAATTTGAATCTATCAATTTTAATTCCTTTCCGCTCATTTATTGTGTTTTCAAATAATGAAAAAATATTGCATATTAAAAACTAAATAATTTGAGTAAAGACCATATGCACAAGATACCGTGTTGTGACTCTTTTTCGAATGAACTATCAAAAAAATATCTTCAATCACGATTTTATCATTTTTTTTCTCAATTTCTCGTGAAGTAAATTAAGATTATAAACCAAATTTTGTTTTTTCAAAGTTTTCTCAAAATCTTATAAAATTCACATCAAATTTAAATTTAAATTAATGGTGAAATTTAAAACAAATGATATACACAAAATTCAAATATTAATTAAGGTGAAATTTAATTAATATATTGTTAATTGCTATTACAACTACAAAATATTTATTGCTAGATGTAATTTGTATTCTCTTAATGAAAATGAAATGTCAATGTAATAAAATGACAATCAAGGGTAATCATTGGAATGATGAATTAATGGTAGTTAGATTAGAAAATTGATGAATGGTTTTATGATTTATTTTTCAATTATATATCCATTCACTCTAATTCTTTTCAATACATTATATTATTATTTCTCACTCTAGAATTTCAAAAGTCTTATATTTTCTTTGTAAGCATTCTTCGAGTTATTGACTCGAGTATTTCTCTTGAAACCTGATAATTGTGATTCATGTATTCTTCTTTAGTTCGTTCTTGAAGTGATTTTTCTATATTAATACATTGCAGGTTCTATTGTACCCTGAGAAGTAGCCATCGATAAAATGCTCCAACACAAACGGGAGACATTGAAACTATTTTAAGAGAATTGTGATTTTCATAGGACTCGGAGCAAACAAGAATATTTTACTTCGTTTTATTTAATAATTTATTATATTTCTTTTATTATCATTTTGATGTATTGTTATAATATTTATCAGTAATTGTGATGAAATAAGATTATCAACAATCTTAACACAATTATAATATTATTTATCTGAGATTTTTATACATTTCTGGTATATTTCAGAAATTACTACCAAAACACACTTACTTGCAATATGAGGATACAAATTCCTGCTAACCATCTAGATAAGTCAGAAAAGTTTGACGTCTTAAACTTTAAGAGATGGCAGCAGAAAACATTTTTATACATCACAACTAGTAGTCTAGCATGATTCCCATGGAGGATCCTCCTACTCCTAAGATAGATGAGTAAAAGATGACAACATCATCAGATGCAAACGTGTATCCAAAAGTTGTTGTGCAAGCGACTTCGATCATTGATATTTGACACCATTGAGATGTCTTGTGTAGAAATTACGTAGTGAATGATTTGTCATATTCATTGTAATATGTGTATAGTGAAAAGAATACGGTGAAAGAATTATGAAAATCTCTTGAACATAAATATAAAATCGAAGATGCTGGTGCAAACAAAATTTATGGTCGGTTGATTTTTAGACTACAAAATGGTAGATTCAAGATCGATCATTAAACAAGTTCAAGAGATCTAAGCTATTTTGTATGACATTAATGCCATGGGCATGAATCTAGGAGAAACTTTTCAAGTGGCAGCTTTTATTGAGAAGTTGCCACTATCATGGAACGATTTTAAGAACTACCTTAAGAACAAGAAAAAGTAAATGAATTTAGAAGAATTGGTGATTTGTTTACGCATTGAAAAGGAAAATAAAAACGCCTCCATACTTTAATCAACATGTGGCTAAAACAAATGTGGTGGAACATGGTAATGACAAGAAGAAACACATTTCTTTTGTTAAAAATTAAAACCTTCATCATAAAGGTGGAATTTCTAAGAAGTTCATGGGAAAGTGTTTAAACTACAATGGAATGGGCCATAGATCTTCTAATTACAAGAAGTTGAGGCGAGTTTGGGAGGTGTTAACTTAACTCAAGAATTGTCAGACATGGATATGTGGGAGGTACTATCTGAGGTTAACTTGGTGGTGTCTAATCCACAAGAATAGTGGATTGACATAGGAGCTAGAGACACATTTACTCCAACAAGGAAGTATTTACAAGCTTCGAATAAGTGAAGAACGGTGACAAATTGTTCATGGGGAATTCTGCCACTTTTAACATACAAGGTGAAGGAAAAGTGGTACTAAAGTTGTCTTCAAGAAAAAATTTAATCTTGACTAATGTGTTGTATGTTCTAGAGATTTAGAAAACCTAATATTCGGTTCTTTTTTAAGCAATCATGATTTTAGAATTGTGATTGACTTGGATAATATTGTTTTATACAAATGTGGAATGTTTTTAGGTAGATGTTATGCTACTGATGAGCTTTTAAACTCAATGTAATGACAGTATAGACAACTTTGAAATCTTTCGTTCATAGAGGGCTTGTTAGGTATAACCAAATATAAATTTTTACTTGTTAGAGAGTCTTATATTTTATTGCTTAGGAGGCTATGTAATATTACTTATGATCTGATGCATTAATTGATTACTAAAATTGAAGAGTATAACTACATTCAAAATAAATATGAAATACAAGTGCGAAATTTATGTTGAAGAGAAATTGACGATATCATCTTTTTGAAATGTTGAACGAAATAATAGACCACTTAATTTAATTCACACAGACGCGTGTGGTTTAAAAGGAACACCAACACTTGGTGGAGATAAATATTTCATAACTTGTATTGATGAAAACACAAAATATTGTTATGGTTATATTCTTAAAAGTAAAGATAAAGCTTTAGCGAAATTAACTCTTTATAAATATAAAGTTAAAAATTAACTTGGTAAAAAGTTCAAGGTGTTAAGAAGTGATAGAGTAGGTGAATGTGAATCACCATTTGCCGAGCTATGCTCTCAAAAGAGTATAATCAATGAGATGACAACACCTTATTCTTTTTAACAAAATGGTACTCTTGAGAGAAAATAAAACATTAAAAGAAATGATAAATTCACTTCTATTAAGTTCTGGTCTACCACAAAAAAATGTGGGGAGAAGCTATTTTGATGGCTAATTACCTTTTAAATAACGTTTCACTAAAAAGCTACATGAAAGTCCATATGATTTATGGAATTAAAGAAAACCATTATATGAATATTTACGAATGTGAAAGTGTTTAACTAAGGTAGTCGTATTATTACCTAAAAAGGTAAAAGTTAGATAAAAAACTGTTGATTATATATTATTGGATATGCACATAACAATAGTGCTTATTGTTTTCTTGTGTTTAAATCGAACATTTTGGATATTCATAAGAATAGAATAACGGAGTCAAGAAATACAACATTCTTTGAACATATACTGTTGGGGAAAAACTCTGACAGAACCACAAAAAAAGAAAAACAAACTGAAATAACACTAACAAAATTTGATAACGGAGTTCGGCCAAAATGTTTCCTACGTCTCCGAGCACTAAGACTATCAATTAATAAGGAAGAAGAGATACAAATTTGGGTGCAATAAATTAAAGAGAGGAGAGTTTCTTTTATACACTAAAAAACTTCCCCAACTCTCATCATCTTCCGATGTGGGATTTATGCTAATTGTGAATATAGTTTCTTTTATATACTAAGAAACTTCTTTCACTCCCATCATCTTCCGATGTGGGATTCTAATTGTGCCAAAAACAACAAATCTCCACCTTGGCATAATATCCAATTACTAATCTTCAATATTAAAAAATAAACCTTCAGTGCTTCCAATTGGCGCTCTTCAGCGCCGACTCAAACACGGAAGATGTTTACCAAATCTAAACAATTAGATTTGGTTTTCCCCATGTCTTTCATCTCGAACTCTTTACCCAATTGAGCCTTCAATTTGTCAACTTCATATTGGCTCTTTGATGCTATCAACATATCATCAACGTATAAGAGTAGATTGATGTAAGACTCATCTTGTAATTTGCGCAAATACTCACATGAACTGAATCTGCTTCTTGTGTACTTGTGCTCCATCATAAACTTGTCAAGTCGCTTGTACCATTGTCTCGACGATTGATTCAACCTGTACAATGATCTGTTCAACTTGCAAACCCAATTTTCTTTATCAGCAACATTGAATCCATCTGGTTGATAAATGTAGATTTCCTCGTTCAAATGACCGTGTATGTCTACGGTCTTTACATCTGGTTAAGCTAGCTCCAAATTCATATGCGCTACCAAGGCCAACAAAATTCCAATGGAAGAGTGTTTAACAATAGGAGAAAGTAACTCATTATAATCACCTCCTTCCTTCTGAGCGTAGTTTTTAGCTACCAATTTTGCCTTGTAGCGAACATCAAATTTTTTCGGAAAATCCTTCTTTCTTAGCAAAGATCCATTTACCACCAATAGCCTTCTTCCCTTTTCGTAGATGCGTCAACTTTCATGTCTCATTCTTCTGAATAGATTGCATCTCATCTTCCATAACACCTCTCCTTTTTCCATTTTCAGTACTTCGACTGACATTTGGAAAAGTGGATGGAACATCATCTACGGCTAGAAGTGCATAGGTCGCCATGTCAACAAACCGACCTGGTTTTTGAATAACTCGTCTTGGCCAATTCACAACAATTGATTCACTTTGTTCTGAAGGTTCTTGGGTCAGAACCTCTTCCACATTTAACTCTTCGTCTGTCGTCGGAGAGTCACTTCTAGTTGGGCTTATTTTTATCTGCTCAAACTCCACCTGTTGCGGAGTACAATCAATCTAGTCTGGTGTTACCTTATTCAACATTGAATAATCATCAAAAGTAACATCTCTTCTGATAATGGTTTTCTTTGCATCCAAACACCAGAGGCGATATTCATTAACTCCCGTATTAAATCCCATAAAAAGAGCCTTCTTTCCTCGTGGATCCAACTTTGATTCAAATACATGATAATATGCAGTAAAACCAAAAATATGCAAAGAATCATAATCAGTTGCAGGTTTTCCAGACCATACCTCTAATGGAGTCTTGCCACCAAGTGCAGATGATGGTAGGCGATTTACCAAATGTTGAGCGTATGACACAACTTCTGCCCAAAATTTTCTGTCTAACCCAGTATTAGACAACATACATCGAACTTTCTCCACCAATGTCCTGTTCATACGTTCCGATACTCCATTCCGTTGTGGTGTTTTTCTAACTATGAAGTGTCGAACTATGCCACACTTTAGGCATAACTTCTGGAATTGATCATTCTTGTATTCTCCACCGTTATCAGTCCTGAGAACTTTGATCTTTCTTCCTGTTTCGTCTTCAACTTGAGTTTTCCATTTGAAAAAATCTCAAACACTTCATCTTTGTTCTTCACAGTAAACACCCAAACTCTTCTGGAAAAATCATCAATAAAAGTAACAAAATAATGTCTACCTCCAAGAGAAGGAGTCTTGGCAGGTCCCAAGATATCTGAATGCACATAATCCAAAATACCCTTGGTGTTATGGATAGTAGTGCCAAATTTTACTCGCCTTTGTTTTCCCAGAATACAATGTTCACAAAAATCTAACTTACAAACTTTTGTACCTTTCAATAATCCTTGCTTGACAAGAGTTTGCATAGATTTCTCACCAGCGTGCCCAAATTGCATATGCCATAGCTTTGTTGCCTCTAACTCCTTACTTCTCCTGGAAGTTGATACACATGATGTCCCATTAACTGTACTACCTTGATAGTAATACAAATTATTACTCTTCCTGATAGCTTTCAACATCACTAGCGCTCCAGAGATTACCTTAAGAATTCCCTTTTCCAATTTCACCTATAGGCCTTTTGACTCCAATGCCCCCAAAGAAATGAGATTCTTTTTCATATTCGGTATGTACCGAACCTCTTTGATAATTCTGGTGGATCCGTCCTCATTTCTCAGCTTGATTGAACCTATCCCTTTTATTTTACATGTACTAGCATCTCCCATGTAAACAACTCCACCATCTAGCTCCTTAAAGTCAAAGAACTACTTTCGAACTGGTTTCATATGATAAGTGCAGACTGAGTCCAATATCCACGCATCAGGATGTGATGTTGTGTGTGACATCGATAAAGATTATTCTGAATTTGCATCACCATTGTTTTCTGCAACATTCGCATCTTCAAAATCTTTCTCTTTCTTCTTCAACTTTGGGCAGTTAATCTTCCAATGTCCTTTCTCATGACAGAAAGCACATTCATCTTTGGAAACTCTACTTTCAGATCTTCTTCCTTTCCCTTTTGATTTGCTCTGCTGACGGCCCCTGACCATCAATGTTTCATCTGATGTACCTACTTTGCTTTTCCTTTTATCATGCTTTCTCAATTCATGACTATATAAAGCAGAACTTACAACATTAAGAGAAACATTTCTCTTCCCATGAAGTAATGTTGTTTCTAAGTGTTCAAATTCATCAGGAAGGGACGATAGCAACATCAAAGCCAAATCTTCATCCTCAAACCTAACGTCAAGGTTTAACAGATCTGCTACTAATTCATTAAACTTAGTTATATGCTCATTCATAGTAGTACCTGATTGGTAATCAAACCGGAACAGTCGCTTCTTCATAAGGAGCTTATTCTGACCACTCTTCTTCAGAAAATTATCCTCCAATGCTTGCCACAATTTCTGTGCAGAAGTTTCATTCTTCACAGCATACTTCTGCTCTCTGGACAGGCATGATCGAATTGTTCCGCACGCCAACCGATTCATGATACTCCACTCTTTTTCTTCTATACCATCTGGCTTTCCGACCTCAATAGCAACATCTAGACCCTGCTAAAAAAGACAATCTAGAATCTCAGCTTGCCACATGCCGAAATGCCTAGTTCCATCAAAGATCTTCACCGCAAACTTCAAATTCGACATCGGTGTCCTCGTCCAGGATGACGAAGGAGTTGACGCCCCTTTTGAAGACTCCACCATGCCAAGGACGAACATTCAGCTCTGATACCACTTGTTGGGGAAAAACTCTGACAGAACCATAAAAAAAGAAAAACAAACTGAAAGAACACTAACAGAATTTGATAACGGAGTTAGGCCAAAATGTTGCCTACGTCTCCGAGCACTAAGGCTATCGATTAATAAGGAAGAAGAGATACAAATTTGGGTGCAATAAATCAAAGAGGGGAGAGTTTCTTTTATACACTAAGAAACTTCCCCAACTCCCATCATCTTCCAATGTGGGATTTATGCTAATTGTGAATATAGTTTCTTTTATATACTAAAAAACTTCTTTCACGCTCATCATCTTCCGATGTGGGATTCTAATTGTGCCAAAAACAACATATACGTCCATATAAGTCTAATGAAGAACCACATTCTCCAAAAATATTTCTAGTACAAAATCAAACTCAAGGGTTTTCTACTCTCAAGAGCAAAAAAAAAGTTTGTAAATTGGTTAAGTCTATGTATGGCTTAAAATAAGCTCCAAAATAATGGCATGAGAAATTAGATCATGATATGATCTCAAATTGATTTGAGATCAATGAATATGACAAATGCATTTATATTAAAAACACAAAAATAATAACGTAATTTTATGTCTTTATGTAGATGACATACTTATCATTTGAAGGGATAGTTCTAAGTCAAAGCGATTAGACTATCAAAAGGAATAGTTCTAAGTCAATCGCATTATGTGGATATTTGAAAACTTTTACAAATTTGATTTTACAATAGCTAAGACCTTGATAGATACAATTCAAGATCTATCTTAAAATCGTGGAGAGAGTGTTTTTCAATTAGAATATTCTCGAATAATTGGGAGTTAAATGCACTTAATGAGTTGTATAAGACCAGACATAGCTTATGCAGTTAAAAAAACTAAGTAGATACATGAGTAATCCAAGTAATAAACATTGGAAAGACAATTTATGATTACTTCTGAAAGATACTTGTGATTATGGTCTGCACTACATGAAATATTATGTAGTTATCGAAGGGTACACTGATGCTAATTGGATTATAGATATGAAAGACTTTAAGTCAACAAGTGGATATGTATTTACTCTTGGAGGTGTAACTATATTCTTCTAAACAAACTATTATTTTTAGATCCACGATGAAATATATATATTTATAACTATTGAAAAATGTGGTGAAGAAGATAAATGGATACGTTTATTCTAAGAAGATATTTCAATGTGGTCTAAGCCACCGATAATTTTTATTCACTAAGATAGTCAATATGCGATCGGACGAGCTAAGAGACGACATATGTATAATGCTAAATCTAGACATACGTTGTAGACATAATACCATTAGACTATTATTCTCTACTAGAACTATCTCAATTGATTACGTAAAATCAAAAGATAATATTGCAGATTCTCTAATCAAATGATTAACTAGAGAGTTAGTATTAATTTTCTCACAAGGAATGAGACTTAAGCCTAAAAAACGTTAGTATGAACGAAAACACAATCCACTAGTAAAAAAGTAATATATAAAAGCGGTTTTAACTGCAGTTTAAATACCGTAGTTAATCGCCGTTAAAAGTTCCGCCGTTAAGAAAATAATAATCAATAAAGGCGGGAAAAATATCGTAGTTAATAGACTACAACGACGGTTTAATAAACCGCAGTTAGTAGCCTCTAACTGCGGTTTTAAAAACCGTAGTTAAAGATATGTTTGTCAATAAGGGCGGTAAACTTACCGTAGTTAATAGTCTCTAACTGCGGTAACTTTATCGCCCTTATTAAGTAAAATTTTTTTAACGACGGAACTTTTAACTACGGTTGCCTGTAGTAAAGCTACCGTAGTAAATAGTCTTTAACTGCAGTTTTATAAACCGTAGTTAGAGTCTATTAATTACGGTAACTTTACCTCTCTTAGTTAATAGTCTTTAACTGCAGTTTATAAAACTGCCGTTAAAACTATTAACCATAGTATTTTTACCGTCTTTATTGATTAATGATTTTAACAGAAAAACTTTTAATTGCAGTAAATTTATCGTAATTAGTGCAATAATCTAAAAAATAAACATTAAAACTTATATTTTTGAAAAACAAATAAAACCATTCAACAAAATACTTATACTATATAAATAACACAAAATAATATAATAATTTATATAACTGGAAAAATATAATTACATCAAAATATTGTTACAATAAAATTTGTGTTTAATAAGGTAACTAATCAAATAAATTATCATTTTTAAACTTTATAACAATTTATCTTCCCTCCTTTTAGATTGGGTTCAACGGCTGCTCAACTCTTCAAAACCAACATTTTTCTCAAATCTTTAAAACCTGTAAAATATGCAGATAAAAATTTATAAATTAATAACCAAATTATAATTTAACAATTATAACAAGTTTAAATAAATTTTATTTAAAAATAATCATTCAATCCCTATATAAACATAATTTTTTATTATAATATCAAATTATTACAATTTCATAACCAAATAATATCAAATTACTAATAATCCAGCATAAATTTTTAAGTTTATACACATTCTAAATATTAAGAACATTACATCATAAAATAAACATAATTTTAAACTTGAAATAAATTATTATTTTATACATAAAATCTCAATATATCTTTTCATTATGTGATCCATAATAAAAGAACATTCATTTATTTTACTTAAATTATTATATTAATAAAAAAATTAAAGAAACGAAATCATACCTTATTGATATGGAGTTCTTGGGCATTGACAATTTGATTCAACATTTTTGTCATCTCACATATTTCAAATTGAGTATATATAATCTCAATTTGAATCAACATTTTTGAGAGGTTAAAGTACAAGAGGTTTGAGAATAAGCGTAGAAGGATGTGAGGAGAGGTGAGAAAGTTAAAGTGAAGAAGTAATGGGATGAGAAGGGTGAACAAGTAATAGAATGAGGAAGTTAGGGAAGTAAGATGAAGATGTAATAGAAGGTGAGGAAGATAAGATGAATAAGTAATGGAGAATGTGGAACTAGTAGAGAGAGGGAAACCTCATTATCTAGATTTAGCAATAAAAATAAATAATTATAAATTTTATATCGTTTTATTTGTTTTAATTAAATTAATAAAAAAATATATTTAATTTTTTTTACTATATATTAAAAATTAGTCGATATAATTATATTTTATCACATACAACTATACATTTTAAATATATAATTAAAATTTTGATAATATATATATATATATAATATATATTTCATTTAAAGACATCTTATAATTTAAATTTTATGTCACAAATTTATTAATAATTATATAATAATTCATTTTTTCTAAATATATTTATAAATATTTTTTTTATGTGTTAGTCAAATTTATTAATAATTATTCATTCACTTTTTTAATATATTATTTCTTTAACTAACACTTCATTATATATAATTTATATATTCATTATATATATAAATATATTTTATTTTATTATACATATTATTTAACTTTAAATAAATTAGTTATATCTTTTAATGAGTAGACTAATTCATTTAATAATTAATTTAAAAAATTAGTTTATATTAAAAGATTAATGAATACACTAATTAATTAAAAAAAATTAGTTCATATTAAAATATTACATTTACTAGGTCATATTTATATATAATACATTTCATAAAATGATCATGATTAATTTTTAAATTCTTTATTACTTATCAAAGTCTTTATCGTTTTGTTTAACCTTTATAATTTTGTATTTTGTATACAAGTTTCAATTTATATCAATCAAATTAAAAAGTCATTATTTGTATATTATTTATACTCTTAAAATCATATATATTATTTATAACATGCAAATTAAAAATTCATTATTTATATATTATTTATTTTCTTAAAATTATGTATATTACGAAATTAAAATTGATATTTGACT
The DNA here is from genome assembly GCF_907164915.1 of Impatiens glandulifera. Taxonomy (NCBI): domain Eukaryota; kingdom Viridiplantae; phylum Streptophyta; class Magnoliopsida; order Ericales; family Balsaminaceae; genus Impatiens; species Impatiens glandulifera. The sequence continues at coordinate 24,324,839 of NC_061867.1, forward strand.
TTTATAAAATTATATGTATATATATATATATATATATTAATTTTTCTGTATTTATATATTAGATTAGATCAATATATTTATTACAATAATAATTAGTTTTTTATTACTTTCAATAAATTAATAAATTGTACTATATTTAATTTAATATTAAAATTTAGAGATATGATTTTATTTTATCTATGTATAACTATAAATTTTATAAAATAATATATAATATTAAAATTGATATATAGTTATAAATTTTATATACATTTACAAATTTAATCATAAATTTCTAACTTCAAGCATTAAAGCATTAGATATTAGGATTTTTAATTGTTTTTATAAATCATACGTGATAAAAGAATTATAAATAAATTCATAATCTTGTAAAATATAAAATATTAATATTTATTCAATTTAAAATTTTGTAAATCTAGTTACCTTTAAATTATTAAATTCATAATCTTATTTTTATAAAATATAAAATATTAATATTGATCCAATTTAGGAATGATCATGTATTATATTTAAGTATGAACCTATATTTATCAAATATTAAGTTGAGTTAGTTTGATATATTTTTATAGAAAAAGTTTATAAATAATACTAAAAAAATAAATTTTATTTTAAATAAAATTTCATACTAAATAAATATGTCAATAATAAAATAGTAGTTTAATAAATAACTAATTAATGTATAGAATAAGTTCATACAAAAATCTACATTTACTTAATTAATTAGTTGATTGATGATAAAATTTATTTTTAACTTACTTTTATAAAATTATTTATATTTTATACTTCAAAAGTGGATTTATTTCCAAAAAGATTAAAATAAATAAATTACCACCTTAATATATAAGTTTTATTATATTACTATCTTATATTCAACGGCGGAGCAACGTGGCGGGTTGCGGTGGGCTAGCCCAGGGTAGAATTTTTAAACAAAAAAATATGTATATGTATATGAATAATAAATATTATGTGTAGTTCAGTTGGCATTGAATAGAAATTATAACAAGGTTAGGTGATCAAATCCTGGCTTCTCTTAGTTTAAATTTTTTTTATTATATATTTAAAAAATTATATAAATTAATATATTATTTAGTTTTCTAAAATGATTTATATACATTAATGGTCTATAATCTTTTTTTCTAATGTCTATATGATTTAGTTTTTTATTTAAAATTTAATTAATTTAACTTTTTATATTTTTAAACTTAATTTTTCTTCAATTATATAGTTTTAAATTTATAAATTTCTTTTTTAAATGAAATATTCTTATTATCTTTGATTAGATTTTATATATTTATTTTATTTTAGTAGGATATTCATGGAACGAATTAATGTTTTTATTTATTGCACGAATAATAATATAAATAACTATGAAAAAAATTACGAATAACATTTTTAATTTTATTTTTAACTGTTTTAAGTTTATGGCTGGGTCAACCCACCCGACTCAAGTATTCATTTACTCAACATCATATTATATATATATATTAATTAGTTAAAAAGTTGAACTTATATTAATGTTAAAACGTACATTGAATTTAAAATATAAAATCTTAGTAACCTAGTTAGTTAAAAGGTTGTACTTGTTTTTGTTAGATTGCAAATTCGAAACATACCTCTAGCATTTTTAATTTTATTTTTAACCGTTTTAAATTTATGGGTGGGTCAACCCACACTCCGACCCAAGTATCCAAATTAACCACAACTCACAACCTGGTAATCTGCACACTTTAAAAATTAAGCATCATTATATATATATATAGATATTAATAATATTTTCAGCCCAGTGGAAAAAAAATCCTGATTCTCCCTTGCTTATATTCATTTATTAGATGCATAATTATCAATAATATAAAGAATTGTTTTTTTATCATAATTTTCTCTCATAATTAAATACAAAAATAGTTTTTTAACTCATAATAATTAAAAGAATAATTCATCACTAATTAATTTATATAATAAGAATTTAATTAATAATAAAAGTCTTATTTATAAGTTAATATTTATATATAACACATATCATAAAAACTAGGTGATTTGTTACATTAATAACAACTATATGAATATTTTATTTATTTATTATTAAAAATTACATTATTATAATTATAAATAATTTATTCACTTAATATATAATAATAATAATAATAATATTCATATACTTTAATTGAAAAGAATTTATTTATCATTTTTGTGTAAACAATTATAATACATAAATTTTTATACAATATTACATTTTCAATTTATATTTCAATTAATTATAAAATAACTAAAATTAAGAATTTAAAATCATGTATATTATAAGTTAAACTTATTTTTATATATAACTTATTATTATATGATATATAAAATATATCTTATTTAGTTTTACTGTTATTGTTATATATAATCATTTTTAATATATATTTTTTAAATAATATAAAATTTTAATTAGAAAATGTTTATTTATTTTATAACGATAATTGTATTAATTATTATTTTCTATATTTACTTATATTATAAAGAATATATTTTTATTTTATATATAAATTTTATTTCAAGTTTATTTTATTACAATTATTAATAATATTTCAATTAAATAAATATAATTTACAATTTATATTATAATTAAAATTTTAGATTTTAATTAAAATTAAATTAATTATTAAATAATAACAGTATTTTATACTAATAAATAATATTATTTATAATATAAATAAATATAGAATTATAATAATAATAAAAATTCAAATTTTGTTGTGGCCCCAAATTAAAATAAATATAATAGTTGTATATTTTATTCATTATAAAAATATCATACATAATATACAAAAATATATAACTAGATTATTGATTTCAAAACATGAAAAAATATTTATAGTAGTAAGTATTGAGGTTCTTTTGGTGATTTTGAAGCCTCATTTAATAATATTTGTGATATATTATGTATGATATTTCTATAATGATTTTTTTTATAAATATTTTAAAACAAGAAAAGATTATAAAGATAAACATAAGAATAAGAATAAGAATAAATAAATTTAAGAATATTAAAATGTAACCTCAAAAATAAATTTTAGGTTATGGTTGGATTTATGATAAAAAAAAATATTAGATATGAAAAAAGACTACAATATCAACAATATAGTTAGGGTTTAGTGATATATAGTTAGAGTTATTAATATAAAAGAGCTAAAATAAATACAATAAAAATCTCGATAGATAGAAAATTGGCCTACTAATATTAAAGATAAGAAAATAATAAAATTGTTTACAAATTAGAGAGAAAAAATTAATATATTGATATATTATATATAATATAAAAAGAGAAATAAATAAAATTTTATTATATAATATGGAGAGAGAAAAAAATGTACATAAAAAGTTAACGTATTATAAGAAAATAAATATAAAAGAATATGTTATTATAAGGTAAAATAGATAATAATATGTAATTAATAATATTATATATATTAAAAATTAAAAATTTGGGGTCTAAATAGTGGGGTCAATATAATTGCCCAACCAAACATACAAACATCACTGACATATATAACTTATACTACCCTATATTATTTATACTTAATTATAATTTATATTTTTATACACTTTCGCTTTATTTGTTATGGGGGTATACCACTGTAGATAAAATATAAGTATACCTTTGTTAGGAGGTAGAATGTATAAAGTATAAATTATATATAGGTTTAAATTGTAATGAGTTATAAGAAGGTATAAATTATATATACTATTATTGTTTGGTTGGAAGTATAAAACATGATATAAATTGCATAAATTTATAATTTGTGTTTTTTTAGATACTATAAAATTTAATAAAAGAATAAAATATTATTTTTTATTTTTGTTAATTGTTTTTTAATATTATTCCTAATTAAATTTATTAATATTTTAAATATTTATATTTTAATTAGTTTAAATATTATATCAAATAAATAAATAATAATATAATTATGTTATTATTAAATTAATAATATTATATAAAAATAAATAATTAGTAATATTACATAAAAATAAATAATTATAATTAATATTTATATTATTATTATTTTATACTACTAATTATAAAATTAACGTTAATTTTTTTATTAAAAATAAATTAACTTTTTAATTATTAAAATTCTTAAATAATAAAATTTATAAAATAAGTTTATTTTATAAAAAATAGTAAGTAATATATGTTGAAATTAAAATATTTTATTTATTTATTGATTAAATAAATGTTAATATTAAAAAGAAAATAGATAAAAAAAATAATAATAAAAAGAAATTAAAATTTTAATACTGCCTAGTAACAGGTAGGATGTGTTACTAATTTATACCTCATCCAAGACATAAGTTATACAATTGGTTTTACTGTAAATATAAAATTAATCAAACCAAACACTTTTATAATTTCACTATTAGTATAAGTATCCTATCCTAATTTCACTATTAGTATAATTTCACCCTTATACTCTATATAATTTGCACCACATATTAAAACCTATATTGTTTAGAAAAGTGTTTATGTAAGATGGAAGAACAGTTTTACTTTTTACTTATATGATGAATGCTTAATTTGTTATCTATGCAAAGATTTTAACATCATCATCAAAAAGGGGAAAATTGTTGGGTCAAATTATTTTTACCAAGTGTCAAAGTAGTTTGACTATTAGAATTTTGATGATGAATGTATATCAAATTCTATCTATGCGTCTAATTGCTTTTGGTGCAGGTGTATCAAAAGCAGGTTATATTAGACTTGATCTTAATGAGGTTCATCAGACCGATTTGGCATTAGATGTACAGTTAGACGTGCAGTCTAACTAGCGAAGTTAGACGTGCAGTCTAACTAGCGGTGTTAGACGTGCAGTCTAACTAGCGGTGTTAGACGTGTAGTCTAACTAGTTGAGTTAGATGTGCAATCTAACTAGTGAAAGTTAGACGTTCAGTCTAACTAGCGGTGCTAGACGTGCAGTCTAACTAGTTGAGTTAGACGTGCAGTCTAACTAGCGGTGTTAGACGTGCAATCTAACTAGTTGAGTTAGACGTGCAGTCTAACTACCGGTGTTAGACGTGCATTCTAACTAGTTGAGTTAGACGTGCAGTCTAACTAGCGAATTAGACGTGTAGTCTAACTAGCGGTGTTAGACGTGCAGTCTAACTAGTTGTATTAGACATGCAGTCTAACTAGTGGAGTTAGACGTGCAGTCTAACTAGCGGGTTAGACGCACAGTCTAACTAGTGGATTTAGACGTGCAGTCTAACTAACGGTGTTAGACGTGCAGTCTAACTAGTTGAGTTAGACGTGTAGTCTAACTAGCGGGTTAGACGTGCAGTCTAACTAGTGAAAGTTAGACGTGCAGTCTAACTCCTTCAGATTAGTCTGAAGTGAACTATAATTAGACGCAAGGTCTAATGGAAAGAGAAAGTTAGACGTGTAGTCTAACTAGTGAAAGTTAGACGTGTAGTCTAACTCCTTCAGATTATTCTGAAGTGAACTGTAATTAGACGTGAAGTCTAATCCCATTAGACCAGGTGGTCTAATGGATCTTGTTATTAGACGGGGACGTCTAATTTCATTAGACGAGGTCGTCTAAGTGAAATACGTCTAATATCATGCTTAAGAAGTTGGTTGAAGCTAGCACCCGCCTACCAACATTCTCTAGTTGTACACTACTCCTACTCCACTTTCCTATGATGATCAGTACGACAGCCAACTGTAACCAATTGATTAATGCCACATAAGCAAATATTCTTCCCACTACTTGTTTTTGCAGGAATATCCTTGAAGAATATTTGGTGCACTACATGATTGGTACGGCCATGATCTTTGTACTCAGAGTCTGCTGTGTACTATGGAGGCGTTCCAATGGAAGCTCGCCACTTGTCATTATGAAGATTCGACCGTTGGTACCTGTTCCAATTTAAAGATCCTCAAGGACAAAGGAAGAATCATTGATCTATCGATACTCAGATTATTCTATCTTAATTATCAGTTGCTTTCTTGCTTTTACTGTGTGTTAATCAAGAGAGAGTTGGAATCAAAGCATTGTGTTAGCTGAGTGATATTCTTCATATTGTATGTTGAACAGAGTTTGTTCTGTTCAACAGTGAGCTAGTCGTGTGCAATTGTATTTGATTCGTTAAAAGCTTAGTGAATTCTTCCGGTGGTTTGAAGAAAGGGTGACGTAGGAGAGTTAACTCCGAACATCCATAAACAAACTGTTGTGTTGTTTCTTTCTGTCATCTTTTTATTCTTGGTTCTTAGCTTCAAACTCAAGCAAATCGTTCAAGAGTTTGCAAAAGGTTGCGCATAATAGAAAGTGATTTAAATCCCTAACATGATTTCAATCAAATCGTTTTTCCGAAGTCGTCATCAATAGTCAGACCCCGTCTCTATCGATTATGCCGATCCTATCAGTTTAATTCTTAATTAAAACAATTTAAGTTTAAAGGAAATTAATGATTATAGGTTATGCAAGTTTTCTACCTTAAATAATAAAAAAAATAATAATAATAACACCATATAATAACCAAATTAAACAAACAAAAAAAGTCATCATAATCATTTATAAGTAAGATAAAAAGAATAGTCCTCCATATAAAAATAAAAATACTTGAACTCATAAGGTCAATTATAGAACCCATGTGTACCTAGACTATTTTATTTTCTTTTACCGTCTCTTAATCTTAACAAAATAATGCAAAGGAGCAAAATTTAACACATAAAAATGAATTTATATACCTTACACTATTTTACTAAATAATTCTTTGTTCCATATACTTTAAATTATTGTATTTACTTTCAACCTAAGAATCCATATAAAGAACAACTTTAGAATCATAGCTGATGCAACTTTGAGTTTGTGATACATTAATAACCTAATCAACCGTGACAAGGATCAATAATGGTGAGGCCACTAAATTGTGTTGTAGTTGTAGGACTACCCCACCCATTTCTCAAGTTTTTTTTTTTAATTTTACATTATACTTGACTTCTAGAAATATTTGAATATGAGGTAAAAGATTCATAATTTAACATTTAACCAATTAATTTCAAATAATTTTCTTATAACTTTTAATACTACACTAACATATATTTTAAAAAAATGTTTATTTTACACTCATTCTCGAGATTGTCCTTTAAGATAGAGGGCAATATGTACTTTTAGTCAAACATATAATGACATACCAATATAATAACAAGTTTGAGGTTCAAATAATTCTCCATTTTTCAAGCAGAATTTGTTATAAATAGATTTAGAAGAACATGTATAATTAATAACAGTATGAACATTCTTCAATGATATTCAGAATAAGAGCATTATCCCCACTTATCAATGAGCCCCTCACATGGTTCCAATTTGACCTCTTTTGTACATGTTGTACTTGTGTAAAGATCGGCATGATTCAAAGTTTTGTAATTAATTTAAACTTAAACTTTATTTTATATCAAATCTATATTGGGAAAATTTGATGCATCATATATATGGTTAGTTTAACTAGTACATATTAAACATAAAACAGCAAAAGACTAACAATTTTAAACCAGCAAAATTTGCAATTAAACAATTGAGTAATTAACCATATAATCATTTATAATTAATAATATCATAATCATAAAAGATAAATATTATGAATTTGATTATTACTTAAAACAATTTAAGTTGAAAGGAAAGTAATAAGTAGGGGTTAGACAAGTTTTCTATATAAATTAAAAATAAATTTAATAATAATAACACTATATAATAATAAATAATAACCAAATTAAACAAAAAGTCATCATAATCATTTATAAGTAAGAGAAAAAGAATGGTCCTCCATATAAAAAAAACATGAACTCGTGAGGTCAATTATAGAACCCATGTGTACCTAGACTTTTTTTATTTTCTTTTCTTTTATCATCTCTTAATATTAACAAAATAATGCAAAGGAGCAAAATTTAACACATAAAAATGAATTTATATACCTTACACTATTTTAATAAATAAGTCTTTGTTCTACATACTTTAAATTATAGGATTTACTTTCAACTTAAGAATCTAACTTTAGTATTATAGCTGATACAAGAAAAAATTTAATGAAAAAAATTGGAGTTTGTGATACGTTAACGTGTCTAGGATCAATAATGGTGATGACACTAAATTGCGATGTAGGACTACCCCTCTCATTTCTCAAGTATTATTTTAGTTAATATTAAAATTAACTTCTAGAAATAAATATGAGGTATAAGATTCATAATTTAACATTTAACTAATTTATTTCAAATAATTTTCTTATAACTTTTAACACTACAATAATATATATTTTAAAAAAAATATTTATTTTACCCTCATTCTCGGGATTGTCCTTTAAGCTAGAGTGCAAAATGTACTTTTAGCCAAACATATAATGACATACCAAATATAATAACAAGTTTGAGGTTCAAATAATAACAAGTTTGAGGTTCAAATAACTCACCCACTTTTCAAGCAGAATTTATTATAATTAATAGATTTAGAAGAACATGTATAATTAATAAGAGTATGAACATTCTTCAATGATATTCAGAATAAGAGCATTATCCCCACTTATCAATGAGCCCTCACATGGTTCTAATTTGACCTCTTTTGTACATGTTGTCCTTTTGTAAAGATCGATTTGATTCAAAGTTTTGTTAAATTAATTTAAACTTAGACTTTATTTTATATCAACACTATATTGGGAAAATTGGATGTATCATATATTTGGTTAGTTTAACTAGTATATATTAAATATAAAACAACAAAAGACTAACAATTTTAAACAGGTAAAATTTTCAATTAAACAAATGATAACCATATAATCGTTTATAATTAATATTATCATATAATAATAAGAAATAAATATCATAAGTTCAGATATTGACTTAAAATATTTTAAATTGAAAAAAAAGTAATGAACATGGGGTTATGCATGTTTCTTACAATAAATAAAAATAAATTTAATAATCATAACACCATATAATAATAAATAATAGATGATAACCAAATTATACATAAGGTCATCATAATCATTTTTACTTGAATCCAAGTGTGTACTTAGACTTTTTATATTTTATTTTATCATCTCATAATTTTAACAAAATAATGTAAAGGAGCAAAATTTAACTCATAAATTAGAATTTATATACCCTACACTATTTTACTAAATAAGTCCTTGTTCTTTATACTTTAAATTATAGGATTTACTTTCAACCTAAAAATTCATAAAAAAAAAACAACTTTAGTATTATAGTTGATACAAAAAAAAAACAAATTAATAAAAAAAAACATATGAGTTTGTGGTACTTTAACCATAGGGGTGGACAAACCTACCGACTTGATCCGATCCGGTATTTCGAATCGGATATCCGCCTCTATTTTAAAAAACAATTTGTGATCCGTATCCGACGCGGTTGTCCGATCCAATTTTTTTTCACATGCTAGAAAATATAAACTATTTTATTAAGGATCTCAGTTATGTATTCAACTTATAATTATTATACATTTTAAAAATATAATTTAAGTACCAAAATGAAATCAATATTTGGGTAAACATAATTTTATTTTAATTGACGGATGATGTTGGTTGAAAATTACCAAAATACTATTTCGGACAAATAATAAAAATGGACTAACTATTGTTTAGTCCCTTAGTGTTTGTAATTTTTATATATATGTTATTTTATTTTTAAATTTTAAAACTCACCGGATCTTTTCGGGTATCGAAAATCCGGTAAAAATTTGTGATCGATTTCGGATTTTTTCGTATCAGATCGGCCAAATCTACATATCATGTATTTCGGATCAGATTTTTTGACCATCCTTAGTTAACAACAACGTGACTAGGATCAATAATGGTGAGGCCAGTAAATTGCGGTGTAGGACACCTTTTCTCAAGTTTATTTTTTTAGTTTTACATAAAAATTAACTTATAGGAATTGCATATGAGGCGGTAAGATTCATAATTAAACATTTAACCAATTAATTTCAAAATAATTCTTTTTATAACTTTTAATACTACATTAACATATATTTAAAAAAAATGATTATTTTAAACTCATTCTCAGGATTGTCCTTTAAGCTAGAGGGCAAAATGTACTTTTAGCCAAACATATAATGACATACCAATATAATAACAAGTTTGAGGGTCAAATAATTTCCCACTTTTCAAGCAAAATTTATTATAATTAGATTTAGAAGAACATGTATAATTAATAAGAATATGAACATTCTTCAATGATATTCAGAATAAGAGCATTATCCCCACTTATCAATGAGCCCTCACATGGTTCCAATTTGACCTAATTGTTTAATATTATCAGAAATTCACGTACCCACCAACCACAATCATATATACATTGCTATTAAACTATTTGACCTTAACTACATTTCTAATATAATTCTCAAGTTGACTCAAACAAAACTTATTTTTTTATTTTTTGATCACATGCAAAACCAAATGATTACAGTAAGACTTCATGACATTTGTTCACAATTTTAATGAAATACCGAGAAATCATCGAGAGTCTAAAGAGTAACAAAAAGAACACAAAATGAGTACGTTTGTTAACACCTCATTATGCACTTTAATTCATAAACAAACACCCAAAAATTAGTTGACAATTCTCATAATGCATTTTTACTTATAAATACCCACCAAACCTTAAACCTCTCCATATCCTTATCTCTTTCCTTAACATACACACACAAAAACAATGGTGATGTCTTCTTGTCTTGTTTTCACACTTATCTTAAACTCTCTAATTGCAGCAGCAACAGCAGCCACATACAATGTGGTTACCTTCGGAGCCAAGGCTAACGGTAAGACCGATTCGACCAAAGCATTTCTGAGTACATGGGCTTCGGCTTGTGCCTCATCTGGAAAAGCTACAATCTATGTGCCATCTGGAAGATACTTGATCGGATCAACCGCCGTATTTAGTGGCCTAAACTGCAAATTCAGTGCGATCACAATTCGCATCGATGGAACCCTCGTGGCCCCATCAGATTATCGGATTCTGGGAAGTTCGGTAAATTGGATCATGTTTCAAAGGGTCAATGGAATCTCTATCAATGGTGGCATACTTGATGGCCAAGGCACCAGCTTATGGGCTTGCAAAGCTTCCAAGAAGGGCTGCCCTAAGGGATTTACGGTGTGTATTCATGTTCTTAAAATTGCATTTTATTAATATATGTCTTATTAAATTAACTTACAAAATATTATCTCATATAAATCAAAATTGGGTTAGAATTCAAAATTTAATATATAATTTTTGTGGCGGGTAATAAAATGCAGTCTTTAAAGATCAGCAATTCGAACAATGTCATTGTAAGTGGATTAAGATCGTTAAACAGCCAAATGTTTCACATCGCGATAAATGGATGCAACAATGTCAAATTGCAAAATTTGAAGATATCGGCTCCTAGTGCAAGTCCAAATACCGATGGCATCCACATATCGCAATCCTCTGTTGTCACAATCACCAATTCTGTTATTGGAACCGGTGATGACTGCATCTCTATTGGCCCCGGCTCCACCAATTTATGGATCCAAAACATTGTTTGCGGGCCTGGACATGGTATCAGGTAAAAACATTGTAATTATCTTCAATTCATTCTCAAAACTATTTTCTCCTCTTTTTTCTTTACATGAAATCCACTATTGTGTGATGCAGTATTGGAAGCCTAGGGCAAACCTTACAAGAGGCTGGAGTACAAAACGTGACGGTAACAAGTACGACATTTACAGGAACAGAAAACGGGGTGCGAATAAAGACTTTCGCTAAGCCAAGTAATGGATTTGTTAAGAATGTTCTCTTCCAACATGTTACTATGGTCAATGTCAAAAACCCTATAATCATTGATCAACATTATTGCCCGGGCGGAAACGGTTGTTCAAATCAGGTATAATGCTACATCAATTGATTTGTTTGTTTTTCTTGATTAATTAAATAGCAAGCACACCAATGCTTACTAAAGAACGTCGATAAATCCATCTTATAGGAGTCAGGAGTGAAAATCAACGGAATAACTTACCTAGACATTCATGGAACATCAACCAAACAAGTGGGAGTGAAATTCGACTGCAGTAAGACAAATCCATGTAGTGGATTAAGGTTGAATAACATCAATTTATTGGTCGGAAATAGTAAAGTGGTACCACAAGTATCATGCTCCAATGCTAAAATCACTACTTCCGGTGTAACAGTCCCTGTCAGCTGCTCGTAGTTTAATGATCATAACATTAAATTCATAGTTTTATTAGCCATTTAAGTTATTTGAATTAGTGGCTATATAAAGCATTAGTAAATGTTACCATGTAAATATTTATAGATATATCTTATCAAATGCATATTTTATATTTGGGAGATATTGTGATTTGGTAAGATTAAGACTTATATAAATGAGGATAAATTAAGCCATTAATGTATTAGTGTTCAATATATAGTGGCTAACTAATGTGGTTTAAACTGTTGATAAAGATTTACAAGCTCAAAACAATACTAAAAAAATGTAGATGATATTATCAATATTAAAAATAAATTATATCTTTAAAGTCCACCCTGATATATAGCTTCATAACAATTAGTGGATGACTCCAAATAAATACCATGGCTATATCATATTGACTTTATATATCAATAATTTGAAACATGTATTAAGAAACTGAAACAATATATATACATATTAAAATATTTATTTCTTTATTATATTTTAAAATATAATGATAATTAATTATATAAATAGTGATATTATTATTATTATTATATACTAATACAACTTATATATATATATATATATAATTTATTTGTATTTTATTAAAATAATAATCATTTATATTTTATTTTATACAAACAATATTTTCTAATAATACATAAATTTTAATTAATATATAAATAAAATTTATTTATATAAGTTAAAGTATAAAAAATTATATATAAAATAATGTAGATTATATTATAGTATTATTTATTTTAAAACTATATTTATATATTTATATGATAATTATATATTATTTTTTTTTATTAATTTTAGTATAATTAATAATACAAATTAATTATAAGATAAAAATTAAAATAATAATTTATATAAATATAAGAGTAAAATAATTTTATATTTATTTATTTTAAATTAATATTAAACCATTTAAAGAATTTAAAATATAAATATAAATTAATATTCCAAATAAGTTAAAACAGTTATATATATGGTTTAGTTATTTAAATAAATAAATTTAAATATAATTTATTTTTTCAAAACGGCTTATAAGCATTAATATTTTATAATCGTCTTCTTAAGTGTCTACTTAATAATCGACTTTTGGAAACAATTTTGTGTTTTTATTCTTATTTTAATATTTTATTTTTTTTTCTATATTTTCACCCATTATACTGAAATACACTAAATTAGACTTTCATATATATATTTTATTTATATAGTCAGTTTTCACTTATTTAAAAACCAATTAATGTATTTTTTCAAATTTTCTTAATCAAAATTTTCTTTAACTATATAATTTTAAATGTATATATTGTTTTAATATCAGTATTTTATTATTTTTTAGATTTCTTATATTTATTTTATTTTAGTAAGCATATTCGTAAAACAGTTCGATTAATATATTCACTTGTTACCCGTAACAGTGTAATACCTATAGTTTTCTGTCTAAGATTTTCTTTTTCTTTTGAATACGCCATTGCTTTAATGACAAGTTTATTTATTTTCTAAATTTCATGACATAATCATTATGATATAAATATATTTAAATCAGCCAATAAGTATTAATTAAGAGTAGAGTAGATTTGAGAGTATTTTATACTTAAATGATTTTTATTTAATTTTACATAAATCATCTTAAAAATAAAGAATATAGTCAATATAAATTTTCAGTTCATTTTTCAATTGGAATGAATTTCATTTCATTTATAGACTTTCATGTGAACCATCAATCAAGCATGTGAGTGAATATTACGCCCATGTTTTCCGAGAGACACTTCAATGTCTTTCTTGATTTACTTTAGATGTTTGACTCACTAGCTCGATTAAATGTTAAGATTCTTCTTTCACAAGAATCGTTCTAGAGTCTGAGTTTTAGTCACTACCCTCAGAATCTTGAGTCATAGAAATTAACAACATGACTTAATTCGAAACAAACTATTGACATTCAAAAACACGACTTTACAATAAAAAAATAATGAGAGGACATAAAACCTGAACTTGCTTGGTTACTTGATTAATTGCATATGTTGGGAACATTAGACTTGTTTGAAGGGAATGTGAGAGTGTGTGATGTCACCAATGAACCTATTGATTATATGTTAAGATGTGTCAACAAGACTTGGTGATCAATCATAGAGATGGTACAAGAGGAATACCTAGGAAACCTCACGATCGATATACACTTCTATTTGTGAGTCTTATTTTTAAAAAGGGTTCATGCAGTGAAATTATAAAATGAGTTACTACTTTCTTGCTAGGGTGGCTATGCCTCCCTTAGTCGTTTGGAATTTCACTTTTACCTTTGAAAGCCTTAACACAAAAATCTAATTACTATCCTAAGTCTTATTCCTAATGTAACAAAATCTTTTAGAAGTAAAATATGTGCATACAATATAAGTAAATACGTGTATACATTATATATAAATTGGCACCCAAGAATAAGTTTTGGATTTTCGAAAGAAAAAAATGTTTGCTTGTTTTATATTTGTCATTTAGGTTAGGCTACGTCCGAGAATTATAGACCTCATTCACGCAGTTCATGAAAAACTAACTAGAAGGTGAAAACCCGTACGAAAGGCCTTGCTACTTCTAGTTGAAGTTTTACATAAGACAAAGCCAATTATGTAAGATGCAATAGTAAACTAGAAAGGCATGTTGATAACAGGATGGTAAAATATATATTTCTTATTATCTCAAATAGATTTTTACAACTCTTTATAGGAAAGCATAGACACTTCATATACTTGACTCTTCAAATGATAAAACAAAATTATTTTGTATATTAAATAGCTCCCACTCAAATCTCTTGGTTATCCCACTCATCCCTAGTTATTACTCTATTAAACATAAAAAAAAAAACAAATAACATATTAATTTAAGTTTATTCAACAAATTTCCCCCTTAAACTTAAATATTCTTCCCATCTCTCATTCCAATCAGCCTTTTATAACTCTCCAACAGTGTGGTCGGTAATGGCTTGGTGAATATGTCAGCGGCTTGAGCTTGACTTTCAACATGCTCTAACTCAATCTTTCCTTCTTTGACTTGTTCTCGAATGAAATGAAATCGTACGTCAATGTGCTTGCTCCTTCTGTGATTAACTGTATTCTTTGCAACTCGATTGCCGACTTGTTATCAACTCGAATCACAGTCCCTTCATCTCGGATCACTCCCAAATTCCTTAGTAAATACTTTTCCGGTCATCAACTTCACCACACCAATCACTATCAGAGTAACCCATTAATCGGTAGTTATCTGATTTTGAATAGAAAATACCAAGTGAAAGAGTTACTCGAACATATCAATGAATTATCTTCAAGTCCTTCCAATGTGTATAGCTTGGATCCTCCATGAATCTGCTTGTTATCCCAACACTCAACATTAGGTCGGGTCTCGTGCTTGTAAGATACATTAGACTTCCGACTAAGCTTCGATATCTCCCAGCATCAGCTCGTTCTCCTCCATCAAACTTTGAGACTTTAGTGCCTGGTTCCATTGGAAGTGAAACTGGGTTGCAGTCCTCCATTTTAAACTTCTTGAAAATTTCAAGCGCATACCTCTCTTGGGATATACAAATCCCTACATACGACTGCTTCACATCTAGGCCAAGAAAATATTTCATCAAACCTAAGTCTGTCATCTCGAACTCCTTCTTCATTATCTCCTTCAACTCCTCAATCAGTTTTGTGTTGCTTCCGGTGAATATGAGGTCGTCGACATAGAGAACGACTACCATCATATCATTTTCTGATTTCTTTGTGTACAAGGCTCCTCGTACGGACATTGCTGGTACCCATTTTTCTTGAAATACTGGTCAATTCACTCATTCCAAGCACGAGGAGCCTACTTCAGCCCATAAAGGGCTTTTCTCAATCTCAGCACCTTCTTCTCATCACCTCTCTTCATATACCCAAGTGGTTGCTCGATGTACACCTCCTCCTTCAACACTCCATTTATAAAGGCTGATTTCATATCCATCTGTAGAATCGGCCATTGGTTATGAGCAACTAACGAAATTAGAAGTCGGATTGACTCCATTCTCGTGACAGGAGTAAAGACTTCATTATAATCGATTCCCTCCTTTTGTCTATAGTCCTTCACCACAAGTCGAGCCTTATAACGCTCAACCTCTCCTTCGACATTCATCTTTTTTTTGTACACCTAATTTACTCCAATGGGTCGAGTTCCTTCAGGAAGGTTGGTTAGCTCCCAGTTTTTATTGTGTTCAATTGCCTCAATTTCTTCATCCATAGCCGATCTCCATTTCTCGTCTTGTACGGCTTTCTCAAAATTCAAATCTTCTGAGTCGGCGAGGAGACATACAATGTGGACTTCATTTGTAGTGTCATATATCTCTCGTAGACTTCTCATTCTGGGTAGTAGAGGCTCAGATTCATCTTCTGAAAGCTCAGTGGTTGTTGATATCGGAGGCATAACAACCTCTCAAACTTGTTTCTTCCTCAATCGGGTTACTTCAGTTCCATGTCATTGATTCCTCTACGTGAACATCTCGACTCACCACCAATTTCTTATTAATAGGATCAAACAATTTACATGCCTTAGATTTTTCATCATACCCTATAAATATTTACTTCTTGCTCTGATCTTCTAACTTTGTCCTGTGCTGACTTGGTACTTGCCCATAGGCCACACTACCGAATACCTTGAGATGAAAGTTACTCGGCTTCATACCACTCCAAATCTCTTGAGGAGTCTTCTTTCCTATCTTTGCATGTGGACATATATTTTGCACATAGACTGCGCATTGCACTGCCTCTACCCCAAACTGTTTGAGCATATTCTTTCCCTTCAACATAGATCGAACCATATTGAGAATAGTTCGGTTCTTTCGTTATGCTACACCGTTTTGCTGCGGAGAATATGGAGCAGTCAAGAAACGCTTGATTCCATGTTCCTCGCAGTATTTGTTGAACTCGTTAGAAGTGAACTCACATCCTCTGTCAGATCGGACTTCTTTGATAATTTTGTTTGTTTCTTTCTCCACCATCACTTTAAATTTCTTGAAATTTTCAAACACTTCTAACTTCTCCTTCAGAAAATAAACCCACATTTTTCTCGAAAAATCATCAATTAAAGAAAGGAAGTATCTCTTACCACTAAATGATTTTGGAGTTATTGGCCCACATAAATCAGTGTGAATCAGTCCACTAGTAAAAAAGTAATATTTAAAGGCAGTTTTAACCGCCGTTAAAAGATAATTTTTCATAGTTAAAACCTATTAATTGTGGTTTAAATACCGTAGTCAACCGCCGTTAAAAGTTCCGCCGTTAAAAACATAATAATCAATAAGGGCGAGAAAAATATCGTAGTTAATAGTCTACAACGTCAGTTTAATAAACCGCAGTTAATAGCCTCTAACTGCGGTTTTAAAAACCGTAGTTAAAGATATGTTTGTCAATAAGGGCGGTAAACTTACCGTAGTTAATAGTCTCCAACTCCGGTAAGTTTACCGCCCTTATTAAGTAACATTGTTTTAACGACGGAACTTATAACTACGGTTGACTACGGTAAAATTACCATAGTAAATAGTTTTTAACTGTAGTTTTATAAACCATAGTTAAAGACTATTAACTACGATAAATTTACCGCTCTTAGTTAATAGTCTATAACTGCGGTTTATAAAACCGTAGTTAAAGACAATTAACTGCAGTATTTATACCGTCTTTATTGATTAATAATTTTAACAGAAAAACTTTTAAACTTTTAGTTGTCGTAATTAGTGCAATAATCTAGAAAATAAACATTAAAACTTATAATTTTGAAAAACAAATAAAATCATTCAACAAAATATTTATAC
Organism: Impatiens glandulifera; assembly: GCF_907164915.1. NCBI lineage: Eukaryota > Viridiplantae > Streptophyta > Magnoliopsida > Ericales > Balsaminaceae > Impatiens > Impatiens glandulifera. The sequence goes on from NC_061867.1 coordinate 24,342,854, forward strand.
TATATAAATAACACAAAATAATTTATATGACTGGGAAAATATAATTACATCAAAATATTATTACAATAAAATTTTATTATATTTAAATATAAAATAATAAAAGATGTTTATTAACGTAACTAATCAAATAAATTATTATTCCCAAACTTTATAACAATTTATCTTTTTTTGGTTGGGTGAATAGCTGCTCAACTCTTCAAAATCAACCTTCTCAAATATTTAACTCTTCAAAATCAATCTTCTCAAATCTTTAAAACCTGTAAAACATTCAAATAAAATTTTATAAATTAATAACGAATTATAATTTAACAGTTATAACTAGTTTAAATAAGTTTTATAAAAAACTAACCATTCAATCTCTATATAAACATAATATTTTAATAAATTTAATCATTCCATAAACATACTCGATATAAATAATTTTACAACCAAATAATATCAAATTATTATAATTTCACAACCAAATAATATCAAATTTCTAATAATGAGCATAAATTTTTAAGTTTATACACATTCTAAATATTAAGAACATTACATCATAAAATAAACATCATTTTAAACTTCAAAATAAATTATTATTTTATACAAAAAATCTCAATATATCTTCTCATTATGTGATTCATGATAAAAGAACATTCATTTATTTTACTTAAATTATTATATTAATAAAAAAGTTAAAGAATCATCATAAAAGAAATTATACCTTATTGATTTGGAGTTCTTGAACCTTGACAATTTGATATAACATCTTTGTCATCTCACGTATTTCAAATTGAGTATATATAATCCCAATTTGAATCAATATTTTTTTCAAATTGAGTATATATAACCATGTAATCTAATCTTTCAAAATATGCAAGTATGAGAGGTTTGAAAATAAGCCTCTAGAAGGATGTGAGGGGAGATGAGGAAGTTACTGTGAGTAATGGAATGAGGAGGGTGAAGAAGTAATAGAATGATGAGGTTAGAGAGGTAAGATGACGATGTAATTGGAAGGTGAGGGAGATAAGATAAATAAGTAATGGAGAATGTGAAAGTAAAGAGAGAGGAAACCTCTTTATCTTTATCTAACTTTAACAATAAAAATAAATAATTATAAATTTATATTGTTTGATTTGTTTTAATTAAATTAATAAAAAAAAATATATTTAACTTTTTTTTTTTGACTAAATATAAAAAATTAATCGATATAATTTTATTTTATCACATATAACTGTACATTTGAAATATATAATTAAAATTTTGATTATATATATATAATTTTAATTTTATGTCACAAATTTATTAATAATTATCTAATAATTAATTTTTTCTAATTAAGATTTATATATACAATAAATAAATATATATATATATATATATATATATTTATAAATATTTTTTTGATGTGTTCGTCAAATTTATTAATAATTATTCATTCACTTTTTTAATATATTATTTCTTTAACTCACACTTCATTATATATACAAATATATTTTATTTTATTATACATATTATTTAACTTTAAACAAATTAGTTATATCTTTAATGAGTAGACTAATTTATTTAATAATTAATTAAAAAATTAGTTAATATTAAAAAGATTAATGAATACACTAATTCATTATTAATTAATTAAAAAAATTAGTTCATATTAAAATATTACATTTTCTAGGTGATATTTATATATAACACATTTTTTAAAAATGATCATGATTAATTTTTAAATTCTTTATTACTTATAAAAATCTTTACCATTTTGTTTAAACCTTTATAATTTTGTATTCAAGTTTTAATTTATATGATGCAAATAAAAAAGTTATTATTTATATATTAATTATATTCTAAAAATATGTAAATTATGAAATTAAAATTAATAATTGAATTTTATAAAATTATATATATATATATATATATATATATATATATATATATATATATATTAGATTAGATCAATATATTTATTACAATAATAATTAGTTTTTTATTACTTTCAATAAATTAATAAATTGTACTATATTTAATTTTTTTAATTTAATATTAAAATTTAGAAATATAATTTTATTTTATCCATGTATAACTATAATTTTTATAAAATAATATATAATATTAAAATTGATATAGTTACAAATTTTATATACATTTACAAATCTAAAAATAAATTTCTAACTTCAAGCATTAGATATTAGGACTTTTAATTGTTTTTATAAATCATACATGATAAAAGAATTATAAATACATTATCGAGTTATAATTTAAAATTTTATAAATCTAGTTAACTTTAAATTATTAAATTCATATTCTTATTTTTATAAAATATTAAATATTAATATTTGTCCAATTTAGGAATGATCGTGTATTATATTTAAGTATGAACATATTATATTTGTTAATTTAGATAGACTCTTTATATGAGTGTATCAATTATTAAGTTGAGTTAGTTTGATATATTTTTATAGAAAAAGTTTATAAATAATACTAAAAAAAGATTATTTTAATTAAAATTCCATACTAAATAAATATGTCAATAATAAAATAGTAGTTTAATAAATAACTAATTAATTTATAAAAATAAGTTCATAAAAAATCTAGATTTACTTAGTTAGTTGATTGAGGTTAAAATTTATTTTTAACTTACTTTTATAAAATTATTTATATTTTATACTTCAAAAGTAGATTTATTTCTAAAAAGAATAAAAAAAAAAATTACCACTTTAATATATAAGTTTTATTATATTACTATTTTATATTCATTTATTAGATATATAATTATCAATAATATAAAGAATTGTTTTTTATCATAATTTTTTCTCATAATTAAATACAAAAATAATTTTTTAACTCATAATAATTAAAAGACTAATTCATCACTAATTAATTTATAAAATAAAATTTTAATTAATAATAAAAGTCTTATTTATAAGTTAATATTTATATATAACACATATCCTATAAACTAAGTGATTTGTTACATTAATAACAACTATACAAATATTTTATTTTATTATTATTAAAAATTATATTATTATAATTGTAAATAATTTATTTACTTAATATATATATATATATATATATATATATATATATATATATATATATATATATATATATATATAATATTAATAACAATATTCATATATTTTAATTGAAAATAATCTCTTTATAATTGTTGTGTAAACAATTATAATACATAATTTTGTATACACTATTACATTTTCAATTTATTTTTCAATTAAATTATAAAATAATTAAAATTAAGAATTTAAAAACTATTAACATTCTAAAATCTTGTATATTATAAGTTAAAATTTATTTTCAACTACTTTTATATATAAATTTTTATTATATAATATATAAAATTTATTTTATTTAGTTTTACTGTTATTATTATATATAATCATTTTTAATATATATTTTTTCAATAATTTAATATTTTAATTAGAAAATATTTATTTATTTTATAACAATAATTTTATTAATTATTATTTTCTATATTTAGTTATATTATAAAGAATATATATATTTTATTTTATATATAAATTTTATTTTAAGTTTATTTTATTACAGTAATTAATAATGTTTCAATTAAATAAATATGATTTACCATTTATATTATAATTAAAATTTTATATTTTAATTAAAATTAAATAATAACTGTACAGTAATTTATAATAATAAATAATATTATTTATAATATAAATAAATATATAATTATAATAATAATTAAAATTAAAATTTTATTGTGGGTCCAAAATTAAAATAAATATAATAGTTGTACATTTTATCAAAAACATATTAAATATACAAAAATATATAACTAGATCATTGCTTTTAAAACATGAAAAAATATCTATGGTAGTAAGTATTGATTGAGGTAATTTTAGTGATTTTGAAGTCTCATTTAATAGTATTTGTGATATATTATGTATGCTATTTCTATAATGAAAATTTTTGATAAATATTTTAAAAAGAGAAGATATTATAAAGATAAACATAAGAATAACAATAAATAAATTTAAGAGTATTAAAATGTAACCTCAAAAATGAATTTTATGTTATGGTTAGATTTATGATAAAATAAAATAAAAAAATATTAGAAATAGAAAAACAACTACAATATAAGCATGCAATATAGTTAGGGTTAGTGATATAAATTAGCTATAATAAATACAATAAAGATGTTGAATTAGATAGAAAATAAGACTAGTAATATTAAGGATAAAAAAATAATAAAATCGTTTACAAATTAAAGAGAGAAAAAATTAAGATATTATTATATTAGATATAATATGGACAGGAAAAAAAGTTAATATATAATTATATTATATATAATATAAAGAGAGAAATAAATAAAATATTATTATATAATATGAGAGAGAAAAAACGTACATAATTATTATATATATAATATAAAGAAAAAAATTAACTGTATTATAAGGAAATAAATATAAAAGAATATATTATTATACGGTAAAATAGATAATAATATTATATATACTAAAAATTAAAAATTTGGGGCCCGAAGAATGTTGGGCGATGTAATTGTCCGAGCCTACAAACATCACTAATATATAACTTATACTACCCTATATTATTTATATTTAATTATAATTTATATTTTTATACCCCTTATATTCTATATAATTTGTACAACGTATCAAAACCTATATTATTTATACTTAATTATAATTTATATTTTTATAAACCTTATAATTTATATAATTTGTACCACGTATCAAAGTACTCTTAATTACGATTTTATATATAATAGTTAAAATAATGTGTGTTTTATATAAATATTGAACAGTAAATCATTTATATGTTTGATTAAGCACAAATAATATGTTTATATATATATATATATATATATATATTCTAAATATATTTTATTTGGAAGGTTATTTTAAAGTATGATTTTAGAATAATTATTAGTAAATAAATTATATATACATAAAGTATCTCTAAATTTTATGATTTTAGTATATTTACTTAATTCATATTTATATATAATATATATTCTAAAAAATTAAAACTTACCATTACAATTATAAAAAATAAAATTTAACAACTCTATAACAAATTCTTTATTCAAGATATAACTCAATTATATTAGTTTTATATTTATATAATCATTAAAATAATTTAATCACACTAATAAATAACTTATATACATTTTTAATAATATAACATATGTTAGGATCGGGGTCGCCCTTGGAGGACCGGGGTTTCGGTTTTGGAAGGGTGACCGCTTAAAACACAACACACGCTCTGATTGGTGATAGTCCGGTTAGAGACTACAACCGTTCTCAACACTACGTAAACTGTCACAGACTCTTGAACCGGGTTCAAGGGCGGAAATGTCTATTTCAGTTTGAAGCAACACACAAGATTTGGATGATATTTATAAGGGATCGGTTAGACAAGATAGATGAACCGGTTTAGTTAAGGACAAGGATTATGTTTCGGTTTGATTTGAGGTGAGTAATAGTTTAGTTTAGAGTAAGTGAGCCGAAAGTAAAGAAAATAACACGAGATATTATTTTTTATGGATGTTCGGAGCAAACTCTCCTACGTCACCCCTTCTTCTCAGATTATGAGAAGGATTTCCACTAACTTGAATGTTACAACACTCACACAATGCCGGTCGAGCCTAACTCGCTACTCGCCGGTGACACCACTTCACTCTTGATGTAATACAATAACACATTACAATAATGCTTTCGGTAAATGCAATAACAATTTAGGATCGCGCGTGAGATTTCTTTCTCTCTCTTAAGATATTTCAGAACCGTAATAAATGAAGTCGCTTCGTCTTCCTTTTATAGTGAATCAAATCCCAACGGTCATCTTCTTATCTCTCCGTAGGATTGGTCAGTTTTAAACCACGCCGGTTCATAGATGTTGCGTGCACGTTTCATCTTTCTGACACTTGACAAGCATGCATATACCGGTTAGGTGTTGATGACGTAGCCGGCTTACAGTTCTAGACACGTTTCAAACATGCACCTTCCGGTTGTCTGATTCGGATCTTCGGATAAGTAGATCATCATTGTTTTTATTGCTTACTTCTGATCCGGATCTTATCTTCTTGTATTTTCCCAAGAAACATCAATTTCGTCATCTTGTAATTCAGAGTTTCCGGTTGATCTTTTCGTAATATGGTTCGGCTGAAGTTTGAACTTTTCTTTGCTAACCGGTCTGTTTGAAATGTTGAAACCGGTTCCTCTTGATCATGACTTGATCATCTGGAGCCGGATAGCTTTGATGTATTCTCCAGCCGGTTTATGCGATCTCTAGTCGGTTTATACGACTTGATCTGTTCCTGCACATAAGAGTTAATAGTAGTTTAGTTCTCTGGCTATTTAAAATTAACTTACTTAATTTTTCTAACAATTTCTCCCTTTTTGATTATTTAGAATAAATATTCAAAAATTGTAATGTGTGGCCAGTTTAAAAATTAACTTACTTAATTTTTCTAACAATTTCTCCCTTTTTGATTATTTAAAATAAATATTCAAAACTTGTAATGTGTGGCCGGTTTTGAAAAATATATTTAACAATTTCTCCATTTTTGATGCTTTTCAAAGAAAAAATTCAAAATAAGTTGATTTTTCGAAAGATGTTCAGTATATCAAAAGAAATTGACATATTAAAATAAAAACAACTGAGTTCTTAAACAAAACATTGATAAGTAGCATAAATAGGTTCATAAGGAGACAAGTTAAAGGTTGGATGACCCCCCCTTTTCCTTTTCCTCCATCTTGGCCTCCTCCTCTTCCCTCCATTCTCTTTCTCTTCTATCCGCGTCCATGCGTCATCCGGCAAAAACACTTGATGTACCGGGATTGCGTTGGTTAATTCGAAAGGCACCGCTCGCTGGTCTAGGTGGTCGGGATGATTGGGCAATTATTGGTCCATGGCTTGGTGATGCGGTTGATGACTCAATTTCTTTCTTCTTCCTCGGGTTGAGTTGTGCAACGTCCTCTTCTTCTTCTTCATCAAGAGGTTCCTCGAATTGACCCACCGGTTGAGAGCTTTTAACACCGCTTTGTTCCACCTGTTTCATCAAGCTCGCAATCTGCTTTCTTTTACCCTTCTTCCTTATTATCATTGAATGCAGAGCTTGTTCTGGCGTGGGTTCCGGATTATTGACTTCTTCGTCCTCAGCGATTTTTTTGGCCAACTTGTGATCATTTTCTAGAAGGAGTGCGGTTGCTTTCTTAACCGTTCCCTCGACGTTTCCTTTCTTAACCGTTCCCTGTCTTCCTCTTCGGCTTGAATTCTACGAGCTGTTTCGACATCTAAACGAATCTGCTCTTGAGTTCTAGCTGCTTGCAGCTTGGTCAGCTCCTCAATCTAAGTTGCCATAGCTTGCATCATTTCTAGAAGGAGTGCGGTTGCCACTTCAACTGACTTGTCAATTGTTGACTTGATGGATGTTTGAACTGTTTCAATAATTTCAGCGTGAATGGATGCCCGAACCGTTTCGACTAGATCGACTTGAATGGTTGCAATTTTGGCGTCCGTGGCTATGCTGTATTCGTTAAGGGAGGAGATGATTGTATCAATAACAACTTCTTTTATTTGCTCAAGTCCTGGATTCTGATTAGTCTGAGATGGAAATTTTCCCCGGTTATCCTCGTGTTCAGTTTCATGCGGCTGATGTCCCTCTTGCTGGTTTTCTGTCGATTTGGAAGATTCACCGATTGTGAAGATTGATCTTCTTTGAAACTGATCGGCATGTAAAAGAAGTTGTTTGTAGTTTTCTCTCCATTCTGCTTCTAGCCGGTTAACATTACCTGTGAGATCATCTCTTACCTTCTGAAACCGCTCGATCATTTTTAATTCTATAGGAGTTAGTTCTTCTCCATCCGCTTTCTTCAATGCGTCATCTACCGCCTTTAACTTGAAGTATTCTTCCATCGTCACAACTTTGGCGTATGCGGCTTGAATGACTTCAGTACCCGTAACTTTGAGAGCCTCCTACTCTAACTGCAAAAGTGTCGCCCAATATTCATTTCCATTAAATTCAGGTATCATGTCGGAAAGTTTTGTTTCACATCGTAGTCTAACTCATAGGTGATACGGGGCGACTGTTTCTTCAGCCTCCTTATTCATGTCTCGGATGAACTCTTGGAACATTTCTTCTTCCTCTTCTTCTGAAATAGGTACTTCAACATCGGGTATGATTTCAGATTGTTTGGGACCGGTTAGCAATTCACTTTCTCCTCGCACCAGAGAATCTTCGATCATAACTTCTTTTTCTTTGAAAACCTGAGATGGACCTTCAAGTGTGATAGATGGATTGGATGACCCATCTTGGGCCAGTTGCGAGTTTGATCCGGTTGGAACAGATTTGTCCCCAACCGAACCGGATGGTTCCCTTTCTTCGTTGTTTCCCTCCCGAGCCGGAGGGGTGATGATCTCGGAGTTGGTCGTTTCTTCGATCGGGTGAATTTCAGTCTGACCGGTTGCTCCTACCTGATCAGTGTTCTGGAGAAGACTTGTTACATCGTCTTCAGTTTCATGGTTAACATTTTGAACTACGTCCTCTATTACTTCTGAGGTTCTTAGTCCGACATCGGCTATTACATTGTCAAGGTTTTTGGTCGGAGATTTAAAGTTTTGATAATGAATACTAACCTTTTTAGCCGGAATCTCCTTTGACTTGGACAGCGTTTCTTGGCTCCCCGAGGATTCGGTTTACTTTGATGAAGGTGGTTCGGCCAAGTTTGGATGGACTGTGTTAAGCGGGATTGGCTGAAGTAGTTGATCAGTCGGTTTTGGTGATTGTTCCGAAGATCGGGTTTTCTCGGAATCTTCCGGTTTCTTGCTGCTTTTCTTCCCTGATTTCTTTACCCTTCTCTTTTTCTGAGGAGCCTCGGTTTGTTTAGCCTTTCCCTTTGGATCGGTTTGTTTGGAGCTCTCACCGACCGGTGCAGCCGGTCCGGCTTCCTTTGCTGATTTGTCCCTTATAGCTTTCGGTTTGGCCGGCTTAACCATTTTCTTGCTCATGTGTTCAGAAGTCAGAATGTTGCCGGATGAAAGTGGTTCACCTTCACCGATTTCGACGCGAAGAAACCGCAGAATCTTCCAAATCTGCATGGCATATGCTTGGACCCGACTATTTATTTTGACCACCATTTCGCAAAATTGTTCGAACAAAACGCATCCCCAATCAATCTTGTCACTGCGGACAATTTCCATCAGCATTTGTAACTTCAGCTTTGTCAAATTATCGAAATTTCCTTCTTTACCCTGAAGAGGTTTGGTTATGATGTCCACCAGCCATCTGAACTCTGGCTTGAGTTTGTTCTTCCGGCTGGAGTGAGACACCAGATCCGTGTCATCACTTGAAATGGCTAGCCGGACAGCGTTAGATTCCGCTTCCGATAAACTTGTTTTGAAGTCTTTCCCAGTATTCGGCAGACCGAGAGCTTCCAAAAAGATTTCTTCTGTTATGTTGACTGCCTTGCCGCACACGGTGGCGGAGACTGTTCTCTTCGTCAGGGCCGCCGTTCTTAGAAACACTTCAACTTTTGACGGATGGACAAAGAATGGACTAAATAGATAAGTTTCCAACCCAGAATCCCTCACGGATTGGAGCACTGTCTTGTGTTCTTCTGCAGCATGTTCTTCGATGTCGTTGAAATCGACCTGCAAGATATATTTGAAGAGTGTTTTATCTGATTCTATGGTGAAATAGTGTAACGAAGAAGATGAAGATCGCGAGAAGATTAGAATGCAGAAAGCTGTGTGAATTTTTAGAGAGAGAAAGCTTGAGCGGTTTTGAACGGTTAAGAAGTTAAACCGTCACTTCATTCCTTGTTTTGGCGCCAATTTTCCCTCCAAAAGTTACTGCAGTAACTTTCGGCGTTAATTGCGGAGATTAACTGTGAGCGGTAAGATTTGGGCGGTAAATTGTGGGCGGTAAACCGTGAGCAGTAAACTTTGAATTTTCAGATGTGTTTTGAGATTTATTTCCTTAACCGAAATTTTTTTTAACCGAAAGCTTTGATTAACTGGAAATTTTTGTTGTTTACTAAGATCAAAACCGGAAAGAAATTTGCGTGAAAAACCGAAAAAATATGAAAATCTTATATTAAGCCGGAAGATATAGGATCAGATGTGGTTATCTGGTCGTACAACAAAATGACCAGAAGTAACTGGAAGATATATAAAATTACATAAAATCCAACCACTCTCCCTCTATCATCCTGTCAACCCATTCATCAACGGTGTTGCCAGTCCGGTTTTCAATTCTCGTTATCCATCTTTCCAACATGGGTCGAGTCATGGTGTTGGCCGGTCCGACAGGAACACCCGGTCCAAGGTTGGGAAAATGAGCTCGTAGGTATCGGCTGATTTGAGGAGCGAAACCGATTCTTCTCCTTGGAGCTGAGATGAGTTTCTTCAAATTATTGAAGAGATATGTGGTCCAGTTGATGGGCGATTCTGTGACGATTGCGATCATAAGGTCGAAGGCCTCCTGATTGTAGTTCTGGTTGGTCATTCGGCCCATGATGGACCGCTGGACCAAGTCATGAAAGACTTGGTATTGAGGTGCGAGTTCATCATTCTCACTGCAGTCATCAACCGGATGAACAGAACCGGAGAAGATGAAAGCATAGTGTTCTTTGGCTGGAAAATGAGGTGTTGGGAAATCCGAAAATCTTTCGGATGGAAATCGGAAAAAGTTGGCAAAATACTCCTCGGTGAGCCAAAGTCGCTTGCCGTTATTGATGGTCTTGATGATGCCATCATAGCATACGTGCCCATTGTTGAAAAATTCAAACACCACCTCTTCGAGGATGATGTCTGAATCCTCAAGAAAATCTTGCAGCTCGGATTCTACGATTGGTGAGAAGATGGTTTCTTCGAACCTAGAATTCAAAACTTCGTAGAAGTCGACAATAACTGCGTTTCGGATTTAGCATTCATTCTCAAAGATAGATTGAGGAGAGGATGAATAAAGTTTGAGAATTCAAGCTTAGAGAGAGAAGAAAATTTCTGAAGTGTGATTTGCTGAAGAGGTTGAGGTCCCTTTTTATAATGCAGGCGATTGGATTGCATTTAATGAGAATATTTAAAAATCAGACCGTTTATGTATGGTCATAAATGCTTATCAATTTTCAAGGGAATAATAGACTGTCTAGTCTATCCTGATTAGGCATGCTTCTTGGAAAGCGGATATTTCAGTTTTCAAGACTGATTTGATATTGTTTGATGTAGAACATTTAATGTTTTTTATTTTCTCAAGATTTCTCAAGATTTTGACCGAAGAGGAAAGAGAAGATTTTCATTAATAAGGTATCAAACCGGTAGTACAGCAAAATTACCGGTTTGATAATAGAAAGATAAGAAAAGGATTAGACATTGGATGATCCAACGGCTTGATTCTTCTTGGCTCTTGCCGCTTCCCACCGGTCGATCAGCTCTTGGATTCTCTCCTTCGTGAGCACATGCTTCGGATGGAGAGTGACGAAAGGGCCAGAATGGATATCCAGACTTTCACAAAAACCGCTCAGCTGAGGAGCGTAGCCGGTTTTGTTTGAAATGATCATTTTCTTCAGATTGCTGAAGATGATCCAGGACCAGTTTACCGGTGTCCCGGCCGTGATGGCAATCATCATCTCGAAAATTCTCTGGGTATAGTAGTAGCTCTTCTCTCTACCCAGAACAGACTTTCCCAGAATCTCACTCAGAATCTGGTACTTGTGAGAAAGTTCACTCTTAGCACCCCAGGGCTTAACCGGGATGTTGGAGTTAGAGAACCGATGACACATTTCTTCAATGGTCATCGGGGAGTAAGTGAGGTCGGTTACCCCTTCAGTGGGTAAACCGTAATATTCAGCGAAATCCGTCTCGCTGAATAGGAATGATTGACCATAGACACATGCCACGATGATTTCTCGGTGCACCTCTTTTGCCGTTTCGAAGAACTCATCGACTACCAAGTAGTCGATGATAAATCTGTTTTCCAAGAACCTTCTTAGCCCACTTCTTTCAATGGCTAAGAACATTTCTTTGATGTCATGATCTTCATATTGATATATAGAGTTGAAATCAGCCAACAAGATCTTCTTAGCGAGTGGATTAGAATTCATGTTCTTGTGATAGGTTTAGTTCAAGAGATTTTGTGAATAGTGAATTTGTGAAGTGTTGTGAAGGATGAAGGGTTGTTTATATATCCAGGGGTTCGGCTAGGTTAGTAGGTTAAGCATTCTTAGTGATGTCATTGGTTAATTAATAGGAGTTAACTTGTTGAAGTGTAGAATGTTTATTTCCAATGCAAAAATAATCATTACTAAAGATTTTCATAATGACAATAAATCAATTGACAAGATGTTAGTCTCCCTCTCTTGATGATGGACACATGTCGTCATCTCGATTGAGGTATACTGTTTTATGATTTATAGGCTTCATTTCTCAAGATGTGCATGAGAACGCGGTTAGCCATCCCAAGTTAACTGGAAAAGTTCAATTTACCGAAACCATGATGCATTTTTACTAGTTGGTTTTCCGTGACCGGTTTTATTTGGATATCTTATTCCGGTATGAAGAAATATTGAATTATATCAACATTTGTTTAGCTTTGGATTAAGCTTATCCGTTTTACCAAGTCATTTGAATCGCTTAGTATGTATACATGTGGTTTAATATTATGAAGTTATCAGGCATAACCGGAGACTTCCTCCCGATTGGCATCCTTGAATATTTAATGTCCTATTGGGATACGGTTTGAGAAGCGAGAACTTCTCCCTAAACACATACCCCGGTTTTTCATGATAATGTATGTGGAAAGCATGCATATATGATTATGGCATAAGTTTCTTGCTATCAGTAAGTCCTAAAATATTTCTGAAATGAGAGAACTTAACTTTCTGTAGTAGTTTGGTGAAGATGTCAGCCACTTGCTGCTAAGTTGAGACGTATTCCAGCCGGATGTGTTTCTGTTGAACATGCTCCTGGATGAAATGGTATCTTATGTCATTGTGTTTCGTTCTTGAGTGAAACACCTGATTGTATGTGATTGCTATTGCACTGGTGTTGTCACAGAATATTGGCGACTCTTCAGCTATTACGCCAAAATCTCTTAGTTGTTGTTGGATCCAAAGGAGTTGTGCTTAGCAGCTTCCGGCTGCTAGGTACTCTGCCTCTGCGGTTGATGTTGCAACTGAAGTTTGCTTCTTGCTGTTCTATGAGACAAGCCGTTCTCCCAGAAATTGGCATGTCCCACTTGTACTTTTTCGATCGATTTTGCAGCCTGCATAGTCTGCATCTTAGTAACTAATGAGATTGAAACTTTAATCTTTTGGGTACCAAAGTCCCACATCTTGAGTCCCTTTCAGATACTTTAAGATTCTTTTAGCCGCGGTATAGTGTGATTGCTTTGGATTCACTTGAAATCTCCCGCATACTCCGACCGCAAACAGGATGTCTAGTCGGCTGACTGTTAGGTAGAGCAGGGATCCAATCATTCCTCGATATGCCATGATGTCGACGGATTGACCATCCTCATCTTGTTCTAGCTTTACGGAAGAGCTCACCAGAGTAGCCGCCTCAGCACATGTATTTATTCCAAATTTCTTCAATAGTTCAGCTGTGTACTTTGGCTGGCTTATGAACGTTCCGGTTTCGATCTGCTTAACTTGAAGCCCTAGGAAGAAACTTAGTTCTCCCATCATACTAATTTGAAATTTGTCAGTCATCATTTTTGAGAATTTATCACACAACTTTGGATCGGTTGATCCGAAAATAATATCATCGACATAGATTTGAACAAGTAGTATGTGTTCGTTTTTCTCAAATTTGAAAAGAATTTTACCGACTGAACCTATTGTAAATTTGTGATCAAATAAGAATTGCGTTAATGTATCATAACAGGCTCTTGGAGCCTGTTTCAAACCGTAAAGGGCTTTGTTTAGCCAGTAAACATGGTTTTCGTATTCTGAATTTTTGAAACCTGGAGGTTGATTAACATACACCTGTTCTTTTACTTTACCGTTTCGAAAAGCGTTTTTAACATCCATTTGAAAGACTTTGAAATTATTGAAAGCTGCAAATGCTAAAAATATTCTAATGGCCTCAAGTCTAGCCACAGAAGCAAATGATTCTTCAAAATCAACGCTTTCTTCCTGTTTATAGCCTTGAGCCACTAACCGGGCCTTGTTCCTCGTAACTAAACCGTCTTCATTGAGTTTATTTTTGAATACCCATCGTGTTCCTATAACTGGTTTGTTTTTCGGTCTAGGGACTAAGTACCAGACTTTGTTTCTCTCAAACTCGTTTAGTTCCTCTTCATTGCTAGGATCCAATCGGGATCTGACAACGCTTCATCCACCTTTTTCGGCTCAATTTGTGATATGAAAGCTGAGTTTTCATAGTGTTCCAAATTTTGTTGCCTAGTTCGGACGGGTGATGAGATGTTACCTATTACTAGTTCAAAAGGATGATTTTTGTTCCTTCTGAGGTTTATCCGAGACGTGTCTTCCAAGCGTTCGGTTGGCTGATCAAGGTTAGACTGATCGGTAGGCTGAACAGGGTCAGGCCGACCGATTTCTTCAGTTGAAACTGAAGAGTCAACTTTCTGCGGTAAAACAACTTGATCAGGATGAGGTTCAGCATCAACCACTTGATCACTGACAAATCGTCTATAAACCGGAACCTCATCTTCATCATCAGAATATATATTAAAATTTTCCATTCTATTGTGAAGGTCGAAGGGTAATGCAGTATTTCGTTCAACCGATTCATCAAAAACAACGTGAGATGTTTCTTCAACTGTTAAAGTTCTAGTATTATAAATTCTATATGTTTTACTTACAGTTGAATATCCTAACATTATTCCTTCATCGGATTTAGCATCAAAAGCGGTCAAATAATTTTTGTCGTTGATGTGAACAAAGCATTTACTGCTAAAGATTCTAAAATACCGTATGTTTGGAATTCTATCATAGTATATCTCAAAAGGAGTTTTAGAAAAACGTTTAGTTACTAGATACCAATTTTGAGTATAACATGCGGTATTGATAGCCTCGGCCCAAAACTTTTGAGCAATACCCGAGTCGGCTATCATTGACCTTGCGGCTTACTTGAGAGTTCAGTTTATTCTCTCAGTCAGGCCGTTTTGTTGAGGAGTTCTGGCACTAGACAACTCGTGTCTAATACCGGAATCATCAAGAAAAGTAGTTAAATTGCTGTTTGTAAATTCGGTTCCTCTATCACTTCTGATTTTGTTTACTCGAGTAGATTTTTCATTTTGTATTCTCAAAATCAGTTTAATCAGGTTTGGTGTTGCTTAATTTTTAGAAGCTAAAAATATTACCCAAATAAATTTAGAATAATCATCAACAACTACCATAGTATATTGCATACCTCCTAGGCTTGTTACTCTATCCGGACCAAATAGATCCATATGCAGGAGTTCTAAACATCGTTCAGATTGACGATTTCCTTTACTTTTGAAAGAAGACTTTATTTGTTTACCCGTTTGACATGCAGCACATACTTTATCTTTTGAGAACTTGACATTTGGAAAACCTTGAACTAATTCCCTAGAACATATGAAGTTTATTGTTTTGAAGTTCAAATGGTTTAGCCGTTTGTGCCAGAGCCAGTTTGGGTCATTTCCAGCTATCATGCATACATGATTTTCCAATCAACTTTGTAAATGTTTCCCATTCGGTTTCCGGTTAGTAAAATATTATTTTGATGATCTTTAACTAAGCATGCATTTTTATGAAACTCAACCTTGTATCCTACATCGCACATTTGACTAATGCTTAACAGGTGGAAATGCAAGTTTTCTACCAATAATACATTATTTATAGACAGGTTAGCATGGACAATCTCACCCTTGCCCACAATTCTACCTCTTGAGTTGTCACCAAATGTGATTACTGCTCCGATTTCATAAATGATGTCGGTTAGTAGTCCGCTGTTACCGGTCATGTGTCTTGAACATCCACTGTCCAGATACCATTCCGAGTTCTTTAGCCGGTTGCTTCTCCTAACCTGCAAAAAAGAAATATTTACACCTTTTTGGTACCCACATTCAGTTGGGTCCGTGGTTGATTAGTCCCTTTAGGATCCAGAATTTGATTAGTCGGATCACTTTCCCGTTAATGGTTCTAATGGTATTTGGCTTAACCTTTTGTTGTTCACCCAAAAGTTCCTTGTGTCGTAGTGATGAATAGTTTTGATTTTGAGGTGCACTTGTTTTATTTAGTTTATCTCCTGACCGGTTGGCTTTCCTTCTCTCAGGATGAAGCCATTTTTCCGAGTCGGTTGGGCTTACATATTTTAATTCCGGTTCTATGACAGTTTCTGCCTCATTGTTGGTTGAAGAGCTCTTGACAAATCTTAGATGGGAAGATTGTTTTTTGTGAGTTTCATCCCGTTAGAGTGATTTGGTTTGTTTGGTTTATTTTGTTTGTATCCAATACCAAATTTACATTTAGGATGCCTTTTATACTTGCACATCTGATTTACGGCTTCACGGGACCTTTCCCAAGCAGTCGTAATATACTGTGTTCGTTCATCTTCTTAAGTTACCGGTTGAACTATCTCCTCATTTTATAAGGATAGTTTAGCCGGTTCATATACCGTGGTTTCGCATTGCTCACCAGCGGTACCACTTGACTCTTCGACTTTATGTTCCAACTGAGTCGGTATATAAGCAGATATGTTTCTGAACTCAGTGACCATTTCGTTGAGTGCAGAAATCAGATCTTCCTTAGTAAATTAATCAGAAGAAAAATAAAATACCTCTTCGTCGTTTGCCATGAAGCATGTTACTCTCTCTTCATCATTCTCATTGTCGGAGTACGCCCAGTCGCTTCCACCGTCTGATGCAATAAGTGCCTTTGGTATTTCTTTTCCTTCATCGGCTTTTTGGTTATCGTTTCTTCGGTAATCGTTCCTTTGGTTGTGATTCCTCCGGTAATCGTTCCCTTGATAGTTGTTACCTTGATAGTTGTTGCCTTGGTAGTTATTTTCTGGTTTTCGATCGTCTCTTCTCGGTTTCCTACACTCTGCCTGAAATATCCAAAACCATCACAATTATAGCATCTTTTATTTGATTTATCAACATAATTATTATTAAAATTGTTGTTAGATGGTGGTTGGTTCTTCTTCATTAATCTCCCGAATTTCTGAGCTAACATCGCCATCACATCTTCACTGATCTGATCAGCATTTTTGATGGGAGCCGGAGCGGTTGATACATGGACCGCCGGTTCCATCGATGTAACCAGAGCTCTAGTTGCGGTTGACGTAGATGTCTCGTCTTCGATCCAAGACTTGATCTCGAACTCATATGCTTTTAGATCTTCAAACACATCATGCAGCTTCATCTGCCCGAGATTGCTTGACTCCCTCATCACCATGGTCTTGATATCCTATGTGCTCGACAGTGATCTGAATGATTTGATGATTATCTCCCGGTTATCGTATCTTTTTCCGAGTGTTTGCAGCTCGTTGACCACACTAGTGAACCGGTTGCTGAACTCCTTCATGTTTTCTCCTGGTTTCATCCTGATGTTCTCATATTTTTGAGTGGCCACCAAGATTTTGTTCTCTTTTGTTCTTTCGTTTCCTTCATGGATCTGAATGATCGTTTCCCAGACTTCCTTTGCAATTTCACAATCTGATATTTTGTTCAGTGTGTTATCGTCTATAGCCTTGTAGATGTGCCTCATGCAATGGTTGTCCAGGTTACTTCTTCTTTGATCTTCAGTTGTCCATACGTCTATCTCCTTGTTGATCTTTATTGGTCCTTCCTTCAGAACCCTGCTCATCTCATCATCCAACATAATCAGATGAAGATACATCTGTTTCTTCCAGCTGCTAAACGCTTCACTCTTTAGCATTGGTGGCTTGTCGATGTGGGTCATGCTTCCCATCTTTTTCGGTTGCTTGAGTGTTAAGAACCTCGCTCTGATACCACTTGTTAGGATCGGGGTAGCCCTTGGAGGACCGGGGTTCCGGTTTTGGAAGGGTGACCGCTTAAAACACAACACACGCTCTGATTGGTGATAGTCCGGTTAGAGACTACAATCGTTCTCAACACTACGCAAACTGTCATAGACTCTTGAACCGGGTTCAAGGGCGGAAATGTCTATTTCAGTTTGAAGCAACACACAAGATTTGGATGATATTTATAAGGGATCGGTTAGACAAGATATATGAACCGGTTTAGTTAAGGACAAGGATTATGTTTCGGTTTGATTTGAGGTGAGTAATAGTTTAGTTTAGAGTAAGTGAGCCGGAAGTAAATAAAATAACACGAGACAAGATTTTTTTATGGATGTTCGGAGCAAACTCTCCTACGTCACCCCTTCTTCTCAGATTATGAGAAGGATTTCCACTAACTTGAATGTTACAACACTCACACAATGACGGTCGAGCCTAACTCGTTACTCGCCGGTTACACCACTTCACTTTTGATGTAATACAATAACACAATACAATAATGCTTTCGGTAAATGCAACAACAATTTAGGATCGCGCATGAGATTTCTTTCTCTCTCTTAAGATATTTCAAAACCGTAATAAATGAAGTCGCTTCGTCTTCCTTTTATAGTGAATCAAATCCCAACGGTCATCTTCTTATCTCTCCGTAGGATTGGTCAGTTTGAAACCACGCCGGTTCAGAGATGTTGCGTGCACGTTTCATCTTTCTGACACTTGGCAAGCATGCATATACCGGTCAGGTGTTGATGACGTAGTCGGCTTAAAGTTCTGGACACGTGTCAAACATGCACCTTCCGACTGTCTGATTTGGATCTTCGGATAAGCAGATCATCATTGTTTTTATCGCATGCTTCTGATCCGGATCTTATGTTCTTGTATTTTCCGAAGAAACATGTATTTCGTCATATTATGTCATCTTGTAATTCAAAGTTTCCGGTTGATCTTTTCGTAATATGGTCCAGCTGAAGTATGAACTTTTCTTTGCTAACTGGTCTGTTTGAAATGTTGAAGCGGTTCCTCTTGATCATGACTTGATCATCTAGAGCCGAATTGCTTTGATGTATTCTCCACCCGGTCTATGCGATCTCCAGCCGGTTTATACGACTTGATCTGTTTATACACATAAGAGTTAAGAGTAGTTTAGTTCTCTGGCCATTTAAAATTAACTTACTTAATTTTTCTAACAACATAGTTATAAATAATATTAGAAATATATATTTCTAATAACTTAATAAAATATCCATATATATATATAATATTAATAATAATATTTATTATACATTATTTGATTGATGATAAATACTTTATTATTTAACTTTTATAATTTTATTTACACAAATTTTACTTACTTTCATCATAAATAATGTTAGGATCGGGGACACCCTTGGAGGACCGGGGTGTTTTCGGTTTCTGAAAGGGTGGCCGCTTACAACACAACACACAATTTGGTGATAGTCCGGTTAGAGACTAAAACCGTTCTCAACACTACACAGATTGTCACAGACTCTTGAACCGAGTTCAAGTGCCGAAATGTCCGTTTCAATCTGAAGCAACAAATACGATTCGGTTTGGAGAGTATTTAGGAGGAATCGGTTAGAGAGGATGGATAGACCGGTTTGGTTAAGAAAGAGGATTATGTTCTGGTTTCGTTTGATGTGAGTGATAGTTCGGTTTATAGAGTGAGTAAGCGGAAATAAAAGAAATGACACGAGACAAGAATTTTATGGATGTTCAGAGCAAACCCTCCTACGTCACCCCTTCTTATCAGATTATGAGAAGGATCTCCACTAACTTGAATGTTACAACACTCACACAATGCCGAACGAGCCTTAATCGCTACTCGTCGGTTACACCACTCACTATGATGTAATACAGTAACACAACACAATACAACTTTCGGTAAATGAAACAATAAATTTCTTTCTCTCTCTTAATAACTTTTTGAAACGTTTTAGACAATTTGATACTTTTTATTCCACTTCGATTACTTCTTCCTTGTCTTCTATTTATATGAAAAATATGACAACGGTCATATTTTCTCTCTCCAGGAGATTGGCCGCTGGAAACCGGTAATGATCAAGAGGCTTGCACGCCTTCCCTCTTGGACATATCAATTTGGACACATGGAAGACATGCGCTTAGCCAGTTTGCATTTTGGACACATGGCAAACATGCACTTAGCCGGTTTGCATTTTGGACACATGGCAGACATGCACTTAGCCGGTTTGCATTTTGGACACATGGCAGACATGCACTTAGCCGGTTTGCATGTTGGACACATGGCAGACATGCTCTTAGTCGGCCGCCTGCCTGACAGCTACCTGGAGATTGCTTCTGGATTTGGACAAGCATTTCTCACAGCTACCTGTTGCCTGGAGATTGCTTCTGGATTTGGACAAGCATTCCTCACAGCTACCTGCTGCTTGGAGATTGCTTCTGGATTTGGATTACTCATTTAATAACCGGAGCTTGACAGCATTTAATCAACCGGAACATTTATGACCGGAACATATTTATGACTGAGCGGCTCATTTAATAACCGGAACATTTATTACTAGAGCGGCTGCATTTAATTATGACCGGAACATATTTATGACTGAGCGGCTCATTTAATAACCAGAACATTTATTACTAGAGCGGCTGCATTTAATCAACCGGATCATTTATTAAACCAGAACTCATTTATGACCGGCCATGCTTCATTAAGGGTCGGTTGACTGATCCAGTTTGACCGGACTCCGAGCCGGTTGACTGAACTTTACTGACCGAACCGGTTTGACCAAAGCCTTTTACTTCAAACCGATATATATATTTCCAACCGAATGCTCAGTTTCCCTGAAATAGCAAAACTTTAAATATTATTTGCAGCCAGTGAGATTTGATCCCTGGTCACCTGTGTGGCAGACAAAAGTGTTTACCACTACGCTACAACAGCTTCTTGTTATATTTAAACCAATTAATATATACTTGATATAACTTAGCGGTTTAACATATATATTTGAACTTAGTTTTATCTATTCATTAAACTTTTCATAAGTTATAGCAATTATTTTCTATCAATTTCTCCCTTTTTGATTATTTAGAATAAATATTCAAAAATCGTAATGTGTGGCCGGTTTGAAAATTAACTTACTTAATTTTTCTTATCAAATAATTTTTAAAATAATAAAAATTAAAGTCTATCTTTTATTCCTATTAATTTCTAAAATAATACAAATTAAGATTTATTAATAAAAAAAAATTATGTTTGATAATCTTAATAAAACGTTTAATGTGATTTTATATACCATGTAAAACTTTTAATTGTGGTATATAATAACGTAGTTAAAGGTAAGACTTTTAACTGCGATTTATATACCGCAGTTAAATTTAAGACTTTTAACTGTGCTTTTATATACCGTAGTTAAAACTAAGACTATTAAGACTTTTAACTGCAGTTTTATATACTGCAGTTAAAGGTAAGACTTTTAACTGCGGTTTTATATACCGTAGTTAAAGTTAAGACTTTTAACTGCGGTTTTTAAATACTCTAGTTAAATATAAGACTATTAACTGCAGTTTTATATACCATAGTTAAAAGTAAGATTTTTAACTACGGTTTTATATACCACAGTTAAATGTAAGGTAATAACTACAATTTTATATACCGTCGTTAAATTTTGCCACAAATAACACATTTTTTACTAGTGGTCTGAGTTGCTCCTTTGCTATGTATTTGAACTACTTGGGAAAGAAGTCCTCGCTTGCTTCCCGATCACACATTCTTCACAGAACCTCTTTTCGAATATAATGTTAGGTAGTCCAAGAACCATCTCCTTTTTCACTAGCTCGTTCAATCCCCCAAAATGAAGATGACTGAACCGATAATGCCACTTCATGGCCTTATCCTTTAGATCAATTTGTATACATTTATCTTGAACTATTTTAAGCTCAAGTTTGTACATACGATTTTCTTCATTTCTACCTAGGCAATGAGTCTCCCAAGTTTATCCTTCAGTTGCATTTCTCGGTCCTTCATTATAGCCGAGTACACTTTCTCCATCAACTGTCCCATGCTTAGTATGTTGCTTTTGAGATCAAGTACGTAGTAAACATTTCTGATCTCTTAGATTCCCCTATTTTTCTATTGATACCTAATCATTCCTCGACCTTTGATGGCTACTTTTGAAGCATCACCGAAAGAAATGGATCCGGACTCCACCTTTGAGAGTATTTTGAATAAGCTCTCGTCGCCGCACATGTGGTTACTTGCGCCAGTATCCAAATACCAAAATGAGTTATCAGAACAGCTTGGCTTGATCTTAGTTTCTGGAATTTTTGTCATCAGCAACAACCCTTCATCTTCTTTTTCAGCAAAGAAGTTTGTTGGTTCCTCCTTTTTCTTATCGAATCTACAATCTTTGGAAATATGACCTAGCTTTCCGCAATTGTAGCATTTTATCGAGTAACAATCCTTGGAAACATGCCCATTCTTTCCACAGTTATAACACTCAATATTATTATTTGTGTTTGTCCGGCCACCCCGAGCTTGACCTCTACCATGCCAGTTCTGTTGGCCGACTTGCTTACTTCCTCGTCCTCCTCTTCCTCTACCACCTAGGCTCTTGCCTCTGCCTCTGATACTTTGAGCATAAAACACCTTCTCCTCTTTTATTGTCGTCTTTGCCTGGAGATCTTGTTCAAGAGACTCCCCCTTCTTTTTTTTCCTTCTCTTCTCATGCGTTTCTAAGGATCCAACAAGCTCTTCAATGGTGAGCGTTGATAGATCCTTAGATTCCTCTATTGCGCACACAATATTTTCGAAACTATCTTTCAATGACCTTAGAATCTTTTCAACAACTCGGTTTGATGAAAGACTCTCGCCATTCCGATTTAGTTTGAGAATCAATGGACGGTAAGCTCTAGTACCAATTGTTAGATTTTACAAATCAAATCAAATAATACTTTATATAAACTTTAAATATCCATTAAATGATAAACAATAGATAATAGATCAATTCAATTACTATAAGTAGAACATACCTTTAACTTCCATTGTTCTTGGGATGAATTTCGGTTGATGGATATTCCAATCTAGCATAACCCTTAACTCTACTTTGAGATTTCTCACTTTGTGAATCCTCTCTATCGATAGGGAGACAAAAGAGATATCTTACCTACTGATGACGTAACCCTACTAATATCAATCGACATGTATTAAGTCAAATGGGTCTAATAGATTGGGGACCATAACCATCTTTTTTAGATTTCGGTTATTTATAAATCAGCCCCTCATAGATATTTAAATAACACTTTGGTCTCTATACATTTATTCCATAACCAACGTACCCCATAAACCTCCTTAATACCGTATTTGATCACTTTAGTTTAGGTTAATTATATAATAACTCAACAACATAAATATTGCATTAAATGCCGAAAAATTATTGAATTAATTATAAGAGAAATGATTGGGGAGAGAATTTGGGTGAAAAAATAAGAGAGGGAATGACATGGCGCAATTTGATTGGCTGAAAAAATCAATAATTTCTCTCTTTTTTTTCTTTCCTCCAATTTTTTTCTTTTTTCAGAAAATGAGATGATTCTAAGTCATTCTCTCTCCAATTCTCTCCCTCAAATTTCATCCATCTATCAATCCTCTAATTATAAATTAATCTTACATGAGTTACATTCTTATTTAAAACAATTTAAGTTGAAAGGAAATTAATGAGTATGGCTTATGCAAGTTTTCTATATTAAATAAAAATAAATTTTATAATAATAATAACACCATATAATAATAAATAATAACCAAATTAAAAATAAAAGTCATCATAACCATTTATATGTAAGATAAAAAAAAATAGTTCCCCATGTAAAAAAAACTTGAACTCATAAGGTCAATTATAGAACCCATGTGTACCTAGACTTTTTTATAATCTTTTCTTTTATCATCTCTTAAACTTAACAAAATACTGTAAAGGAGCACAATTTAACACATAAAAATGAATTTATATACCTTACACTATTTAACTAAATAAGTTTTTGTTCCATATACTTTAAATTATTGGATTTACTTTTAACCTAAGAATCCATATAAAGAACAACTTTAGTATTATAGTTGCTGTAAAAAAATAAATTAATATAAATAAATATGGAGTTTGACTGCACGTCTAATTACGGTTTCACTTCAGACTAGTCTGAAGGAGTTAGACTACACGTCTAACTTTCTCAATCCATTAGACTGCACGTCTAATTCTGAATCCATTAGACTGCACGTCTAATTACAGATTCATTAGATTGCACGTCTAATTATGAGATCCATTAGACTGCACGTCTAATTATGAGACCCATTAGACTTCATGTCTAACTCCATGAGTTAAAGTACACGTCTAATTCTGAAACTCATAAGACTGCACATCTAACTCCACGAGTTAGACTGCACGTCCAATTCCGAATCCATTAGACTGCACGTCTAATTCCGAATCCATTAGACTACACGTCTAATTACGGAATCATTAGACTGCACGTCTAATTCCATGAGTTAGACTGCACGTCTAATACCTCCTGTTAGACTGCACGTCTAACTCCGCTGGATTAGACTACACGTCTAATTTCGCTAGTTAGACAGCACATCTAACTTTATGCATCTAATGCCAAATCGGTCTAATGAACCTCATTAGAACCAAGTCTAATAAAATCTGTTTTCAATACACTTGCATCAAAAACGATTAGACGTATAAATAATTCATTCATCATTTCATTATCAAAATTCTAATAGTCAAACAATTTCAACACATGGTCAAAATAATTTGACCCAACAATTTCTCCTTTTTTGATGATGAGATTGAAACCTTGCATAGATAACAGACTAAGCATTCATCGCATAAATGCAGGGTAAAACTTGTTCATCCATCACACATAACCACTTTCAAAAACCAATATTCCCAAAGAAACATAGTCAAAGAAACATAGTTTAAAAAACAAAGTAAGAGAAAGGAGATCATTGTTCTTCCTTTTTCACTCGAGGATCGATAGGAAAATGAGTTCTTCATAGCTCAACCCTTCACCCGTCATCTCTTGACCGGTTAATAGATTGCGAAAAGGAGGAAGAGCGCGACCACCACGACCACTTCCACTGGATCTCCCACCACGATCACCGCCAATGGCACGACCTCCTTGATCATAACATGATTTCCCATCACGATCACCACCACTGCTTTGGCCTCCGCGATTACCACCACTTCTACCTCCGCCTCTTTTGGTTGGCCTTAGATTTTCATCGTTGGTTGGCGCACGCTTAGATCTGGTGCCGGTTGAAACACCGTCACCTCTTCTACTAGGCTCACCTTGGGTGATATGAGACTGTTCTCTTTCATCAGCAGCTTTATCATTCTCTTTCTCTTGAAACTTTCTTGCAATGGAGTCAGCATACTCCAACCTTTCACCATTTGTTCTTCTCAGGCTTCCTTGAATTTCAACTAGTTGATTCTTGTATGATTCCATTGATTCCATGACTTCACGATGATTATCAAGATTGATTTGTCTCTCAAGACTCATCATTTCAGATTTCCGACTGAAGAGCTACTTTTCAAATTTGGAGAAATTTAAATTTGCAACATGAGTCTCATACGAATTCTTCTTCAGAGTATTATCCAATTCTTTAAGGATTTTGACACATTCAACAACTTCTTTCCTATCCTCTTTCTGAGTCTTCAAAATATTTCCTACGTGCGATCCCATAACTATCACATTTGTCTGAAGAGAGGAAAGTAGAGATGTCATCGACTTTAGAAGCTTGGTACCATCTGTAGAGGATCCTTCATTGGATGAATCATCTTGTGATTTTGCAGTCATGCTCTAAATGGAATTAACTTTAGTGTGAATCTGAGAGATTGCTCAAGTTCACCATTCTCAGACTCATTACTAGTATTATTCTTCTCTTTTTCTTCCAGCTCCCTTTCTGCTCTTTGAAATCCATCATATAGATTTCCCTTGTTGTGGAGAGGATGAAGAAAATTCTCATGAAGACTACCAGCGATAATATTGGGAAATGGAAGAGGCTTGAGAGTTCTAGAATTTAGATCTTGTTCCCCCTCAGACGAGGAACTCTCTTCTTCTGTATCTTTGTCTTTTGAGGGTTATCCCTCAGATCTGATAGGCTTAGGATGACTAGCTTCAGCATCCTTCTCTTGGGCTTCCTCTGTTCTGACAACATGGGATATCACAACTTCTTTTTCATTTGGAGTTTGAGTAGTCTCCACAATAGTTTCTTCTTCTTGAGTTACAAGAGCTTAATCCAACTCTTCAACAACAACTTCTTCTTGATTTACAAGAGCTTGATCTGGCTCTTGAATTATCTCTTCTTATTGTTCTAACGAAAGATTCTCTTGAACGGGTTCTCTATTTTGCTCGACAACAGGTTGAGCCATTAAACGTCTTTCTTCTGCAGAAAAGTCTCCAAATTCTATTAGAAGAGCAACAACTTGCTCATCTGTATCAACATTATCAACAGAGACATCCATTGGCTCGTCTTCATCAGAGAGAATACCAAAATAGCTCACTCCTGAGCAGTTAGCTCCATCAACGTATCGAGTGACTATTGACAGATAGTCGACCATGATCTCGTCTAATCTCTTTAAGACTTTTACTTCCACTTCAGCACCTTTCTCAATGAGGTTAAAATTGGCTTTTCTAGCTTCAAGGATGGGGAATAAAGCACTTCCTCTCAGACAAGATTTGATAAGATCATTCCTTTTTAGAGCTTCCGACACCTGCGGAGTTTTAGCCCATTTGAGAACCTTCTTCTCATCTGCTACAAGCTTGTGCCATTGACTACTTATCCCTGAACCCGTGATGACCTCATCATACAGGATAAATAATCTGTTCTGGATCCAAGAATCAAATATTTCCACCTGGATAGATCGTCCACCCTTATTGCAAATTTGAAGAACTCTCGAACTTCCTTCTCGTAAAAGATGAAAGGACGGCCAAGATATTTTCCGAGACCGGAATACTCGAGGGTTCTGAACATATCTACCACTTCCGGCTGATCGAAAGTATAGAGTGATGGAAAATCCACCTGCAAAGTACAATGACCCAGTGTGATTCTCTTGTTCACCATTTTTAATAGAATACGAACAGACACAAGATTGGCACAGATATTTGAAAGAGAAAGACAAAGAAATTTAGGGTTCTTAGAAATCTTGAGAAATAAAAAGCTTTGAATCTCATACAAGAATGTCCTTATATAGACCATGGGAAGTTATGCAAGATAACCGTGGTTTTCATAGGGGTATGGCCTATCATTTAAAATTAGACGTCCTTTCTAAAGAGTGATCATTAAAATTGAGGGTATATCAGTCATTCTCTTTTAACTTGAGAGACACGTGTCTTCATGTTATTATGAGATGACTGTTTTAATGTTTGAGCGGGAAAATCAGATATCTTCTCACGTGGACTGCTGTCCTTGATCAGTCTAGGAAGCACATAGTTAGACGTTTTTCTTACTACACAGATCTATAAAATTAAACGTCTATTAGACGTGTGGGTCCATTAGACGCATACATCTAATTACGTGTTGTAAAGAATCCGTCTAATGTCTATTAGACGTGTACGTCTGATTCCGCATAAATATCACGTGTTATACGTGTGTTTGGTTAGACGTGAGCATCCTCTTGCTCATGACGTAAAAACGTCTAACGTCAATTAGATGTGTACGTCTAACCGCATTGGTTTTAAACCATGACATATAGGATTAGATGTGTAGATTGTGAGCAAAAATACGTCTAAGTACAAACCATTTTCTTTAGACACCCTTGTCTAACAGACCGATTAAGGTCATTCATCTTGAGATTATCTTTCAGATTAATTTTTCCCTCTCATTTTGTACAAATACAAAAATCAGTAACCACATATTTTGAGATCCTTCGAACTTAAAAATATTTTAATATAAAAACATAAAATCCATTTATTCTTCTGGAGTGGTAGCAGCCATTGTTGATCTTCTGAACTGCATACTCAAAAGAGTATTCTCCATGCTTCCTTCTTGCAATCCTCCTGCATCACCTCAGTTTCCTGAGTCTATTCTTCATCTTCTCTTGCCATGAAGCAAACCACTTCTTCTTCATCACTATCACTGGAAAAAAAAGTAGGAGTCACGGATGCTTCTTCGGTTCTCCCCGTCACCTGCAATAAGAACCTTCAGCTCTTTTCTATCATCCTTTGTATCTTCACGTTTTGGCTTCCGACATTCCGATTGATAATGACCTAGAATACCATAGCTAAAACATATAACGTTAGCCTTTGATTTCTTATTATTATTAGAATTTAAAGAGCTTGAGTTAGGGTTACTCTTTTTCATGAAATCGCCAAACTTCTTCAAAAAGAGAGACATGGCGTCGCTGCTCGGTTGTTGTGCCGCCATCTTCACATCAGTAGCTACAGGTGGCTCTTCAACAATCACTAGGGCTTTGGTAATGATAATGGATGTGGATTGATATTCTTCAATCCTACAGTTCAGCTCGAACTCATAGGCCTTGAGATCAGCAAACAGATCGAAGAGAGAAATCTTGTTGAGATCTTTGGATTCCCTCATCGTCATCGTCTTTTTGTCCCATTCCCTTGGAAGAGCACGCATGACCTTAATATCAAGCTCCATGTTGCTATACGTCTTGCCTAGGATGGATAGGGATGAAACTATCTTGCTGAATCTAGTGTCGAACTCGTTCATTGTTTCACCAGGACGCATCTTGAAACTGTCAAATTGTTGAGTGGCAACCATAATCTTGTTTTCCTTGGTTTGCTCGTTGCCCTCACACAGTTGGGTGAGTCTGTCCCAGACCTCTTTAGCAGTATCACACTCGATAATGTAGTTGAACATGCTGTCATCGAGAGATCTGTACAGAAGATGAGATCGTCCACCATTGTTGCAGATTTGAAGAACTCTCGAACTTCCTTCTCGTAAAAGATGAAAGGACCGCCAAGATATTTTCCGAGACCGGAATACTCGAGGGTTCTGAACATATCTACCACTTCCGGCTGATCGAAAGTGTAGACTGATGGAAAATCCACCTACAAAGTACAATGACTCTGTGATTCACTTGTTCACTTTTTTCAATAGAATACGAACAGACACAAGATTAGCACAAATATTTGAAAGAGAAAGGCAAAGAAATCTAGGGTTCTTAGAAATCTTGAGAGATAAAAAGCTTTCAATCTCATGCAAGAATGTCCTTATATAGACCATTGGAAGTTATGCAAGATAACCGTCGTTTTTCCTAGGGGTATGGCCCATCATTTAAAATTAGACGTCCTTTCCAAAGAGTCATCATTAAAATCGAGGGTATATCAGTCATTCTATTTTAACTTGAGAGACATGTGTCTTCATGTTATTATGAGATGACTGTTTTAATGTTTGAGCGGGAAAATGAGATATCTTCTCACGTGGACAACTGTCCTTGATCAGTCTAAGAGGCACGTAGTTAGACGTTTTTCTTACTACAGAGATCTATAAAACTAAACGTCTATTAGACGTGTGGGTCCATTAGACGCATACGTCTAATTATGTGTTGTAAAGAATCAGTCTAATGTCTATTAGACGTGTACGTCTAATTTCGCATAAACATCACGTTTTAGAAGTGTGATTGGTTAGACGTGAGCATCCTCTTGCTCATGACGTAAAAACGTCTAACGTCTATTAGATGTGTATGTCTAACCGCGTTGGTTTTAAACCATGACATATAGGCTTATATGTATAGATTGTGAGCAAAAATACGTCTAAGAACAAACCATTTTCTTTAGACACCCTTGTCTAAAAGACCGATTAAGGTCATTCATCTTGAGATTATCTTTCAGATTAATTTTTCCCTCTCATTTTGTACAAATACAAAAATCAGTAACCACATGTTTTGAGATTCTTTGGACCCAAAAATATTTTAATATAAAAACATAGAAAATCATTTATTCTTCTGGAGTGGTAGCAGCCATTGTTGATCTTCTGAACTGCATACTCAAAAGAGTATTCTCCATGCTTCTTTCCTATAATCCTCCTACATCACCTCAGTTTCCTGAGTCTGTTCTCCATCTTCTCTTGCCATGAAGCAAGCCACTTCGTCATCACTATCACTAGATGAGAAGTAGAAGTCAAAGATGCTTCTTCGGTTCTCCCCGTCACCTACAATAAGAGCCTTCAGCTCTTTTCCATCATCCTTTGTATCTTCACGTTTTGGCTTCCGACATTCCGATTGATAATTACCTAGAATACCACAGTTAAAACACTTAACGTTAGTCTTTGAATTCTTATTATCATTAGAATTTGAAGAGCTTAAGTTAGGGTTGCTCTTCTTCATGAAGTCGCCAAACTTCTTCACAAAGAGAGACATTGCGTCGCTGCTTAGTTGTTGTGCTGCCATCTTCACATCAGTAGCTACAGGTGGCTCTTCAGCAGTCACCAGGGCTTTGGAAATGAAAATGGATGTGGATTGATCTTCTTCAATCCTATAGTTCAGCTCGAACTCATAGGCCTTGAGATCAACAAACATATCGAAGGAAGAGATCTTGTTGAGATCTTTGGATTCCCCATCGCCATCGTCTTTATGTCTCATTCCCTTGGAAGAGCACGCATGACCTTGATAGCAAGCTCCCTGTTTCTATACGTCTTGCATAGGATGGATAGGGATGAAACTATCTTGTTAGCAACCATAATATTTTTTTCCTTGGTTTGCTCTTTGCCCTCACACAGTTGGGTGAGTCTGTCCCAGACTTCTTTAGCAGTATCAAACTCGATAATGTAGTTGAACATGCTGTCATTGAGAGATCTGTATAGAACATCAAGAGCCATATTATTGAGGTTGTTCTGCCTCTTTTCTTCACTGGTCCAGTCAGCTTTCTCCCTATCAATCTTGATAAGACCCTCTGTGATGACACTCCACATATCGTCATGAAGAAAAAGAGAGATGAGCACGAACTCTCTTCTTCCACACGATGTAGTTTTCTCGAGAGATGGTTGGAATGGCGGTTGCACTGGCATCTTTGGTTATGGTATTTATTTTTCAGGAAAGGCTTGAGAATAAAAAACAGAGCTCTGATACCAATTGATAGGATCGACTTAATCAATAGAGACGGGGGTCTGGCGATTGATGAAGGCTTATGAAAAACTTTTTGAAAAAAATATTGTTAGGGATTTGATTCACTTTCTATTCTACGAAACCCTTGTAAACACTTGAAACCGAATCAAGTGTGAAAATGTTTACTTAGGTTTGAAGCTTAAGATTAAAAATGAGAAGATGATAGAAAAGAATAACACAACAGTTTTTTTTATGGATGTTCGGAGAAAACTCTCCTACGTCACCTCTTCTTCCAACCACAGGAAAGATTCACTATAATATGATTTAAATCAAATACAGTTTGCACACACTTAGCTCACTGTTGAACAGAACACCCTCTGTTCAACTTACAAGATGAATAATATCACTCAGTTAAAGGATGCTTTGATTCTAACTCTTTCTTGATTAATACACAGTACAATTAAGAAAGCAACTCACAGTATGAATATTCAAAAGCTTGATTTCTCAGTAATTTCAGTAAGGAAGATGATCGACTAATTTCTCTCTCTGTAATTCCGGCAGTTCGTCCGTTGTCCTTAGGAATCTTTAAATATGCACAAGTACCAACAATCGAATCTTCAGAATGATACGTGGCGCTCTTCTATTGGAAAGCCTCCATAGTACACAGCAGACTCTGAATACAAGGATCGTGGCCGTACCCAACATGTAGTGCGCCGAATATTATTCAGAGATTTACCTACAAAACAAGTAGTGGGAAGGATATTCGTCTACGTGTCATTAGTTAATTGGTTACATAGGGCTGTCGTACTGATCTTCACAAGAAGGTGGAGCAGAAGTAGTGAACAGCTATAGCACATGGGTAGACGAGTGCTAGCTTCAAGCAACTGCTTAAGCAAAGCATTAGACGTATTTCAATTAGACGACCTCGTCTAATGAAATCAAACGTCCCCGTCTAATAATATAATCCATTAGACCACCTGGTCTAATGGGATTAGACTTACGTCTAATTACAATCACTTCAGACGGAGTTAGATTGCACGTCTAACTTTCACAAGTTAGACTGCACGTCTAACTTTCTCTTTCTATTAGACTGTATGTCTAACTCCACGAGTTAGACTACATGTCTAATTACGGTTTCACTTCAGTCTAGTCTGAAGGAGTTAGACTACACGTCTAACTTTCTCAATCCATTAGACTGCACGTCTATTTCCAAATCCATTAGACTGTACGTCTAATTACGGATTCATTAGACTGCACGCCTAACTCTACGAGTTAGACTGCACGTCTAATTACGAGATCTATTAGACTGCACGTCTAACTCCACGAGTTAGACTGCACGTCTAATTACGAGATTTATTAGATTGCACGTCTAACTCCATGAGTTAGACTGCACGTCTAATTCCGAAACTCATTAGACTGCACGTCTAACTCCACGAGTTAGAGTGCACGTCTAATTCCAAATCCATTAGATTGCACGTCTAATTCTGAATCCATTAGAATGCACATCTAATTACGGATTCATTAGACTGCACGTCTAATTTCACGACTTAGACTGCACGTCTAATACCTCCAGTTAGACTGCACGTCTAACTCCGCTGGATTAGACTACACGTCTAATTTCGCTAGTTAGACAACACGTCTAACTTTATGCATCTAATGCCAAATTGGTCTAATGAACCTCATTAGAACCAAGTCTAATAAAATTTGTTTTCAATACACCTGCATAAAAAACGATTAGACGTATAAATAATCCATTCATCATTTCATCATCAAAATTCTAATAGTCAAACTATTTCAACACATGGTCAAAATAATTTGACCCAACCGATACGGTTAACAAAATAAACATGATAAGGATCAATAATGGTAAGGCCACTAAATTGCGCTATAGGACTATCCCTCTCATTTGTCAAGTTTTTTTTTTTAATTTTACATTAAAATTGACTTCTAGAAATTGAATATGAGGTATAAGATTCATAATTTAACATTTAACCAATTAATTTTAAATAATTTTCTTATAACTTTTAATACTACTATAACATATGTTTTATAAAAATTGTTTATTTTACACTCATTCTCCAGATTGTACTTTAAGCTAGAGGGCAAAATGTACTTTTAACCAAACATATAATGACATATCAATATAATAACAAGTCTGAGGTTCAAATAACTCCCCATTTTCAAGCAGAATTTATTATAAATAGATTTAGAAGAACATGTATAATTTATAAGAGTATGAACATTCTTCAATGATATTCAGAATAAGATCATTATCCCCACTTATCAATGAGCCCTCACATGGTTCCAATTTGACCTTTTTTTGTACATGTTGTCCTTGTGAAGATCGGCATGATTCAAAGTTTTGTAATTAATTTAAACTTAGACTTTATGTATCATATATTTGGTTAGTTTAACTAGTACATATATTTAAATATATAGAACAAGAAAATAACTAACAATTTTAAACAACCAAAATTTTCAATTAAACAAATGAGTAACTATATAATCATTTATAATTAATAATATCATAATCATAAGAGATGAATATTATAAGTTCGATTCTTATTTAAAATAATTTAAGTTGAAAGTAAATTAATGAATACGGGGTTATGCAAGTATCCTATATTTAATAAAAATATAATAACACTATATAATAATAAATGATAAATAAATTAAACAAAAATAATATCATCATAATCATTTATAAGAAAGATAAAAAGGATAGTCCACCATTTAAAAAAACATGAACTCGTGAGGTCAATTATAGAACCCATGTGTACCAAGACTTTTTTATTTTATTTTCTTTTCTTTGATCATCTCTTAATATTAACAAAATAATGCAAAGGAGCAAAATTTAACAAATAAAAATGAATTTATATAGCTTACACTATTTTACTAAATAAATCTTTGTTCCATATACTTTAAATTATATAATTTACTTTCAACATAAGAATCAATATAAAGAACAACTTTAGTATTATAGTTGATACAAGAAAAAAATTAATAAAAAAAAAATTGGAGTTTGTGATACGTTAACAACATAATCAACGTGACTAAGATCAATAATGGTGAAGTCACTAAATTACGGTATAGGACTAACACTCTCATTTCATAAGTTTTTTTTAGCTTTATATTAAATTAACTTCTGGAAATTAAATATGAGGTATAAGATTCATAATTAACATTTAACCAATCAAATAATTTTCTTATAACTTTTAATACTACAATAACATATATTTAAAAAATATTATTAATTTTACACTCATTCTTGGGATTGTCCTTTAAGCTAGAGTGCAAAATGTACTTTCAGCCAAATATATAATGACATACCAATATAATAACTAATTTGAGGTTTAAATAACTCCCCACTTTTCAAGCAGAATATATTATAAATAGATTTTATTTAACATGTATAATTAATAAGAGTATGAACATCCTTCAATGATATTCAGAATAAGAACATTATCCCCACTTATAAATGAGCCCTCACATGGTTCCAATTTGACCTCTTTTGTACATGTTGTCCTTGTGTAAAGATGGAATTGATTCAAAGTTTTGTTAAATTAATTTAAACATTGACTTTATTTTATACAACACTATATTGGGAAATTTTGATGTATCATATACTTGGTTAGTTGAACTCGTATATATTAAATATAAAACAACAAAAGACTAACAATTTTAAACAAAACAAAATTTTCAATTAAACAATTGAGTAACCATATAATTATTTATAATTAATAATAATAATAAGAGATAAATGTCATAAGTTCAATGTTGATTTAAAACATTTTAAGTTGAAAAAAAAGTAACTGAGTATTTGGTTATCTAAATTTCCTACATTAAGTAAAAATAAATTTAATAATAATAACGCCATATATATAATAATAAATAATAGATGATAACCAAATTATAAAAAAAATTAAAAAAAGTCATCATAATCATTTATAAGTGAACCCAAGTGTGTACCTTTATTTTCTTTTATCATATCTTAATCATAACAAAATAATGTAAAGGAGCAAAATTTAACTCATAAAAATGATTTATATACCTTACACTATTTTACTAAATAAGTCTTTGTTCTATATACTTTAAATTATAGGATTTACTTTCAATCTAAGAATCCATAAAAAACAACTTTAGTATTATAGTTTGATGAAAAAAAAAAAAACAGATTATTATAAAAAAAAAACTTCGGAGTTTGTGATACATATCAACGTGGCTAGAATCAATAATGGCGAGGCTATGAAATTGCGGTGTAGAACTACCCTCCCCTTTCTCAAGTTTTTTTCAGTTTTACATTAAAATTAACTTCTAGGAATTGAATATGAGGTGTAAGATTCATAATTTATCATTTAACCAATTAATTTTAAAGTAGTTTTTTTATAACTTGTAATACTACAATAACATTTATTTTAAAAAAATTAGTTGTCTTACATTCATTCTCAGGATTGTCCTTTAAGCTAGAGGGCAAATGTACTTTTAGCCAAACATATAATGACATACCAATATAATAACAAGTTTGAGGGTCAAATAACTCCCCACTTTTCAAGCAAAATTTATTATAAGTAGATTTAGAAGAACATGTATAATTAATAAGAGTATGAACATTCTTTAATGATATTTAGAATAAGAGCATTATCCCCACTTATCAATGAGCCCTCACATGGCTCCAATTTGACCTAATTGTTTAATATTATTAGAAATTCACATACACACCAACCACAATCATATATACATTGCTATTAAACTATTTGACCTTAACTACATTTCTAATCTAATTGTCAAGTTGACTCAAACAAAACTTATTTTTTTATTTTTTATTTTTTTTTTATCACATGCAAAACCAAATGATTACAGTAAGACTTCATGACATTTGTTCACAATTTTAATGAAATACCGAAAAATCATCAAATAAGTAAATAAATTTTGGACTTCCTCACCAAATGTGTCACGATCATCAAGAGTCTAAAGAGTAACAAAAAGAACACAAAATAAACTATCGCTCCAACTCTTACATCATCAAGTCCGTTTGTTAATACCTCATTATGCACTTTAATTCATAAACAAACACCCAAAAATTAGTTGACAATTCTCATAATGCATTTTTACTTATAAATACCCACCAAACCTTAAACATCTCCATATCCTTATCTCTTTCTTTAACATACACACACAAAAACAATGGTGATGTCTTCTTGTCTTGTTTTCACACTTATCTTAAACTCTCTAATTGCAGCAGCAACAGCAGCCACATACAATGTGGTTACCTTCGGAGCCAAGGCTAACGGTAAGACCGATTCGACCAAAGCATTTCTGAGTACATGGGCTTCGGCTTGTGCCTCATCTGGAAAAGCTACAATCTATGTGCCATCTGGAAGATACTTGATCGGATCAACCGCCGTATTTAGTGGCCTAAACTGCAAATTCAGTGCGATCACAATTCGCATCGATGGAACCCTCGTGGCCCCATCAGATTATCGGATTCTGGGAAGTTCGGTAAATTGGATCATGTTTCAAAGGGTCAATGGAATCTCTATCAATGGTGGCATACTTGATGGCCAAGGCACCAGCTTATGGGCTTGCAAAGCTTCCAAGAAGGGCTGCCCTAAGGGATTTACGGTGTGTATTCATGTTCTTAAAATTGCATTTTATTAATATATGTCTTATTAAATTAACTTACAAAATATTATCTCATATAAATCAAAATTGGGTTAGAATTCAAAATTTAATATATAATTTTTGTGGCGGGTAATAAAATGCAGTCTTTAAAGATCAGCAATTCGAACAATGTCATTGTAAGTGGATTAAGATCGTTAAACAGCCAAATGTTTCACATCGCGATAAATGGATGCAACAATGTCAAATTGCAAAATTTGAAGATATCGGCTCCTAGTGCAAGTCCAAATACCGATGGCATCCACATATCGCAATCCTCTGTTGTCACAATCACCAATTCTGTTATTGGAACCGGTGATGACTGCATCTCTATTGGCCCCGGCTCCACCAATTTATGGATCCAAAACATTGTTTGCGGGCCTGGACATGGTATCAGGTAAAAACATTGTAATTATCTTCAATTCATTCTCAAAACTATTTTCTCCTCTTTTTTCTTTACATGAAATCCACTATTGTGTGATGCAGTATTGGAAGCCTAGGGCAAACCTTACAAGAGGCTGGAGTACAAAACGTGACGGTAACAAGTACGACATTTAAAGGAACAGAAAACGGGGTGCGAATAAAGACTTTCGCCAAGCCAAGTAATGGATTTGTTAAGAATGTTCTCTTCCAACATGTTACTATGGTCAATGTCAAAAACCCTATAATCATTGATCAACATTATTGCCCTAGCGGAAATGGCTGTTCAAATCAGGTATAATGCTACATCATTTGTTTTTCTTGAATAATTAAATAACAAGCACCCGAATGTTCACTAAGGAACGTCGATAAATCCATCTTATAGGAGTCAGGAGTGAAAATCAACGGAATAACTTACCTAGACATTCATGGAACATCAACCAAACAAGTAGGAGTGAAATTCGACTGCAGTAAGACAAATCCGTGTAGTGGATTAAGGTTCAATAACATCAATTTATTGGTCGGAAATAGTAAGGTGGTGCCACAAGTATCATGCTCCAATGCTAAAATCACTACTTCTGGTGTAACAGTTCCTGTCAGCTGCTCGTAGTTTTATGATCGTAACATTAAAATCATAGTTTATTAGCCATTTAAATTATTTGAATTAGTGGCTATATAAAGCATTAGTAAATGTTACCATGTAAATATTTATGGATATATCTTATCAAATGCATATTTTATATTTGGGAGATATTGTGATTTGGTAAGATTAACACTTATATAAATGAGGATGAATTAAGCCATTAATGTATTAGTGTTCAATATATAGTGGCTAACCAATTTGGTTTAAACCATTTTACAAGCTCAAAACAATACTAAAAAAATGTAGATGATATAATCAATATTAAAAAAAAAATTATCTTTTAAGTCCACCCTGATATATAGCATCATAACAAATGGTGGATGACTGCAAATAAAGTCCCATGGCTATGGTAATAATTTGAAACATGTATTAAGAAACTTAAACAATATAATAACAACGAGTTTATAGTACCGGGCCAAATTCTTTGATATACAAAATTTAATGATTTTAAATTGCTGTCAGATCAATAACCTATTCTATTCTATTCTATTCTATGTAGTATGTATTATCAACGTAAATTCGAAGCCCAAAGCTCGCCCTATTTACAAATATTGAGACAGTAAATATCATATATTTTATTTATAAAAAAATACGTTATTATTATATATCAATATATTCTTAAGTTTAAAAAAATAAAAATACTGTCATATATTTTGCTTATGATAATTATTTTATTATATATATATATATATATATTCATAAGTATTTTTTTTTTAAAAAAATAACTTATATTATTTGAAAATAAAATCCCCAATAACCCAACCTGAATTTAGTATCAAATAACTTATACCCAGCTTACCCAGCCGGCATCGACTATCTCTCAACTTTCAACATTCCAGGATTTCATTTCTCCCTCTCCACGTCTCTCTTTCTCCATGTCTCTCTCTTGTGCGCTCATGTTCTAGAAAACCATACTATCTGTTGTCATTTCATGTAACTAATATTCATGTTCATAAACATGTTAATACACCATATCAATAGTGACATAACCAATGAACAATTTCAGAATAAACACAAAAGTGAGATTAGATAACTCATTAAACTTTTAAATTAATTTATTAAAGATCCATTATCATAAACACAAAAGTGAAAACTTCTACTAATTTTATGTTACCTCTTATAGATCATAAACAATTATCTAACTTACTACCAACAACTTTTAAATCATGTTTATTACTGTTATAGGAACTTCTCGTTTTTATTCTAGTTATTTTATGTAATTGCAAGTTTCAAACATGGATTTCTGAAATTCAATGGGGTTATTGATTGGTGGCTGGTTTATTAAGAAATTGGATAATGAAGGTTCATATTTATAAATTTGTGTTATTGTCTTGTAGACAGTGAAATGATATAGCTATCATCATCATCATCAAGAGGAAAGAGCTATTGTAGAAGGTAATGTATCTTTCATTTTTTCTTACTTCATATTTCTATCGTTTCCTTGATTTGGTTTCCAAAACTTTTTAACTTATTTCAAAATTTCTCTTTATCTCTTAAGGTTAATATAGTGATAGTCTTCAGTTGTATGGCTTGTTGTATGACATGTTAAAGTTGAGATTCCAGTTTTTAGTAGTATCTCATGGTTAATATTATACTTGAAATTTAAATAAAAAATAATTTAATCTTGTTGTCGCAATCACATGAATGTGTTAGAGTACCTAGGAAACTTGCAAATTGTTCAATTAGAACTTTAGACATGCACATGTCTTTCATTGCTTTGTTTATTTATTACATGTTGATGAATTGTAAGAACAACACCAAATTTTATGCATTTAGAGAGACATAAAATAATATACAGTGAATGTCAATTACTTGACTTCCTTAACTAGATTGAGCCTATTAGTTAAATATTATTCATTCAAGTTAAAGACATTGATGAAAAACTGGTCCATTTCATCTGCACATTAAATTGATGAATGTGTATGAACTAATTTATATTATGACGTATTTTCTTTGACAGGGACTACTTGGATGGTTTTAATAAAATGATATTTTCATAAACGGATGAGAGTTTTATGTTCTATGAGTTCAAATTAATATTTGATATATTTTGTATGCATTTTTAAGATTGAAAAATAATATTTGTAGTTGATAAAAATGTTATATTTGTTTGTTTTGATATTATAAAAATCTATTTTAGTATTAAATTTTTATTATTTTATTCTTATTCAGGTTCATAGTAAATTTGTTAAAAAAACGTATTAATATATATATATATATATTTATTATTTAAGGGGATGATTCTACCCTTTTAGCCATAATTTATGCCCTTAGCCATTTTTTAGCGATAGTAATTTATTCCCTTAGCTACTTTTTAGCCACATTAATTTATATATGTTGCCAATCCTTTATCCACAGTATTTATTTATGTAGTCATATTTTAGCTAAGAAACCAATAACGACACTTAGCCACAGGTACATTTCCTGTGGCTATTGACATTCAGCGATAGTAATCAAACCAATAGCGACAGTAAATACTGTCGCAATTGCACTTTATTATACCAGTGTAATTTTTTCAAGTACAAAGATATTCTAATTCTTGTTCTTCTTCTGTTTTTGATCTAAATGTTGTTTAGGCTAAATGCTTAGAAATTGGGATGGTATAACAATAAATAAAGTATTAATTTTTCTTCACCACAAGTAGTAACGAATTTTTCCCAACTTGTTGATGGAATATATAAATGAAAATAAATATTGAGTTTTGAATCACCGAACTCTAGCGTTTTTTATTTTCTGCATCTAGATTCCAGTTAACCAGAGCATAATTAGATATTATGAAACAAGTTTGATCACAGAGCATCATTAGAGCTTGTGAAACAAGTTTGATCCCAAAGAATGTGAGAAGGAAATGGGTCTGCACAGTGTTCTAAATGGCGGTCGAGGCGGCCGCCTAGGCAGTAGGCGGTCTAACACCGCTCCGCCTATACATGAGGCGGTCAGATTATTTAATTATTTATTATTTTTAATTAATTATTAATATTAATATATATATATATATATATATTAAATAAAAAAACACTTTATCTCCCACTATTTATTTAAATTTTGAAATGACTCTTTACATTCCAATTCATTTATCTTATTCTTTTCTGTTTCTTATCTCATTCACCTCACCTCTGTTATTATCTACATGTCTTTCAATCATCTAAACATCTATCTCTTCTTCAACTCGTCTACATACTTATTTTTGTTAGATGTTACTATGTTAGAGAATATTAATTTAGGTTTTTGGTAAAATGATAATTATAGAACATCTTTATTATATTTATATTTAAATTTATTTATATTTATATTCAACCGCTTAGGCACCACCTAGGCACCTGAGGTAGTAGACGAGACTTACCACTCTTCCACCGCCTACCGCCATTTAGAACACTGGGTCTGAATATTCTGAACTTTCTGCACTCATCAATCACAAAAATATAGTTAATATGAGAAAATCTGCGAACTAATTAATTATTGTATGTCTTTTATTTGATGAAAATTTACAGGAGGATAAATTAAGCTACATCGTCTATCAGGTTTGTGAAAACATGTATGCTAAGTTACTGTTGTCTTTATTTATTTTCAGTGTTACGGTTTACCATTCGTCTATGGGTTTTGATGAGAAGTTTGCGTCAGAGGTCTGCTACGGCCTGTCCGAAATAGGCTTGTTTGATTTATTTTAGCTAAAATGTCCAAAAAACCTGTATGAAATATGAATAAGTTTATTTGGGTATAATGAATTTTAGGACATTTAAGTCCCCACTGTGTTAAAAATTACGCAGCGTGCCACTGAGTAATAGAATTTAATAATTTAAAATTTAGAAAAATTGGTAGGGGTAAAATAGTATGTTAAATAGAGTAATGAAGTGATTAAAATGATTGAAGTGATGGAGAGGAGGAGAGAGAAAAATCAAATTTAATCTTAAATAAACCAAATAGGACAGGCCCTATGTCTATTTCTTCTATATTCTTGTCATACCAAGGTAAAGTTTTTCTCTTCAAGCTTCTTCCTCTTGTTTGGTCTTTATGGAGGGTTTTGTATATTTTCAGTTTAGAATGTACTTAATCTTTGTAAAAATTTATTAACATTGTAAGTTAATAAAACATTTGCTGAAATTGCATTTGTTGTAGATGTATATTTTGGTGAAAGGAGTTTGATCGTAACCATTTTAGATTTCAATATAATATATAGAGCTATGTGTAAGTGTTAACCATGAACATTCGTTCTACATTGGTGTAGATCTTTATGTTTTAATTCTTTCTAAATCAAATCTAATATTGAATTAATACATCTGTATTTCATTTGATTTATCTTTTGCTCATATCGATGTCTTTTGCTCATATCGATAATGAATGTTTGATACTTTTCAATTAACATAAGTAGAAGAGTAACTATTCTTTTGAAGCACACCACTTGTTCGACATAATGTCCCTGAGAAAAATACATTTGAACTATTTTAATAATTACTGAATGTTCTCATTTTCCCTTTACTTTGATGCTTTAATTACTTATTACTTGTATAACAATGTCTTGTTATTATCTTTGTCTTCACTATATTGATCAACTGATCTTGATAAAAAATCTCAATCAAATAAAAGAACCAAGTTGTTTCTTTATTTCATTTATGTAGCCTATTATCAAACACTATGATTTACTACTAACTTGAAAGACATTTGTTTAATTGCAGGTGAATTTAAATCTTTTGAAGATCTCACATACTTAGGTTATATATTAATTTTATGCCATTACATCACTTTCATCTCAAGATTCTCATTTACATTTCATATGTGACTAGAAAATTTCTATCTCGTTGATATTCCATGAAATTATTTTCACAGTCAAAAAAAGTTACGGACATGTTTATCTATTTATGCTTCATATTTAGTTTGGAGTAGAATTAACTATTTTATTTTATCAGTTTTAGACAACACAAAGTCGAGGTGTCTTCTATGTTGTCGAGGAGGTAGATCTTTGGAAGTCTGTAATGTCTACAAAGCATCAATGTTTATCTCTTTTGTTTCATTCTTCCAATCAATTTCTTCTCTATGACATCGATTTTTCAGGTCCAAGTCATAAACTACCAACCAAGCACAATTTTCACATCATATCGTCTCCACATTTCATTAGTTTTACATCTGTATATTTTATCTGGCCTAATAGGTTTGTCTTTTTTTCCTTGTAATTTTATTTAGTTGAAAATTAGTTGAATTTGTGCTAGAATTACTTGGTAAGAAATAGTA
This sequence comes from Impatiens glandulifera, assembly GCF_907164915.1. Lineage (NCBI taxonomy): Eukaryota > Viridiplantae > Streptophyta > Magnoliopsida > Ericales > Balsaminaceae > Impatiens > Impatiens glandulifera. Next base: position 24,385,802 of record NC_061867.1, read on the forward strand.
TAACATATATTGATATAATTGGTAGATTACTAACAATTATTCTTGAATTATTATAGGGTGTAGTTAAACCAATTATGTGCTTCGCCTTTACCCTAAAGATGACAAAACTTATAAAGATGTATTCAAGATAAGATTAATCAACATATACAGAAAATAACATAGTATACAATAATTATTAATCTGTAAAAAATGTTTAGAATAGATATTGCTAGAGTGAAGCATTGACCATAGATATTAAGATTCTACCAGCTATGTTTATGCTAAAATTTTGAATTATAGCATTCGTACAAGTGTAAAAAGTTTTGATGACTTTTTGGTTATCATTGTCCGGCACAATATCTTGGGTAAGTTCTCAATAATGTACATATTTACTTATATCAAAAACAATACAATCATTAGATAAATTTGTCTCACTTCAAGAAATTTTGAAACTCATAAACAAAATGTAAGTATCAGTTCAACAAATTTTGAAACTGATAAACTGATAATATTTCCTCAATCATATGGTATCCTCCCTACACTAAATTGAATGGGTGATAATAATGGATAATTAGTATCATATTCCAATATACATTTGTTGAGCTAATATATTTAGATGTTTGAGTTCCATAGTTTAAAATTGTTAAATAAATGTTTGTGTTGCTGGAAATAGGCCAACTATATTTACCATAGTTAAATAATGTGCAGTATGTTTATTTGATTTCTTTTTGACTTGTTTAGTTTTTATTTTATTTTGGGTAACTTTCTAGAATTTTAAAGGAATTTGGATGCTTTGAGGAGATGGTTTACAAGTTTGAATCATTTGTAAGAGTTTCAAAATTGGGTATATATGATTTAGCTCTATTTCCTTGTTAATAAATGATTCAAAAGAATATCATTTTTGGTTTACAAGTTTGAATCATTTGTAAGAGTTTCAAAATTGGGTATATATGATTTAGCTCCACTTCCTTGTGAATAAATGATTCAAAATAATATCAATTTTGAAAACATAACTTTTTGACACACATATTTAAGAATTTATTGAAAATTTCTCATATGGATGTAACGAGTATTTATACATAGGCCTAATTTTATTGCATTTGGTTAAACATTATGCATATTAATTTTAACTAAAACTGCACCATTTAAAATCACTTTTTTCCATCATATACATCATGATATTAATTTTGATAAATTAAATTTGGAAATAGAACTTATTCACATACCAATTTAGAAATTTATTGACAAAAGGTCTAAAAAATTTAGATCTAATGAACAATTTTGAATTAAAATACAGATACAACTGCAACAACTAATTTACATCTAATACCATTTTGCTGTGGAGTTTTAGAACTAGACAACTCGTATCTAATACATGACTCCTCGAGATATACTCAAAATTAAAATCAATTAAACAAAAATCAAATATTAGGAAAATTTCATCTCAAGACACCGGTGTAGCATTAATATCAAGTCTTTGGACAGTAATATTAATTGCAGTAGTAATCTTGGTGTTGTGATAAAATATTGAGAATAAGTGCTATCAAATAATAGGCATATCTTTGGATCAACGTACTATTCATATGCTTACCGTATAAATTTCACACATTTACCACCACAAGTGTGTATAAACTTAGTCAAATATTAACCTTCATTTGTGCCAATTAATATTCATTAGTGTTTATACACACTAACATATAATAGTCTTCTTAGATTTTTCCATAAGAGGGGCCACTTTGGTTACATCATGCTTCAATGGGTCTCTTTTGAATATTAGTCAACTTAAAAACAAATCTAGATGTACCAAATATTCAATGTTTATTGTTTTTCCACATTAAAATGCACTTTATATTCAATTAAAGAAAAATGACTTTAATATACCTTTGTTTATTACAATGGAGGAATAAGACCCCTTTGTATAGAAGTTAAAAGATTTTTTTAAGATCTATCTAATAATAATGATTGCAATCATCTTAAATGTAGGGATTTCCTAGAATCCAATGTTATATATTTGGTAGGCTTTTTCCTTATATAGATTCCTAGAATCCAATCTTCTATATTTGGTAGTCTTTTTTCTTATATGGAATTCATAGAATCCAATCTTCTAAATTTGGTAGCCTTTTTAGTAGAACTTTAATTCACAATAAAACAATATATATACATAATATCATCAATTAAACATATAAACCATCAACCAACATGCATTTATTCAAAATCAACAAAAACATTATGGTTTTTAAAAAAACGAATTGAATTATCAATTCCTTGATAATCAATGGACGATAGGCTCTGATACCAATTTTTAGATTTTATAAACCAAATATAATAATAATTTATATAAACTTTAAATATGCATCAAATGATAAACAAGTGATTTGAGATGATAGATCAATTCAATTACTAGAATCGGAACATACCTTTAGCTTACATTATTATTGATTCTCCTTGGGATGAATTTCGGTTGAAGGATCTTCCAATCAAGAACAACCCTTACTTCACTTTGGGATTTCTCACTCTGTGAATTCTCTGTGTCGATGGGGAGACAAGAGAGATATCTTACCTACTGAATGACGTAACGACATGTATTAAGTTTAATGGGCCTAATCCAATGTAGTACTATGCAGATTGGGGACCATAACCATATTTATAAGAGTTTGGTTATTTATAAATAACCTCTCATAGATGTTTAAATAACCTTTTGGTCTCCATGCATTTATTCTATAACTTATATATCTCATAAACCTCCTTAATATTGTATTTGATCACTTTAATTTAATTTTATTACATAATAACTCAACACTATAAATATTGCATTAAAGGATAAATAATTATTGAATTAATTATAAATAAATTAAGTTTGATTTTTACTTAAAACAATTTAAGTTTAAAGGAAATTAATGAGTATGGGTTACGCAAGTTTCCACCTTAAATATTTTTTTTAATAATAATAACACCATATAATAATAAATAATAAACAAATTAAAAAAAAGTCATCATAATCATTTATAAGTAAGATAAAAGAATAGTCCTCCATATAAAAATAAAAATACATGAACTCATAAGATCAATAATAGAACCCATGTGTACCTAGACTATTTTATTTTATTTTCTTTTATCATCTCTTAATCTTAGCAAAATAATGAAAAGGAGCAAAATTTAACACATAAAAATGAATTTATATACCTTACACTATTTTACTAAATAATTCTTTGTTCCACATACTTTAAATTATTGTATTTACTTTCAACCTAAGAATCCATATAAAGAACAAATTTAGAATTATAGCTGATGCAAAAAAATAAATTAATAAAAAGAATGGAGTTTGGGATACATTAATAACAAAATCAACGTGACAAGGATCAATAATAGTGAGGCCACTAAATTGCGCAGTAAGACTACCCCTCCCGTTTCTCAATTTTTTTTTTTAATTTTACATTATAATTGACTTCTAGAAAATGAATATGAGGTAAAAGATTCATAATTTAATATTTAACCAATTAATTTCAAATAATTTTCTTATAACTTTTAATACTACAATAACATATATTTAAAAAAATGTTTATTTTACACTCATTCTCGATATTGTCCTTAAAGCTAGAGGGGAAAATGTACTTTTAGCCAAACATATAATGACATACCATATAATAACAAAGTTTGAGGTTCTAATAACTCCCCACTTTTCAAGCAGAATTTATTATAAATAGATTTAGAAGAACATGAATAATTAATAAGAGTATGAACATTCTTCAATGATATTTAGAATAAGAATAAGAACATTATTCCCACTTATCAATATTGAGCCCCTCACATGGTTCCAATTTGACCTTTTTTTGTACATGTTGTCCTTGTGTAAAGATCGGCATGATTCAAAGTTTTGTAATTAATTTAAACTTAGACTTTATTTTATATCAAATCTATATTGGGAAAATTTGATGAGTCATATATATGGTTAGTTTAACTAGTACATATTAAATATAAAACAGCAAAAAGACTAATAATTTTAAACAAGCAAAATTTTCAATTAAACAAATGAGTAACCATATAATCATTTATAATTAATAATATCATAATCATAAAAGATAAATATCATGAGTTTGATTATTACTTAAAACAATTTAAGTTGAAAGGAAAGTAATGAATAGGGGGTTAAACATGTTTCCTATATAAAATAAAAATAAATTTAATAATAATAACACTATATAATAATATATAAATGATAACCAAATTAAACAAAAAGTCATCCTAATCATTTATAAGTAAGATAAAAAGAATGATCCTCCATATAAAAAACAAATGAACTCATGAGGTCAATTATAGAACCCATGTGTACCTAGACTTTTTTATTTTATTTTATTTTATCATCTCTTAATATTAACAAAATAATGCAAAGGAGCAAAATTTAACACATAAAATGAATTTATATACCTTACACTATTTTTGTTCTATATACTTTAAATTATAGGATTTACTTTCAACTTAAGAATCCATATAAAGAACAACTTTAGTATTATAGTTGATACAAGAAAAATATAATGAAAAAAATTGGAGTTTATGATACGCCAAGTGACTAGAATCAATAATGGTGAGAACACTAAATTGCGATGTAGGACTACCCCTCCCATTTCTAAAGTTTTATTTTACTTTTATATTAAAATTTACTTCTAAAAATAAATATGAGGTATAAGATTCATAATTTAACATTTAACCAATTAATTTCAAATAATTTTCTTATAACTTTTAATACTACAATAACATATATTTTAAAAAATTATTTATTTTACCCTCATTCTCGAGATTGTCCTTTAAGCTAGTGCAAAATGTACTTTTAGCCAAACATATAATGACATACCAATATAATAACAAGTTTGAGGTTCAAATAACTCCCCACTTTTCAAGCAGAATTTATTATAATTTATAGATTTAGAAGAACATGTATAATTAATAAGAGAATGAACATTCTTCAATGATATTCAGAGTAAGAGCATTATCCCCACTTATCAATGAGCCCTCACATGGTTCCAATTTGACCTCTTTTGTACATGTTGTCCTTGTGTAAAGATCGAATTGATTCATAGTTTTGTTAAATTAATTTAAACTTAGACTTTATTTTATATCAACACTATATTGGGAAAATTTGACGTATTATATATTTGGTTAGTTTAACCTAGTATATATTAAATATAAAACAACAAAAGACTAACAATTTTAAACAAGAAAAATTTCCAATTAAACAAATTATAATCATATAATCGTTTATAATTAATAATATCATATAATTATAAAAGATAAATGTCATAAGTTCGATATTGACCTAAATCATTTTAAGTTGACAAGAAAGAAATGAACATAGGAATATGCAAGTTTTCACCATTAAATAAAATAAATTTAATAATCATAACACCATATAATAATAAATAATAGATGATAACCAAATTATACAAAAGGTCATCATTATCATTTATACTTGAATCAAAGTGTGTACTTAGACTTTTTTTATTTTATTTTATTTTCTTTTCTTTTATATCTCTGAATCTTAACAAAATAATGTAAAGGAGCAAAATTTAACTCATTAAAATGAATTTATATACCCTACACTATTTTACTAAATAAGTCTTTGCTCCATATACTTTAAATTATAGGATTTACTTTCAATCTAAAAATTCATAAAAAAAACAACTTTATTATTATAGTTGATGCAAAAAAAAAAACAAATTAATAAAAAAAAAACATCCGAGTTACTTTAACAATAGGTGTGGATAAACCTATCGATTTGTTCGGATCGGATTTCCGCATCTTTTTAAAAAAAATTGCGATCCATATCTGACCCGGTTGACAGATCCAATTTTTTTTCATATTTCTAATTATTTTTGTAAGCTAAAAAATATAAACTGTTTTAGTAAGTATCTCAGTTATGAATTCAACTTATAATCACCTAAGAGATTAGATAATTAATTATTTAATTATTTTGTTGGTTGAAAATTATCAAAATATTATTTCAGACAAATAATAAAAATTAACTAATTACTGTTTAGTACCGGTTTAGTACCTTAGTGTTTGTAATTTTTATAAATATGTTATTTTATTTTTAAATTTTAAAACACACCGAATCAAGTTTGGGTATCCAATTTTTTTTGTCAATCCGTATCCGATCTAGAAATCCGGTAAAAATAATAGATTGGATTCGGATTTTTTTTGGATCGGATCGGCCAAATCAACTTATCATGTATTTCGGATCAGATTTTTTTGGCGACCCCTAGTTAACAACAAAGTAACTAGGATCAATAATAGCGAGGCCAATAAATTACGTACAGGACTACCCTCCCCTTTCTCAAGTTTATTTTCTTAGTTTTACATTAAAATTAACTTATATGAATTCCATATGAGGGGGTAAGATTCATAATTTAACATTTAACCAATTAATTTCAAAATATATATTTTTTTTAACTTTTAATACTACAATAACATATATTTTTAAAAAAAAATTGTTTATTTTACACTATTCTCAGGATTGTCCTTTAAGCTAAAGGGCAAAATGTACTTTTATCCAAACATATAATGAAATACCAATATAATAACAAGTTTGAGGGTAAAATAATTTCCCACTTTTCATGCAAAATTTATTATAAGTGAATTTAAAAGAACATGTATAATTAATAAGAGTATGAACATTCTTCAGTGATATTCAGAATAAGAGCATTATCCCCACTTATCAATGAGCCCTCACATGGTTCCAATTTGACCTAATTGTTTAATATTATCAGAAATTCACATACCCACCAACCACAATCATATATACATTGCTATTAAGCTATTTGACCTTAACCACATTTCTAATATAATTGTCAAGTTGACTCAAACAAAACTTATTTTTTTATTTTTTGATCACATGCAAAACCAAATGATTACAGTAAGACTTCATGACATTTGTTCACAATTTTAATGAAATACCGAGAAATCATCGAGAGTCTAAAGAGTAACAAAAAGAACACAAAATGAGTACGTTTGTTAACACCTCATTATGCACTTTAATTCATAAACAAACACCCAAAAATTAGTTGACAATTCTCATAATGCATTTTTACTTATAAATACCCACCAAATCTTAAACATCTCCATATCCTTATCTCTTTCTTTAACATACACACACAAAAACAATGGTGATGTCTTCTTGTCTTGTTTTCACACTTATCTTAAACTCTCTAATTGCAGCAGCAACAGCAGCAACATACAATGTGGTTACCTTCGGAGCCAAGGCTAACGGTAAGACCGATTCGACCAAAGCCTTTCTAAGTACATGGGCTTCGGCTTGTGCTTCATCTGGAAAAGCTACAATCTATGTGCCATCTGGAAGATACTTGATCGGATCAACCGCCGTATTTAGTGGCTTAAACTGCAAATTCAGTGCGATCACAATTCGCATAGATGGAACCCTCGTGGCCCCATCAGATTATCGGATTCTGGGAAGTTCGGTAAATTGGATCATGTTTCAAAGGGTCAATGGAATCTCTATCATTGGTGGCATACTTGATGGCCAAGGCACCAGCTTATGGGCTTGCAAAGCTTCCAAGAAGGGCTGCCCTAAGGGATTTACGGTGTGTATTCATGTTCTTAAAATTGCATTTTATTAATATATGTCTTATTAAATTATCTTACAAAATATTATCTCATATAAATCAAAATTGGGTTAGAATTCAAATTTTAATATATAATTTTTGTGGCGGGTAATAAAATGCAGTCTTTAAAGATCAGCAATTCGAAAAATGTCATTGTAAGTGGATTAAGATCGTTAAACAGCCAAATGTTTCACATCGCGATAAATGGATGCAACAATGTCAAATTGCAAAATTTGAAGATATCGGCTCCTAGTGCAAGTCCAAATACCGATGGCATCCACATATCGCAATCCTCTGTTGTCACAATCACCAATTCTGTTATTGGAACCGGTGATGACTGCATCTCTATTGGCCCCGGCTCCACCAATTTATGGTTCCAAAACATTGTTTGCGGGCCTGGACATGGTATCAGGTAAAAACATTGTAATTATCTTCAATTCATTCTCAAAACAATTTTTTCCTCTTTTTTCTTTAAATGAAATCCACTATTGTGTGATGCAGTATTGGAAGCCTAGGGCAAACCTTACAAGAGGCTGGAGTACAAAATGTGACGGTAACAAGTACGACATTTAAAGGAACAGAAAATGGGGTGCGAATAAAGACTTTCGGCAAGCCAAGTAATGGATTTGTTAAGAATGTTCTCTTCCAACATATTACTATGGTCAATGTCAAAAACCCTATAATCATTGATCAACATTATTGCCCTAGCGGAAACCGCTGTTCAAATCAGGTATAATGCTACATCATTTGTTTTTCTTGATTAATTAAATAATAAGCACCCGAATGTTCACTAAGGAACGTCGATAAATCCATCTTATAGGAGTCAGGAGTGAAAATCAACGGAATAACTTACCTAGACATTCATGGAACATCAACCAAACAAGTGGGAGTGAAATTCGACTGCAGTAAGACAAATCCATGTAGTGGATTAAGGTTCAATAACATCAATTTATTGGTCGGAAATAGTAAGGTGGTGCCACAAGTATCATGCTCCAATGCTAAAATCACTACTTCCGGTGTAACAGTGCCTGTCAGCTGCTCGTAATTTTATGATCATAACATTAAAATCATAGTTTTATTAGCCATTTAAGTTATTTGAATTAGTGGCTATATAAAGCATTAGTAAATGTTACCATGTAAATATTTATGGATATATCTTATCAAATACATATTTTATATTTGGGAGATATTGTGATTTGGTAAGATTATGACTTATATAAATGAGGATGAATTAAGCCATTAATGTATTAGTGTTCAATATATAGTGGCTAACTAATTTGGTTTAAACTGTTGACAAAGATTTACAAGCTCAAAACAATACTAAAAAAATGTAGATGATATAATCAATATTAAAAATAAATTATATCTTTTAAGTACACCCTGATATATAGCTTCATAACAATTAGTGGATGACTCCAAATAAAGTACCATGTCTATATCATATTGACCTTATATATCAATAATTTGAAACATTTATTAAGAAACTGAAACAATATATATATATATATATATATATATATATATATATATATTAAAATATTTATTTCTTTATTATATTTTAAAATATAATAATAATTAATTATATAAATAGTGATATTATTATTATTATAAACTAATGCAACTTTATATATATATATATATATATATATATATATATATAATTTATTTATATTTTATTAAAATAATAATTATTTATATTTTATTTTATACAAACAATATTTTTTAATAATACATAAATTTTAATTAATATATAAATAAGATTTATTTATATAAGTTAAAGTATAAAAAATTATATATAAAATAATGTAAATTATATTATAGTATTATTTTTTTTAAAACTATATTTATATATTTATATGATAATTATATATGATTTTTTATTAATTTTAATATAATTAATAATACAAATTAATTATAAGATAAAGATTAAAATAATAATTTATATAAATATAAGAGTAAAATGATTTTATATTTATTTATTTTAAATTAATATTAAACCATTTAAAGAATTTAAAAAATAAATATAAATTAATATTCCAAACCAGTTAAAACAGTTATATATTTGGTTTAGTTATTTAAATAAATAAATTTAAATATAATTTATTTTTTCAAAACGGCTTATAAGTATTAATATTTTATAATCGTCCTCTCGAGTGTCTACTTAATAATCAGGTTTTTGACAACACTAATCGGTTTTTGGCAACGATTTTATGTTTTTGTTCTTATTTTAATATTTTATTTTTTCTATATTTTCACCAAATTTGGCTGAAATACACAAAATTAAACTTTCATATATATATATTTTTATTTATATAGTCAATTTTCACTTATTTAAAAACTAATTAATGTATTTTTTCAAATTTTCATAACCTAATTTTTTTTAACTATATAATTTTAAATGTATATATATTTTAAAAATCAGTATTAAATTATTTTTTAGATTCGTAAAACAGTTCGATTAATAGGTTCACTTATTACTCGTAATAATGTAATACCTATAGTTTTCTGTCCAAGATTTTTTTTTTCTTCTGAATTCGCCGTTGCTTTGATGACAACTTTACTTATATTTTAAATTTCATGTCATAATCATTATGATATAAATATATTTAATTCAGCCAATAAGTATTAATGAAGAGTATAGTAGATTTGAGAGTAATTTATACTTAAATGATTTTTATTTAATTTTACATAAATCATCTTAAAAATAAAGAATATAGTCGATATGAAATTTCAGTTCATTTTTCAATTGGGATGAATTTTATTTCATTTATAGACTTTCATGTAAACCATCAATCAAGCATGTGAGTGAATATTACGCCCATGTTTTTCAAGATACTTCATTGTTTTTCTTGATTTACTTTAGATGTTTGACTCATTAGCTCGGTTAGATGTTAAGATTCTTCTTTCACAAGAATCGTTCTAGAGTCTGAGTTTTAGTCACTACCCTCGGAATCTTGAGTCATAGAAATTAATTACATGACTTAATTCGAAAGAAACTATTGACTTTCAAAAACATGACTTTACAATAAAAAAAAATAATGAGAGGACGTAAAACCTGAACTTGCTTGGTTACTCGATTAATTGCATATGTTGGGAACATTACCCTTGTTTGAAGGGAATGTGAGAGTGTGTGATGTCACCAATGCACCTATTGATTATATGTTAAGATGTGTCAACAAGACTTGGTGATCATTCATAGAGATGGTGCGAGAGGAATACCTAGTAAACCTCGCGATCGATATACGCTTCTATTTGTGAGGGTGTCTATGGCTCCCTTAGTCGGTTGGAATTTCAATTTTACCTTTGAAAGCCTTAACACAAAAATCTGATTACTATCCCAAGTCTTATTACTAATGTAACAAAATCTTTTAGAAGTAAAATATGTGCATACAATATAAGTAAATACGTGTATACATTATATATAAATTGGAACCCATGAATAAGTTCTGGCTTTTCGAAAGAAAAAAATGTTTGCTTGTTTTATATTTGTCATTTAGGTTAGGCTACGTCCGAGAATTATAGACCTCAATCACGCAGTTCATGAACAACTAACTAGAAGGTGAAAAATCCGTACGAAAGGCCTTGCTGCTTCTAGTTGAAGTTTTACATAAGACGAAGCCAATTACGTAAAATGCAATAGTAAACTAGAAAGGCAATAGAGACAGTAACTTTTAATAGGATTTAGATTTATTCATATCTCTTCCTAGTAATTGTTTTGAATACAAATTTATGCTTTACTTGTTTTTGAACCAATATTTCAATGCAAATTGAAAAGTGAGGAAAAGATGGGTGCAAATTGAAAAGTGAGGAAAAGATGGGTTGACTACGAATACAACGTGAAATATTTGATGCATAACCATCTGGAAGTTTGATATTCTCTAATACTTCTAAAAACTTGTTCATCTCATCTGAAGACATAGTAAAGAATGCTGGAGGGACATAATATCTATCTTGACCTTGTTGTTTGAGCCATAAATCTTTTTTGATATTCATCTTTTGCAAATCAAGACGGGCGTTTGCATTATCTTTTGACTTCTTGTTAACTTTTAATAAAGTATTCACAATGTTGTCACAAACATTCTTTTCAATATGCATAACATCAAGATTGTGACGTAACAGATTGTGCTTCCAATATGGAAGTTCAAAGAAAATGCTCTTCTTTTTCCATGTCTTTTCAAAAACGCCCGTAACTTTCTTATTAAGTTTTACATAATCAAACATAATATTTTGCAATTGTTCTAAGACTATTGATCCACACAGCATAGAAGGAGAGGACCTTAATACTTCTTCACCGTCAAAAGATTTTAAGTCAAATCGATAATTATGACTTCGATCTAGAAAACGTCGATGACCCATATAACAAAACTTTTTGCTATCAAACAAATATTTCGAACAAGTATCTTTTTTACAACAAGGACATGCAAAAGATCCATAAGTACTCCATCCAGTTAGATTACCATAGGCTGGAAAATCATTAATAGTCCACATTAAAGTTGCATGTCGTTTAAAAATTTCTTTCTTTGAAGCATCAAAACTCTCCACACCAAACTCCCAAAATTGTTTCAACTCTTCAATAAGAGGTTGTAAATAAACATCAATGTCATTTCCCGGTCCAGATGGACCGGGAATAAGCAATGACAACATCATAAAAGCTTCCTTCATGCACAACCAAGGAGGCAAATTATAAGGTATCAAGATCACAGGCCATATACTACGATTTACCCTCATTATTCTAAATGGATTAAACCCATCAGCTGCGAGTCCCAACCTTACATTACGAGAATCTTTAGCAAAATTTGGATAAAGAGAATCAAAAGATTTCCATTCTTTTTGTTGGGTCAAATTATTTTGACTATGTGTTGAAATAATTTAACCATTGAGATTTTGATGATGAAATGACTTATGAGTTTTGATGCAGGTGTATTAAAACAATATTTCATAAGACTTGGCTCTAATGAGGGCTATTAGACCGATTTTGAGAATCAGATGCATAGAATTAGACGTACAGTCTAACTCATCGGAGTTAGACGTGTAGTCTAATGAATGCATAGAATTAGACGTACAGTCTAACTCATCGGAGTTAGACGTGTAGTCTAATGAATGTATAGAATTAGACGTACAGTCTAACTCATCGGAGTTAGACGTTTAGCCTAATAGACGTGTAATTAGACGAATGGTCTAATAGATACACGGAATTAGACGTAAGTCTAATATATTGAGAATCAGACGTACAGTCTAACTCATCAGAGTTAGACGTATAGTCTAATTAGACAGATGGTCTCATAGATACACGGAATTAGACGTAAGTCTAATATATTGAGAATTAGACGTACAGTCTAAATCATCGGAGTTAGATGTGTAGTCTAATATATTTGAAATTAGACGGATAGTCTAATTTATGCGAAATTAGACGTGCAGTCTAACTCAGTGGAGTTAGACGTGCAGTCTAATAGAAAGTAAAAGTTAGACGTGAGTCTCACTCCTTCAGACAAGTCTAAGGTAGAACCGAAATTAGACGTGTAGTCTAACTCAGTGGAGTTAGACGTGTAGTCTAACTCAGTGGAGTTAGACGTGCAGTCTAATGGTTATTGGATAATTAGACGTGTAGTCTAATTAGTGAAAGTTAGTCGTGAGTCTAACTCCTTCAGACAAGTCTGAGGTAGAACCGGAATTAGACGTGCAGTCTAACTCAATGGAGTTAGACGTGCAGTCTAATGGTTATTGGATAATTAGACGTGTAGTCTAATTAGTGAAAGTTAGACGTGAGTCTAACACCTTCAGACAAGTTTAAGGTAGAACCGGAATTAGACGTGCAGTCTAACTCAGTGGAGTTAGACGTGCAATATAATAGTTATTGGATAATTAGACGTGTAGTCTAATTAGTGAAAGTTAGACGTGAGTCTAACTCCTTCAGACAAGTCTGAGGTAGAACTGGAATTAGACGTTCAGTCTAAGTCAGTGGAGTTAGACGTGCAGTCTAATGGTTATTGGATAATTAGACGTGTAGTCTAATTAGTGAAAGTTAGACGTGAGTCTAACTCCTTTAGACAAGTCTGAGGTAGAACCTGAATTAGACGTGCAGTTAGACGTGCAGTCTAATGGTTATTGGATAAATAGACGTGTAGTGTAATTTGTGAAAGTTAGACGTGAGTCTAACTCCTTCAGAGAAGTCTGGGGAAGAACCGGAATTAAACGTGTAGTCTAACTCAGTGGAGTTAGACGTGCAGTCTAATGGTTATTGGATAATTAGACGTGTAGTCTAATTAGTTAAAATCAGACGTGAGTCTAACTCCTTCAAACAAGTATGAGGTAGAACCGGAATTAGACGTGCAGTCTAACTCAGTGGAGTTAGACGTGCGTGCAGTCTAATGGTTATTGGATAATTAGACGTGTAGTCTAATTAGTGAAAGTTGGACGTGAGTCTAACTCTTTCAGACAAGTCTGAGGTAGAACCGAAATTAGACGTACAGTCTAACTTAGTGGAGTTAGACGTGCAGTCTAATGGTTATTGTAATTAGACGTGAGTTTAATTTTATTAGACCAAGCGGTCTAATAGACGTTACTATTAAAAGGAGATGTATGATTTCATTAGTCTGATTTTACAATCCATCTAACTGAAATACGTCTAATGCTCAGTTTAAGAAGTATGCTTGAATCTAGCATTTCACCTACCCACGTGCTATAGCTATACCCTACTCTTGCTCCACTTTCTATTGAAGATTAGTACAACAACTATATGTAGCCAACCAAGGAATGCCACGTAAGAGAATTTTCCTCACATTATTTATTTTGCAGGTACATCCCTGATGGAATATTCGGCGCACTACCAGTGATGTACGGCCATGATCCTTGTGCTCAAAACCTGCTGTGTACAACGGAGGCTTTCCAATGGAAGAGTGCCACGTATCATTCTAAAGATTCGACCGTTAGCTCCTGCTCAGTATTTAACAAATCTCAAGGACAAAGGACAATAAACTTTTACGAACAAGTATCATACAACGAACAAGCAATCTGTGTTTGCAGAGAGAGAAACTACTTAATCATCTTGCTTACTGAATTCAACTGTGAAGCTGCTTTCTGATTGTACTGTGTGTGAATCAAGAGAGAGCTAGAATCAAAACACCTTTAGCTGAGTGATATTCTTCATCTTGTAATTGAACAGAAAGTGTTCTGTTGAATAGTGAGCTAAGTGTGTGTGTAAACTGTATCTGATTCGAATCATATTATAGTGAATCCTTCTGGTGGTTGGAAGAAGGGGTGACGTAGGAGAGTTTCTCCGAACATTCATAAACAAACTGATGTGTTCTTTCATTTCTGTCATCTTCTCATATTTTATCTTGTGCTTCAAACCCAAGTAAACAATTCCGTCTTGAATCTGTTTCAAGTGTTTACGAGTGTTTGCGTAGAATAGAAAATGAAAGAAATCTCTAACATGATTTCTTTCAAACCGTTTTTCATAAGCTTCAACCTTAGCCAGACCCCCGTCTCAATCGATAAAGCTGGTACTATCACTTTTGAGTCAGCTGGGTGTCACATTATTCCATCTTTAATGCGTTCCTTATCATGCCACACCATCAAGTTTGAGGTCTTTGATGACACAAAGAGACGTTGTAATCTGGGTATCAAAGGAAAGTGCCTCAATATTTTAGCAGCGACTTTTTTCTTCTTCACTCTACTAGACTTCGAAGATTCTGTTAGGTTGTTTGCTTCGTTATTTTTCCATCGAGAAGTTCCACATTTCAAGCAATTATCCACCTTGGTGTCTTTGTGTTCTTTCCAAAATAACATACAATTATTTGGACACGCATCGATTTTTTATACTTAAGACCCAAGTTATCCACAATCTTCTTTGTTTCTTTGTATGAACTTGGAAATGTGTTACTATCCGGGAATGCATCCTTCAAAATTTTTATCAATGTATCAAATGATTGATTGGACCATCCATGTTGAATTTTCACATTATAAACATTCAAAATGAAAGATAATTTGCTAAATGTTTTACACCCAGGCCACAATTCTTCATTAGCATCTTTCAATAATTGATCAAACTTTTGAACATTGGGATTAGAATCTTGAGTATTTGCTTCAACATAGTCATCAAACGTGTTTATGTCTTCTTCATCATTTTCATCTACATCCATTCTCGTAGTTTGTTGTAATATTCCTAATGCCTCCTGCACTAATTGGGTCATATCATTATTAGGTGAATCATGTTGCACATTAGGGATAGGTTGAGAAGTTGATTGATTCGATAAAAATTCACTGTGAGAAAAACATGTGCTATATTCACTCATAATTCCATTGACAACTAAATCATCATATATCTCTCCACAAACTTTTAGCTTATTCAACACACATTTCTTACAAGGACAACGAACTTTTCCACCATCTCAACCCTCTCGAACTGCATATTCTAGAAAATTTTCTATCCCATTCAAGTACTCTACACTAAATCTATCATAATTTGACAAATCAATACGATCTCGACTATCCATGTAGTTGTCAACTAAGATAAACCTAAAAAGTTAAGACAAAATTAAAATAAGTAATAGAAAACATAGAATGACATTGTTAGAGAATAAAAATATAACCTATAGGACTTGTAAAAAATGTTATAAGAGTATTCATTTAGATCAAATATAGTAGAGTGAAAGAAAAATAAACAATATAATGAGGCTACCTAGAACATAATTCATAGCACACTAAATTGATAAGATTTTAATTAGAAAGTGTGAGGAACCATAATATCCATAAAATAATGATTGAGGAAGTAAGTGATATTCAAATCAATGGTCAATCATTCAAAGTACTTGAAAATGAAAATATTAGCAACGAATAAGAAATTCACGGAATAAACAAGTTGACCACGAGAATAATTTATAATGTTCAAGATAATGATCAATTATCTTTAGATAGTTATTAGTTTATTTTTACTTAATGATAATTGTCATGATTTCCTATATTTAAATTGTATCTGTTCATTTAGTAAATAAATATTAGATTTGTTAGACTAATGGATTACTTAGCACAAAAACATGATCGAAAGTTATAGATGAGAAGTTTGTGGTTTAACAAGAAGGATGCAGTTAAAAGTATAATATACAACTTATTTGGTCCACCTGAACGAAAAACGAAAGAGAAATCTTGACAGATCATACACAACTATTGGATCATTCTATGTGATATTCCTTTTATGCATATTGATACGTAAATGTTCTGAAATCGTAATATCAATATAGCATTTATGTAGATCGACAAATTCATACAAAAAGACATGTCCATGGAAAGAAACGAGAAGTGAGAAAACCTGGACAGCAAGAGCAAAAAGAGCGCAATATAATGTAGATTCCTAGAGAAGCATTTAACTCTTCTTGGAAGCAATCTAGTCGGTCTCTTCTCTTTGAGTCAACTGAGATTCACGTAAGACAAAAATTAATGGGCCACTCCAAACAATCGACAATATGTTATTATATAATAACATATTTTGGTATTAGAGAAAGGAGGTCAATGTTGTACGCAACTGAAGAAGAACATGAAGTTAATCTAAGAGATTAAATGTCAAGTTTCATTTTCACTTCTAAAAAATAATGGTATGTTTTTAAGTCATTTTAAAATAATAATAATAAATAAAAAGGAACAATGTTATAAATAATATAAGACTAAACGAGAAATTAATTAGGAAGTAACATACATGATACATCTACAATTATCAACAAGACAACTTAATTCTCATTTTTGAGTTCATTTTAGAATAATTTGCTGCAAAGAATTTGTGATTTATTAAATACATTGCAACTGTTGTTAAAAGGAAACATTAATACTTGATACTTGAATTCCAACTATAAACAAAAACCTAGAAAAATTCCATGTCAATGTTGTGTTTACTCCATATATAGTTAAAGAACAAGAAAACCTTCAAAACTAATAAATATACTTTATTAAACTTTATAAATCAAATAAAACCGGTTCTCATTTGTCGTACATGTTTAAGTAGCTAAGAATAGAAGAAACCAAGAACAAAAAGCTGTAAATTATACAGGGTTTTTGTGTAATCGATCAACAGAGTATTTACAACATAATAGATCAAATGATCAATGGAATTCCTGTGTAAAGCTATAGCACGTTGAAGTGAAAAAATATCTTCCTCATACCACAAGATATGCCTAAATTTTCAACTATTCTATAGACAAATGGCTCATTGGGAATACTCTAGATTCGAAACAAGCTCGATACTGCTACAAAATATGAAATAATTTCCTCATACAACAAGTTTTTTGGCCATGTGTAAAACTTAGCCTTCACATTGCATATTCCCTCGTCTAATTGGACCATGAACAAATCGTACTATAAGTTTATCAAAAATAACAAATTGATTATCAATACTTAAATTATTCAAGAAAATGAAGAACATACTATAACTAGTACTACATTATCCATTGCACAAATCCATGTGGATTACAATAGAAATAACAAGCTACAAGAAACGCTAGAAAAATATTTATATAAATAATGATGGATCATCTTAAACAATGGCATATCTACTTATGGAATATCTGGGTGGTAGTCCTGGTGACCCAAAATATTAGATATATATATATATGATAAATTTTGTGAAATATGTTTTAGCTCGGATAAATTTTAACAGAGCATTACTTCTCACATTAAATGCAAAGTACATCACAATAAAGTAGGAAATGAAGGAGCTTATTAAGATGAAGATGCTCTCACCTCTCTTTCTTTCGTAGCAATGAAGTCGTAGTCTCTCGAACCAACAAAGCCTAATCCGAAGCAGCTACAAAGCGCAATATGTATCAAATCAATCCTTAGATTTTAGACCTACAAAGCGCGTATTTAACTAAACACCAGTAATCATCACCTAATCCGAAGCAGCTACAAAGTAAACCCGACCTAAAAATCAAAGAAGGAACAAACCCAAGGACAGAAAGAGGCAACACTTAATATAATCGTTCCTCAATACTAAAATCAAAAGATCTAACAAGAAGGAATAACATTTTCATCAACGAAAGATTCGCAAATCAAATGCAGACATTGATTCTTACCTAGAATCATCGATAACTTCCTCGATCTGAATAATGAGTTAATCCGCCATTGGTTCGGAGTTCGGACTAGTCATCGTCTATACGAAGTTGTGCAGACTGCAGAGAGAAAGATGGTTCAGAATTGAATATTCACTAACGATAGTTACGCATTTATATAATCGATTGGATACGCGCACACGGTTTATTATTAGGTAAAACACTAGGTCGGAGAAGAATGTAACTAACCTCGTGTGTGCGACAATCTAGCTGTGGAGAGTCGAAGGATGATAGTGTAGATGAAGGCAAACCCTAATGGTTGGAGAAGAATGTAATTATCCTTGTGCGCGCGACAATCTGGCTGCAAAGAGAGGAGAGTCGAAGGATCAGAGTGTAATTAATGGTTTTTAGCTGATTTGATAACAATCAGGCAAAGGATCTGTGAAGCGGCAGAGAGAGGAAAGTCGAAGGATCAGAGTGTGATTAATGTTTTTTTTTCTGATTTGATAACCACCAGGCAAAGGATATGGGAAGCGACAGAGAGAGGAGAGTTGAAGTATCAGGGTAAGCGGCAGAGAGAAGAGAGATATGTGAAGCGGCAGAGAGAGGAGAGTTGAGTTGAAGGATCAGGGTAAGCGGCAGAGAGAGGAGAGATATGTGAAGCGGCAGAGAGAGGAGAGATATGTGAAGCGACAGAGAGAGGAGAGTTGAAGGATCAGGGTGTGATTAATTGTTTTTTAGCTAATTTAATATCCATCTGGCAAAAGATCTGTTAATGTGTTAAAGCTTTCTAGAAGGACTCCGTTAATAACTTGATTTCTAATTTCAAAATATATATAAGTTAAATTTTTATTATTAAATATAATATAATGTTTAATTTATTTATTTTTGGTTATATTATTTTTTATTTAATTAAATTTAAATACTAATTACATAAAAGACAGATGTTAATAAAAAAAATTAATAATGTTATAAAAAATTTAAAAATTATGAATTCAATTTTAATGTAAATAAAATTTTAATTCAAATTTAATTAAAGAAATTTAAAAAGTGAAATAAAATATTTATAAAGTTTAAAAAATAAAACATAAAAAATATTAAATTTAGAATAATTAAATTTTAAGGTTTTAACAAAGTTTGTATATAAAAAAATAAAGGTGGTGGTATATATATACAAAGGTTGACAAAAGTTTTTCTTTTTATAACTTTTACCCACGCTTGATAAGCGTTGGCATATAAAGGTGGTTGAAGGTGTATTTTGTTGTAGTGTGAGAATCCTGAAGGCTAATCTAGTGATCCAGTTAGAACAATCTAGCAAAGGAAAAATTTCAAATGCTTGATATAATTGAGATAAAAGTGAGTGATGCTAGAAAGGTGTTTCTTCCACATGACCTTCAATTGCCCGATCTCGGGAAATTTAGGGGAAACAAAGATCTGACTATGTACATGAAAGTGCAACTCAAATTACGGATCCACCCCTTTCTTCTTACGCCAAAGATCATGGGCCCTTTTACGGTTGAGTTATGCTACACTATCCAAAATTCCTCACGCTACCTTGACAATGTAGCCCTAAGGTGGTATTTAAAGGGCAATATAGCTAGTATCAACACAATTACAGAGTTGGACGAGGCATTTATTGAGCGCTTTAAGATTTATCTAATCCATAATAGTCCGGAAAAGAAATTAAAACATGTTAAAAAAGGTAATAGTAAAATGTTTGATACATTTATTTAGAGATGGATAAAGGTAGTTGCGGTAATAGTTTTGGTTCAAAAAAATAAAAACAATCGAAATAATTCTAGAGAATTTGAATTAACTGTATAGTAGCATCGAAGACGTTCACCGACATGGAAAAGTTTATTACAATAAGCACAAATCTTGACGATTCCTACTCTAAAAGAAATAAGAGGGTAGATAGTGGATTTCTACACACAAATATATTATAATAAATAATTTTGGAATAATAGATATTCATACATAATTACTAAACTTAAATCTAAATAAAATAATTAATTCAAAAACGACATTATTTAATTAGAAATATTTTGTAAAATATCCAAAAATGCATAAAATAAATAAGACTAATGCCTAACATTGGAGAGGGTTTTAACAGGGTCGTTGGAAACCGTTGTGGGCTACAATGTGTGGCTGTTGATAGTCATCTAGTAGAGGGTCGGTAGAAGTCAATCTAGAACCATAACCATACAAACCAGACGAGTAAACCCAGACTCGGCTTGGTCAACTCACATATAAAATTGTTGAGTTGTGGAGCTTACACTTATAATAAACTTTATAAATATTAATTAGAGTTTAATGTTTTGTGTTTGTAGTTAAGCATAAACCAATAGATATTTAGGTTGTATTATCTGAATTCTTACCTTATAAATATGTTATTGTTAAGGGTTTTATATAAAGACAGTATTCTAGAGAGATAAAGAGTGAGTAAAAAACTATGTACTCCTTTTTCTTTATAATGAAATCTAGTGGCGACTGATAAGGACATACCTCTTTTGAATGAACCAATATAAATTTATGTCTTTTGTGTTATTACTTTCTTGTATTTTTATAGATAATTTCAGACAAGTCAGATTTAGGGAATTCAAATCCTAATAACTTGTATTAGTGTTGTTAGGTTAGATCGGAATATTTGAAATGATGGCAAGCGAGAACAATATAGGATATGAAATTGGAAGATTCGATGGAACAAATTATCCGTTTTATAGGATGAAAATTGAATATTATCTCTACGGAAAGAAGCTGCATGTTCATTTGAGTGAGAAACTAAACAATATGGATGAAGCTGATCGAAAACTCCTTGATAGACAAGTTTTGAGAGTTGTTCGATTAATGCTAGCCAAGATTGTGTTATGGTTGAGAAATAAAGGTTGCGGTCCTAAAATAATTCCAGCACCCTCCACAGTCTTAATGTGCACTTGGGCTAGATTTTTATTTTTTGTTTTAATATTCTGTTTTATTTTCCCTTTCTGTTTTTCAAACTGAATTATGTTATTTCTAGTAGTTGTTGTAACTGAATATTCTGGGGGTAAATCAACACTTATATAAGGCTGATCTCTCTTTCCCAAGGAACCATGGAATAATGATTATATGAAATTACTTGTGAAAGTTCTTCACCCCCATTTTATTTTATGTTTTGATTATTTATTTTGAACTGTTTGGTATAGACATCCAGTATTCTATTCTCATCCTTAATTCTTCTTTCTCCTCATCCTAAATTCTTCATTACAAAACCCTTTCGATGCACTTTGATTATATATTTCTCACCCGGTCCTAGAGATCAAGAACTCGATGCTTGAATTCAAGAACCCATAAACACTAGTTACAATTCAAGTCGTAACATCTTGGTATCAGAGTAAGACGATTCTCAAATGATAGAAATCCGCCAACAAGTAGAGATGGATGCTCTAAAGACCCTAATCGAAGTCTTATCTCAACAGTCAACCTCTATGCATGTTTCTCTTCAACAAATTATGACCGAATTAAGTAATAACATGGACAGAAGGTTCAATGCCGCAGAAAAAACACTGGTTGCAATTGAAAGTAGTGCGTCTGGGAATGGCCAAGATCCCCGCACCAGACCTTACAAAAATGCTTCTTTCTACGGTCTTCCTTAGAATCGCCCCTACCATCCTAGCCAACACTATGTTCCTTCAACTCAGCTAACCAAGGTTGATTTTCCTCAGTTTGATGGGCCCTATATGGGGTCTGGATAATATCCGCCGAGAAATTCTTCAGGGTGGACAAGACTAAGGATGCAAATAAACTAGAAATTTCCTCCATTCTCTTTTCTGGCGAAGTAAGAATGTGGTATGGATCATATCTCTAGAACCGCAACCATATGGAAGCCATGACATGGGATGTGTTCAAGAGAGATCTCTTGGCACAATTCGGGCCCTCTATACATGACACTCCAAATAGACAATTAATGAATCTGAAACAGGTTGGTTCTATTCAAGAATATAATCATACATATCAATTTCTCAAAAATTATATAGCATGCCAAGGGAATATGTCATAGATTGCTCCTTGTCCGGCTTGAGGGAGGAGACTGCGAACTGCATCAGGTTGCGATTTTCTGGGTCTCTAAACAAATCCATAGCCATGTCCAAGGTCCAAGACGCAACGTATAGGTCCCTAATGAGAAGTGGGTACTTGTACATTGATGAAGCACCGCTGGTGCCCAAGCCATCTAATATTAACACAGACTGGCTGAGTACCAACCAGAATACTGACATCAAGAATTCTTCCCATGCGTCTTCTTCAAGCATAAACAGGGCTACATGAAGCAATTAGACTCGGCTGCAATGAATAAAAAAAGGAAGAAAGGCATATGCTATACTTGCAATGAAAGGTGGGAGCCCAGCCATTGGTAAAAATCCAAATTATTCATGGTCTCGGCTAATCATCAAAAAGTCTAAGAACCTACTCAAGAACCAGTCTTTGATAATCAACTTTTGTTGTTTGGAACAGGGGATGAACCAGCCATATCCTCTATTGACCGATTCTAAAACTTTTCAAACGATCCAAATTCATGGCAAGATTGGGAACCTACCGGTGGTGATGTTGATTGATACAGATAACACCCATAATTTTATCAATAGTAGGATTTTGGATAAAATAGGACACAATTGTACGCCCACCCAAGCGCAATCGGTTAGAGTGGCTGATGTATCTAATATTTTATGCTCTAGCATTTACAAAGACTTGAAATGGTCGATAGAAGGAAATGACTACCAAACAGAAAAGAAGGTAATTTCCATGGAGGGATATTATATTGTGATGGGCATTGAATGACTAATTACTTTAGGTCCCTCATCTTGGAAATTCGAAAAGATGACCCTTTATTTTGAGAAGCAAGGCAAAACCATGGTTTTGCAGGGTATCCCTCATGCACAAGTCAATATGATACAAGGCAACCAACTTTAAAAGACCTTGGAAAATATAGTGTTGCTGCCATGGTGCAAATAACGAACAAATATGAAGGCCAAACTGTTTCACTTACGACAATGACGTTGGAAGATATTCTTGAAGATCTCCAGCAACTATTTGAAGACTTCAATGCTCTATTCCAACATCCCGAAGACTGACCACCACTCAGAAGGATAATTAGAAGTCATGGCTCTTTTGCTACCCCTGTGGTGCTTGTCAGGAAAACAGACTTGGCCTGGATTTTTGAAGAAACTCTAGAGTATAATCGGAGCTGGAAGAAGTTTTTTATATATCTTCTCAAGGTCCTGGCGACATTGCAGCAACAAAGGTCAATTCTCAATAACATAAAACTTAACTTTGGGTGCACACAAATTTCCATGGGCGGAGTGGCGACTGACCCGGTAGTGCTAAAGACGATAAGGACCCGACCAACTACACTACTGAAAAGATGTTATCAAAGGCTTTTTAAGGATTTCCGTCCTATATTCCAACACTTTCTGGACCTGCTGAAAATTCGACCGACCAACAAGAGAAAAGAGTTCTCTTTGAAGATAGGAGCATGCGCATTAGAGGTTGACCAGGCCACAGTCTTTTCGTCGAGGACGACGAATTTTGAAGGGAGAGATAATGTTACGGTCCAAAAATAAAGGTTGCGGTCCCAAAATAATTCCAGCACCCTCCACGGTCTTAATGTGCAATTGGGCCAGATTTCTGTGTTTTGTTTTTATATTCTGTTTTACTTTCCCTTTCTGTTTTTCAAACTGAATTCTTTTATTTCTTGTAGTTGTTGTAACTAAATATTCTGGGGGTAAATCGACACTTATATAAGGCTGATCTCTCTTCCCTAAGGACCAATGGAATAATGAATATATGAAATTACTTGTGAAAGTTCTTCACCCCCATTGTATTTTATATTTTGATTATTGATTTTGGATTGTTTGGTATAGACCAACACTATTCTCTTCTCATCCTTGATTCTTCTTTCCCCTCATCCCAAATTCTTCATTACAAAACTCTTCTGTTGCACTTTAATTATATATTTCCCACCTAGTCCTTGAGATTAAGAACTTGATTCTTGAAATCAAGAATCCATAAACACTAGTTACAATTCAAGTCGTAGGAGATTGTTCTTCACAATGTAGCAAAGAAAAATACCAGCATGTGTCTAATGAAAGATCTCTCTAATATGTATAAGAAACTATTTGCTAATAAAAAGGTATATTTAATGAAAATTCTCTTTTACTTAAGAATGGTTGATGGTGCTTATATCACTACTTTTTTAAAGGAATTCAATATAATTGTAAATCAATTTTTGTTTGTTGTGATTGATTTTGAGGAACAAGTTAGTGCCATGATTTTGTTAGCATCTCTATCAAAGAGTTTGGAACATATGAGACCATCAATTAGTTACTCTGTTGGAAATCATAAATTGAAATTTATTGAAGTTATAGATCGTATTCTTGCTAAAGAGATTTAAAAAATTGATTCTGATAAAACGTTCAAAGGTGCTCTAAATGTTGAAAATATGGGTAGAAGTAATTATAGAAATTTCAACCGTGATAAGCGCATATCTATGTCGAATAATATGAGGAGTCAGTCCAAGTGCGGATCGATATTCAATTGCTGAAATTATGGTAAACATGGTCACTTGAAGAGGAACTGAAAAGCAACGAAGATGAACATTGATGATAAAAATTATGCGGCCAATGTATTTACAAAAATTGTCATTAATGCATTGCTTATGTCAGTTGATAGTCTGATAGACTCATGGGTTTTGGACTCGGGAATGTCTTTCCACACTACTACCCATAAATAATTAATGGAAAACTATGTGGTTGGAAACTGTGAGAATGTTTATCTCACATATAGTGAGCAACTAGATATTGTAGGCATGGGGACATCAAATTAAAGATGGTAAACCGCTCTGTTTGGATGATTAATAAGGTGAGACATATTTCATATTTAATGTGTAATTTGATTTCTGTTACATAGCGTGATGATGAATGTCAAAATTTTAGTTATGTAAACGGTACATGGAAGGTGACTAAATGAGCAATAATTATTGCTCGAGGTCACAAAGTGGAACTTTATACATGGTGTCAATATGTATAGACACATTTGTTGTTGTTTCTTATGACTCGAACAACACCGAGTCATGGTATTGTAGTTTAGGCCATATGAGTGAAAATAGATGAAAATTATTTTGAAGAATGGTCAAATTCTAGAACTAAAGTTTGTTGAATTCAGTTATGTGCAAATTTCCTTATTGAAAAACAAAAACATGTGAGTTTCTTTAAGATTAGGAAGGAGCTCAAGAAAGAAAGATTAAGGTTGGTACACACTGATGTGTGGGGACCTGCACTTTTTCTTCTATTGGAGGATCACACTATTATGAGACATATATAGATGATTCGATAAAAAAATATGGGTTTACTTTATGAAGAACAAGTCTGATGTATATTTTGTTTTAAAGAAGGAAGACTTTGGTTGAAATTGAAACAAATTAGAAGGTTAAGTATTTGAGATCCGACAACGGATGCGAGTACATCAATTCTGATTTTAGAGAGTATTGTGGTGTGAATGAGATTAGAATCTTGAAGATTGTTCCCTAAATTCCTTAAGAGAATGGAGTAGCTGAACATATAAATCGAACATTGAATGAGCGTGCTAGAAGCACGAGTTTTCACGATGGGCTATCTAAAACCTTATAGGCAGAAGCTATCAACACTTCATAAAACCAAACTTCAGCAAAAAATGGAAGCACTTCTAAAATACCACATATGACGAAAAGTCGTAAGCGCTTTATATAAAACCGAACTGGTTAAATACAAGAAGCGCTGTTATAAAACTGAACTGGTTAAATACTGGAAGCACTGATATAAAACTAAACTGGTTAAATACTGGAAGCGCCGATATAAAACCAAACTGGTTAATTACCGAAAGCGCTGATATAAAACCGAACTAGTTAAATACCGGAAGCCATAATATAAAACCGAATTGGTTAAATAACGGAAGCGTTGATATAAAACAGAACTGGTTAAATACCAGAAGTGCTGATATAAAACCGAACTGGTTAAATACCGAAAGCACTTAGAAAAAGTCGAGCCGAGCTTAATACCGGAAGCGCTTCTAGAATACCGAAGTCGAACATAAAACCGGACGCGCTCCTGTGATACCGAAGACGAACATAAAATTGGACACGCTCTTAGAATACCGAAGTTGAACATGAAACTGGATGCGCTCCTGTAAAACCGAAGCCAAACATAAAACTGGACGCGCTCCTGGAATACCATAGTTAACATAGTACCAAACACGCTCCTGCAAAACTGAAGCCGAACATAAAACCGGACGTGCTCCTGGAATACCAAAGTTAATCAAATACCTAATTTGATCAACTACCGGACTCGCTTCCCATTTCGGTTTTCTTCACTTTGACCTTAACCATAATCAATAACACAATTCAGTTTTATGCACTTAAAATTAATAAAACTCTGACCTTATAATTTCTCCATTTTTGATTATTTAAGCTAAATTATTAAACTCCCTTTTTGATTTAACATTTCTCCCTTTTTTATTATTTAAACTAAATTATCAAAACCAGGTAATTTTATAACGTCAACTAATTATTCTAAGTTAATTAGCTACTTTAATCTAACAATTTCTCCCTCTTTAATTGTTTAGAATAAATTATCAAAGTCAGTGATATACATCTAGCAATGAGAGAAGAACATGCCTACAATTATATAAATATAGCCACATGGCTTATAATTAGATTTCTACCTATAGTTGGAAAGAAAAGACACATACCAATCGAATGGTACTGGTCTCAAGTCTCCATTCGACAATTAAGGTGGTCTATGTAGCCTACGACATGATGCAAGTACCAACTTTAATCCTAGAGCAAACTAAAGCTATGTGTGACTTTATAAATCATATATTTTGATTCACACAACTATTTTATGCAAGCGAGTTACCATTGAAAAAATAGTTGAGTTGACTTTGTATTCATAACAAGTAACAGTCATGGCTCGACCTACAATCCACACTAGTTCACCCATAAGCCAGATCATTCATTTTGGGGCCAATGATGTTCCATCGTAAATTTCATTGACAAGACAAAATATTTAGGTAACCTCATTATAATTTTAATGCACCCTGTCTTAGCCTCAATGGTGATCTAAGTCAAAAGTTACAGCCATGAGAAGTCTCAGATGTAATAAGAAAGGCTAAAGAAAAGGCTTAACTTTAAAAATGTATAACTTGGCATACACTTAACCATTTTGTTTATTTCAAAGCTCAAAGTGTAGTATGACCAGTTATCTACATGACTAAACTCGACCAAGAATTGACTGAGAAGTAGAATACATTGGTTTAACTCAATTATTGAGATAATGGTTCCAAAACCGAAAATTCCAAAGTTACCCAAGGGATATTCCTTCACAAATTAACGACACTGTTTATCAAACCATAGAACGGTTAGCCATTTTCTAAATCTACACTTAGAGAGAGAACACTTAAGTGTTCGAGAGACCAAACAAAGAACACTCCCAAGACTATTCCGTTGAGAATTCGAATTCTCTGACGAACTCTACTCCAACGGTTGATTCTTCTTCTTCTTTTACTCCTCTTTTATTCGTTAGCTCTAGGAGTAAAAAGACTTGAAACGTAGATGAAAATATTGTGCAAACTAAGCATGAGGAATAAAAAAGGTTAAATATCATGTTTTATAAAACAAATGGCCAAATGCTCAAATTAAAGTCTATCTTTAGACGGGAATGTAGGACACAACGTCATTACCCTTTCTCAAATTTAACTAAGCATCATCCGAAATACTAGAATCTCAAGATATTTTCTTTCCAAGTTTTCGAGGGAGAACA
The DNA here is from genome assembly GCF_907164915.1 of Impatiens glandulifera. Taxonomy (NCBI): domain Eukaryota; kingdom Viridiplantae; phylum Streptophyta; class Magnoliopsida; order Ericales; family Balsaminaceae; genus Impatiens; species Impatiens glandulifera. The sequence goes on from NC_061867.1 coordinate 24,414,254, forward strand.
TTAGGTGGAAACCCTAAAATTTAATATTGTAAAAATCGACAAATTAAAAAACAATAAAACTTTAGACCGACTTACCATATTCGTTTTTGATCATACTTAGGATCCGAGAGGAAGCTAAAGCATGGAGCCTCGATCTAAGAGTTGGAGTTTTGAGAAAATTATTTTGAAAACATTTTTAAGAAGAGGGTCGATTTTGAGCATTACAATCTCCATTGGAGGAAGTTGATTCAAATCGTTTTGAGTTCTAATTCTTGTTTTAAAGGACTCTTTAAAGGTTAAAAACCTCTAATACAATAGGCATATATCATAATTTATAATAGAGCCTCTTGAATTTTGAATTTTGAAAATATTGCCTATTTACATCTTAAAAAGTAACACGCTCCTTTAGGCTCCCCGAAGGTTCAAGTGGCCTAGGTCTTGATCTTCTTCTCCTTGGGAGGATGTAACAACTTTCCGTTTAGAAAATTAATGTTGGAATGTTTTAATTAGTGCTAAGGGCTTTGGCTCGTTGGATTCATTTTCTTAGATGTTCGTCGAGACTTTCCTTCTCTACACTCGATCTTTTTTCGTCTGGTCTATTGGATTGTTCTAATCTAAAATTTCGTTCACATTCTTTCTTTGTTTTCGGTCAAACCTGATCCTTGCCTAATTCTAGTTTTAGGTCTAGTTTTTTCTTACTTTTTTTTACCATTTACCTTTTTTTTATTTTCCTAAATGAAATCAAACACAAGATCATTACAATATAATTTTATTTATATATTTTATATGATTTATTTTATTTATTTATTCACTCATTTATTCTATTTACTTATTTTTGGATTTAATTATTTATTTTGTCCGACATTTAAATAATTCAGGATCTCATATGAGACCATTTCCAATACTAATTATTTTTATTTTAAATCATGTGCAATAAACTCGTTTATGAATTTCAAAAAACAACTTAAAATATGCTTGGGATTTTTAGAATTTATAAATTTGGAGGGGGTAAATAATGAGTCTTTACAATTTTGAGTTATTATATTTTGCATGTTTTCTTATCCGCATTGTTTTGCTTCATTTATACATGTGTGACTATTCTAGCTACTTTTTTGATTGGATGAATTTAAAGATTTTTCAAAAGAATGTGACGAGATTTCTTCAAGTATGTTTAGTGTACATGTGTTTCAGACATTGAGGAGTGATGTGCATTGAGTGTTATGATCAAGAGATCATGTCAAGAATTGGAAGTTGATGAATATACATAACCATCATGAATCACGTATTCGTTCTTAACATATTCGCACACTTGATTTAGTTTGAGATGCCATCGTTTATACATTTCGTAGTTTGTTAGAGCTCTATCAAACTCTAATAGGTCTACCATCAATGGAGTGCATCATCTCTCGATTTTATGTCGAGTTAGCATTTTTGTATTCTTGTATATCCACAATGTATTGCACCATTGTCACATGATCAACTTTTCTAGTTACTTATTTTGTTTGAATGAATTCAAACATATTTTCAAAAAGATAAAATGAGCTTACGTCTATCATGTTGAATATACCAATATATAGGACTTTATGGAAATAATTTTCATTATTTTCTCTATGTTTTTCATGGTCGTCGCATGGATTGTGAAATATCTTTACCCAAATAACATGATCTTCATTGTCTGAAAATAAGGGAAAGACAAAATGTCATGAATACGTCATTTTGAGTGAAGATCTTTCAATGCTTATATGCAATGCAAATGATGTGTGTATGAATCCTAATCAACTAAGTGGATTTTTTTTTAATCAATGGATCTTAGTTTTGGTTCGTCGTGAAAAACATGTTAATCTAGAAATATGGTCAAGAAGAGAATTCACATCAATCATATGAAAAATCATGTCATCATTTTTGCATATATGTGTTCCTAAGGGGAAATATATGCACACTTTCTAACTCGTCGTTTTTTATTTAAAATGAAAGTATCAAATGTGTGGGTTGGTTATAAATCTTTTGAATTTTTAAAAGAATTCAACCCTCGTCATCACCTTATAAATGCACAAAATATTTTTCAAAATATATCAAAGGTTTTACATTTAATATTTTACATAGGAAGAATGGGTAGAAAAATAAAATCAAGTCTTGTTAGAGCTCTTTCTTTACTCGTCATTTGGTATTACCTCTTGTAGAAACTTAGCCACAAAGATCAATATTTTGATCGAGATCTTAATTGTATTCATGTTACTCCACTTGAAAAAGTAGGAGGATATGAATTGTGGTTGATCATTACATTTATATCTAAGACAACTCATTAGAGGATGATATCTTGTTTCGGCTAAAGTAACACGTGGCTCGACCCACAATACTTGTGATGGGCAATATAAATAGTTAAGGACGTGGTGTCAAACATAGATCTACCTATATGGAAAACACTAGAAGACAAACAAACGTATGTCTTTCAAAAAAATTAAGAATGTACTCATAGATCTTATCTCAACTATAATGCATACAAATATTTAAATAGGTATAATAGGCACATGAAAACTTTTAATATGGTTATATTGTTTATGAACGACAATAGATGAGTCTCAAGAAGTAGATATGAATGTTTTGTTTAAACCTTCCAAAGGTAATAGAGACGTTTTCCACCGATAAGAGTGGTCGAGGTCGCCGATGTAAGGAGGCATTATCTCGATTGGGATCTCCCCCTTGTCGTCTTCATAAACACCTCCTTAAAGAAAAAAGCTCGCGGGCAAAAGAAAGAGTTGATATTTGGATCCTAGTTAAATTCTTAGCACCATCGCTCAAATTAACACATTCTCATTCCACATTGAGAATCTCGAACATATATCAATAAGTGTATGTGCTCGAAATAATATTGAACCGAAAGAGTCGATCTAAGGAGCCAACTCGGCCAAAAACATTGAGTACCAAGCCACCAAGTTCATAGAGTTATTATTTTTTAAAATTTAGGATTTAGCTTTGGACTTTTAGAGTGGTCACCTATAGATACTATATTTCTACATCCGAATATATTATATTAAATAAATTTAGGTTAGTATGATATTCAAATATGATTACTAAAGCGAATATATTATATTAAATAAATTTAGGTTAGTATGATATTCAAATATGATTAATAAAGCGAAATCTATATAAATAATTAATTCAAAAACGACCATTTTTGATCGGTTCTTGAATTCATTGAACAATAAATATTTTATAAAATGCCCAAATGTACATAAAAAAATCAATGGGGGGCAATAACGTGATCTTTTATAGAATATTAGTACTAATATTATATTTTTTTTTTTGTATTTTACAAGAAAAAACAAATAAATAAAAATAAAAATTATTTTCCCTGGGTCGTCGGTAACCACCATGAGAAGCGGTGCATGAGAGACGATGAGTCGGAGCGTGGTTGGTAGTCGCCAATAGAAGTTGCGTGGCTGGTATCAAGCATGACCCCTCAATTCAGCTCATATCGATTGGAAATGAGCATGTAACCCGCCTATATCCAGTTCAGTGCATTAGGGCTTCCATCAATGATTCGTGGAGTTAGGATCTACCTCACGAGAAGAGTTGGATACTAAATTTTATGCATGGAAAACAAACTACACGATAGACTCGTTCACAACCCATAACTCATTGTGTATCAATCGTGATGTTTTGGAAGTCGATTGTCATCAATAAAGATGCTTGAACTTTAAAGTGAACAACTTTTGATATAGTGCACCATTCGAAGCGAGATATGTATCAAAAAAATCCTCGAGGAAGGCCTTTCCAATGCACCCAACCACAACATTGAAGATGACCCAGGTCACTCTAGTCGGACTCTCAAACTTTTAGCACAAGTAACTCAATTCTCAATTCGTTAGACCTAACTTCTTAAGTTTTAATTGTTAAAATTTATAGGGTCACTAGTATAATAAATAATTGTACAAATATCATATTTAATATAAGCCAAAATAATGTGATCTAATATAAAATTAAGTTTATGGCTTATGGGTGTATTTGTCATGAATATAAAGTGAGGATACCTAAGTGACATTTTTATTTTTATGAAGGGGCTAAATTAGAAATGATCAAACTATAATAACTAACTTATTGTTGTTTATATATAACGGTAATGGTCTCCATTTGAAGTATGAACTCCTTTGTGTCCGCATATATGGATTTCTCTCTTTAAGTGTCGTTAAAGATGAACGGTTAAACAATTATTATTAAAGATTACTAAAGTTAAGTATATTTCTTTGGATTGATATAATATATAATATATATTATAAATTTAAAGAGAGAATTAAGGAATAATTTTATTGTTAGGTATATATAAATAAATATATAATAAAATTTTTATTTTTTTTTATTTTAGGATTAAAAGATTATGGTTAATGATTATTAATAGTTTAATGAATAATTGAATTTCGGTCATAAGAATATTTGAATTTGGTCAAATAAATCTTAAAGATTTATTATTTAATATAATTAATATGAGATATTACAAATTTCAAATTTAAGAAGTAAGATTTGTGGTATAATTTTATTTTATTTTTTAATAAAATAAATTACATATTTTTTTGGAAAATTATATATTATTAATTTGGGTTATACAAATATAACATTTAAATTCAAATTAATGATATTATTGTTATTTATTTGGATTGTATTGATTGATACAAATAATCACCAAACTGAGAATATTTGTTGAAATTAATTCAAGAAAATTTTGAATTGTAGTATTGTGTAATTAATTTGATTATATTATTTGGTTCAAAAACTAATAATTAATTGACAAAATTGCATTAATACTTGTGATGATAAATATGTAAAACTTATAAAGTCTTATTTATGTGAATAATTAATCCATCCAAAGATAGATTGATTATTTGACATGTATTATTATTAATGTTTGATCATTACACCAAAATACTATTAACAATTAATATTACTGTCTAAAGATTTGATATTGTGTAATTAATTTGATTATATAATTTGGCAAAAGGTTAATAAATAATTGACGGAATTACAAAATACGTGATGATAAACATTTAATAATTATAAAGTCTTATTTATGTGAATAATTATTTCATCCAAACATAGATTGATTATTTGACATGTCTTATTATTAATGTTTGATCATTACACAAAAATACTATTAGCATTTAATATTACTATCCAAAGACTTGATATTAATGTCGCATTAAGTATTTTGAGATGAGATAAATTATTAGTTGAATTTAGTTGTTACTTAAATTTATAAATGTGAGCAAATATTTTATTGAATATTCCAAGTGATTAAAGACTATAATTTTTTATTATGTCAAGTTAAAGATAGTTTTTTCTAGACGAGACTGCAATATTTTTTGTGGATATTGAGTTTGAAGGGAGAAATGATTTTGTCTTTAAAAATAATTTAGATTAATAATTCCTATTGTTGAAGATTTGATTTATATCTCAAGTGTTTTTAACATTGATAAGGATTTTATTGATATTGATAATAATGTTCAAAAATCAAGAGTAACAAGACAGTATTGATCAAATTCATTAAGTACAACTCAACAATCTCAAAATCAAGTGTTTTTATGTCGTTTCTTGAAGAGTGTCAAACAAACACTTATGGTGTCATCCACTATTGCAGCGGAATTTATGACATGTTACTAGGCATCAAATTAAGTGATATTGATATCAAGTTTATTGTTATGAAAGAAATGATATAAAGTGAATATATTTCTATAAAATATTTATATACAAACTTCATGGTTATAAATCTCTTGGCAATAGGTTTATCACCTAATGCATTTCATGAGAATATTGCTCGTAAGAGTGTCGTCGATCTCTAACTTCAGCGGGAGTTTGTAATTTTGGCGTCTTTTAATTTAATTATTTTATAAATATTTATAAAGTTTTTATTCTGATCAGAAACTAAGTTTTAATCATTTCATTACACTTTGTATAATTATGTTTAAAGTATGATCTCATTAAAATCAAGTACGACCAATTGAAAATTGAAATGAAAAGATCACCTTGCATGGAATTTTCATTGCTCACATTCATGATATTGATTTGTCAACTAATTATATTGATTTATGTGATCATTGTTGGGTCTAGTTGTGTGCTTAAATACAACGACGAATTATTTGGTCCTATATTGAAATGATTAATTGATAAAAAAAAAAATTATACAATATATTTGAGATGACAGAAACTTCAGGCGCATTATGGTTAATACATTTTTTTATATACGTGACCTAGTGGGAGATTGTTGAAATTTACAGGATTACTAGTATAATAAATAATTATATAAATTTCATATTTAATATAAGTAAAAAATAATGTGAAATTCAGTTTATGGCTTATGAGTATATTTGTCATAAATATAAAGTGTGATACCTAAGTGTCATTTCAAATTTTATGAAAGACTAAATTAGAAATTACCAACAACTAACCAATTATTGGTTATATGTAATGGTAATGGTCCCCATTTGAAGTAAGAACAATTCTTTCTTTTTTGCGTTCCCATCAAGGTAGAGAGAAACTATTGACTTACTCATCAAATGGAAGAACTATTCCATAAAAAAAAGTCTAAAGAAAGAGAAATTAAAGACTTTTTCAATTACAAAAAGAGAAGATTCACAACAATGAATTAAGGTACGTTTTCGCCGCATTCAGATGTAATTTCTCACACATTAAATTAAATTAGAATCTAAATAGGATAACTCTAAAACTAATTTCTCCTATAACTAGATAACTAGAAAGATCGGAGACCTATGTTAAAGAGAGATTATAGCCCCTAACTCTTTCTCTAACAGATTTTTCCATTTTCGATCACCTTCTTCGTCGAACTTTGAAGCCCGTTTTAGGAAGCCATCGCAATTATTTTAAACATTAGTCATCTTATTAAACCAAAACATAAATTGATATAAGGCACCGTAAGTCTTCTTAGTTCATTAAATTCAGTTTATGATTAATAATAATACATTCTTCATTTCTACGTAATTAGTTTTCTTGTTTGTCACGGTACTTAGAGGATCATCGCTTGTATTTTCGATCATTATATGTTATCGTAGCGTTTAATATCTTTGTCTAGCCATTGCATCCTCGAAATCGCAATTCTAAGTTTCGGCCGAAAAATCTCATTGGAACTTCGGAGTTGTTCTTGAGCTTTGACTCAAGGACAGCGTCCCAAACATGATAAAATCTCTTTCTAACAGGCTAGAAATTATTTAGAAACAATAGATGTTTGGATCACATGAGTTCAAAGAATAAAAACAAATGTCGATCAATCGCACCAATATTTAATTAATCATTCAAACATCCTTTAGGCTATCATTAGTTGTTCTTAGGAATCCTAATTGATTTAGATACATATAGAATTGATTGCATAACTAGGATCATCCATTTTAAACAAAAAATTGAGATATCTTATTCTGTTTTTATTTTGGTTCGTCGGAGAAGGACTTTGCGTATTGGAAGTCGGAGTCCGCGTATGTTCGTCTTCCTTCAGATCGCTTGATGTTGTCTATTTGGTTTGATTCATCCCATACATTGTGATGTAAAATTTCATTCATTCAGTTGAAGCTAACTTATGCATTAATCCGTCTACTCTAGGTTATCCAAAGATCATGGATTCTTAAAGACGTATTGTTCAAGGCTTGGATAAAAATTGGATCAAAGAAAAATGCATAATACATATCTAACTGATCTACCTATTTGATTTCTTAATTAACTTAGTTTAGGTGTTAATTATAATGACATAATAGATCTAGGTGGCGCATAATTCATTTCAAATTAGCCTAAATAATTCTAAGTAGCATGTAGTTTGTTAGAATTAGTTGACGTAGAGGAACTGCTGGAATATTTACCATAGTGCTTTCAAAAGCTAAATTAAAAGAAAATGTAAAAATTAAAACAAATAAGTGGAGGTACGAACTTTAACCCCTAACCTCGTGGCTATTTAGCTTTGGACCAAATCCTGATCTCGAGCCTAGCTCCATGTCCTAGGCCTAGCCTGAGCCTCCTGAAGTCACTAGATGATCTTGAGCATCATCTGAGGCCCACAAAGCCACCATCTGTGCCTATACATATTCTTGAGCCTGATATTGATCACGAACCGCACTCCAAGTCTCCTGTAGGATTATTTTGGCTTCTATTTTTTAATTATTTTTGATTCATTTGAAATTTTAATGACTCAAAATATTTAATATAAAAAAATTATAAACTGTTTAGAATATTTTTCTTAACCAAAATAAATAATTTCATAATTTGTAGGACTTGTTTGGAAGATTTCTTAATTTTCTTTAAACTTAAGAGACTTGGGCCGAAAGTTATAAGATTTAGCTAGACTTACACGCAGTGTGAATGATGGGTTGAGGACACTGCCATTTGAAAGTTATCATCACAAATTTTATTTTGTACATAGGTCATTCATGCGGTTTAGTTCATAGTAGCTTAAGTTTTAGGTCGTTAACGATCAAGCACATTTGCCAACGACAATTGTCTTATGGGGCGTCTATCTGTCCACACACAATGAATTATGGGCTAGAGACGGTATGTGTATGTAGAAGGTGATAATACATGTAATTTGGTGGCCAAATCACCCTATATGGTGCATCCTAGCTTCACCAAATCATTGGTTGACACTTCAATGCACTTAACTTAACACAGCTTGGTTGTGGGATTCTTTTTGGTTGAAACACGATATATCGCAAGCTGGGGTCGGTTTGTGCATGTAGTAAACTCCCATACCTTCAATTTGGTAGGGTATGGGTGCCATATAGAGTACCGTAGATGGGCTTCCCTTTGGTTGAAACCTAGACTAGCTCCATTTAGCCTCCCTACATCAAATTGGGCTTCCATCGTTTATCCTGCTTCACACACGATGAATGATGCATCAAGACTAGTACCAAATTATAGTGTTGTGAATATTTTGATAGCTCATGGGTAATTTATAGTGTCTCCAAGCTCTACTTCTCGTCAGGGGAATCTAGGTTTCCCATAGTTACTTTAATTGATGAACCCCTAATTTTAGGGAATTGGAACCTCTAGAAGTAGAATGATACTTCGAGGTTTTTTTTTTTTTTTTGAGAACGCTGGGTTCCGCTACTCCTATGGAGTGCGACTAATCCCAGCAGGTTAAGTACATAGCCCGCAAATATACTTAACCAATTAATCAGGCAGAACTTGCCGCCTGACGGGCTCGAACCCAGGACCTCATGGAGGCCCGGGGGATATCCACCTCTTGTTGCCACTAGGCTAGAAGAGGGGATTACTTCGAGGTTTATATGTCATTGTAGCTAAGTCTAATGTCATATTTTGGTATATCATACATGCGGTTTGGTGGTTCATGGCGTCTATGATGGTCGGATGAATGGAAGTGGTCTTAATAGTTTTGATTTGAAAATGAAATATTAAAGTTGTTGGTTAGAGAATGATCACCAACTAGAAGTTGAAGGCATCCCATCTTGTAGAGAGCTGAAGAAGACAGTATGCGTACATAGGATTCCCGCCACCGCCAACACATTATTCATGGCCCGCCCAAGTCAGCCCAGTCTGACCCTACCGGTCATATTTTGCCTCTGTCGGCGGTTGTTCGCTCCGGTTAGGAGCTGGCTTTCACACCCCGGCCGCCACCCACGGCGATTTTCGGCAAACACAAAAACACAATATTAACTTTTTTGGGGGGGAAACGGTTAAAACCATTTCATTAAAATCCCAAAAGTGGGAGGGTCAGAAATCAAAACTACACAAACCAAGCCAGTTTGCTTTGTTTATTCTAACTCTTTTAGTTTTATTTAAAATGTCTGAAATTTTAATTAATTTTATTTGGTTTCCAGATCAGTTATTTATTTTAAATCTCGTTTAATGTGCCTTTATTTATTTGAATTTTGGAAAACATTTTTAAATTGGCCTGAGATTGCTTCTTTTTTTTTTTTTCAAAAAATTGAATATTTCTTATGTTATAACGATCAGACACTGGATAAGAGGCTACAATCCTCGATCAAGTCTAAGGGGTGGGCCCAAAATTCGAATCGAACATCGAGCCTTAACAACATATGAGACTACAGCCTATTCTAAACTACAAACTAAGATTCAAAAATGAACCAACTATTCTTGGTTTTTCAATAAAAATAGTCTTTAAATGATCATCATTTTCATGCTATCAACCTCCATGAGATGTTTAGAACATGATCAGATCGTTGGTATGAGCCTCAAATGCTCTTAATCAAAGACCTAAAAAGAAAGAAAGAAAGAAACAGAAACTATCGAAATCCGATTTTGGACATCACGATCAACAAAATCAATTCAAGAAGCATACATTATGAATTTGGAATTGAATATAATTAGAATAGTAGGAAGTAACGAAGTAAAATGTAACATTCAAAAGATTTTCATAAGCTGTCCATTTCAAAATTAGGGTTATAATTAGTATGGTGGAATTTCAAAGACTTAAAACCGATTGTAATGCCCCTTGTAGAAGAGTTCTAAACAATATGAACAAAAGCTTCATCACTAAAAAAAAAAAAAGCTTTGGAAAAAAAAATGGTTAAAATGAGGAAAACAATATTTTTCTCTTTAACTAACTCTCCCCTTTGTTTGACACCATAAAAGTGTTCTTAAGGCGTCTACATTGAGGGCTTGGGACTCAGTATGATTCCCTATTATCATTTTTTTTTTCCTTCTTGTATGTTTTTTCAACCATATCAGAGAGTAGTGAACTGGGGAACTTACTACTTTCGGGGACAAACTATCATTGCCATTCAAGATCCACTTCACTTCTGATTCTTCAGTTGTCTTAGAGTCTATTCATGCTCCTTAATATATAATATTGAAAAAAATGTCAATTTTACACAATAAGTTGTAAGAAGTTGTTAAATTTATTTAATAAAAACGGAAAAATTAAACGGAGTTAAAAATTTTACCACATTTAATATCCACTATTATTTATTTGTTTTTACTTTAGATTACTTTAATTCTTTTTTCATTCAAACAAAATATTCAAATTTTTCCTTATTCATTTTTTCTCTCTTTACTCCAAACTTTTTATTTTCTTCTAACTTTTCATCTTCATCTTTAATGTGAATAATTATTATGAAATAAAAGGCTAAAATCAATAACAGGTGGGATCCCATTAATACTTTGGAAGAATTTTAACCCACCATTAATCAAATCTAACGAAGGACTGCCAAAATCTTTGGAATCAACTCCATTTGAAAACCTAGATCAGGATTTCATTTTCCTGTTTTTTCGACAATCGTCGCCGATCAGATACAATACGGAGGGCCCCACCTTTTGTTCAGTACCTTCTACAAGTCTTGCAGAAATACATCGGCTGTGCGAGGTTGTAGTTGTTGTAGTAACAGAATTTCGTGCTCAGAGAATCGCATCTCGAACACTTCATCGGCTGTTCCGCCACCTTCACCGTCGTCACAGTTTTTCGGCCACCTGGTTGTTCTTTCATCACAATATTATTATTTGACGTCGACATAGCTATTTCTTTAATTTTCTGGAAAAAAGTTGAGAAAGAAAAGATTTTTATAGATGATTAGTTCATTATTTCATAATTTAATTTTCATTGCAGTAACTCATACTCTAACACATTAATTTTAATTTCAGCTATAACCTAAACAAGAATAGACAATTAGAGGTGTAAAAATGGTGTTCGTGAACATTATAGATATTTCAAAAAAATAGATTACTCATATTAGAGATGAAGAGGAATAGTGAAAAGAAAATGAAGAATTGGGGTAAAGAGAGAGAAAAAATGGATAATTTTTTTTGGATATTTTGTTTGAATAGAAAAAGATTTAAGTAATGTAAATTAAAAACAAATAAAAAATATGTAGATATTAAATGTGGCAAAATTTTTAACTCAGTTTAACTTTTTCGTTATTTTAAATAAATTTGACATTTTTTGACAAGTTAGTATATATAAATAGAATTTTGATACTTAATGAATAAATTTGACACCTTCTTACAATTTGATAATTCTTACAATTTGGTGTGTAAAATTGACATTCTTCCTATATAATAATATTAATTATATATTATAAAATATTTATTTTACTTTATTATATTAAATTTATTTCCTTATAATACATTAACTTTCTTTTTTATAATAATATTTTTTTTCTCACTCAAAATTATATAATAATATATATATATATTACTTATTTCTATATATATTATATATAATATAATAATATAATAAATCTAATACAAGGTATTCAGGTGACTTTGATGTTGCTTTCTTGTACCCATAAGCTGTTTATAGAAATCGATAGCCAAATCTTGTACACCCTTTTGACGCTGAACATATTCACCATCATCATTCTTCAGCCTTTTGACCCTTATACATTGTTTCTCATATTTCTAGCCTTGCATTTTCTGTAGAAGAAAGCTGTGTTTTTGTCACCCAACGAGTGTCAGCTCTGTCTTGATTTCTGTCTAATAAAATTCTCTTCAAGAAGAAATTTTATTTTATTTACTCATGTATTCTATTTAATTATTTTTGGATTTAATTATTTATTTTGTCCGACATTTAAATAATTCAGGATCTCATATGATACCATTTCCAATACTAATTATTTTTATTTAAAATTATGTGCAATAAACTCGTTTATGAATTTCAGAAAACAAATTAAAATATGCTTGGGATATTTAGAATTTATAAATTTGGAGGGTGTAAATAATGAGTCTCTACAATTTTGAGTTATTATATTTCGCATGTTTTCTTATCCGCATTGTATTGCTTCATTTATACATGTGTGACTATTCTAGCTACTTTTTTGATTGGACAAATTTAAAGATTTTTCAAAAGAATGTGACGAGATTGCTTCAAGTATGTTGAGTGTACATGTGTTTCAGACATTGAGAAGTGATGTGCATTGAGTGTTATGATAAAGAGATCATGTCAAGAATTGGAAGTTGATGAATATACATAACCATCATGAACCACGTATTTGTTCTTAACATATTCGCACACTTGATTTATTTTGAGATATCATCGTTTATACATTTCGTAGTTTGTTAGAGCTCTATCAAACTCTAATAGGTCTACCATCAATGGAGTGCATCATCTCTCAATTTTATGTCGAGTTAGCATTTTTGTATTCTTGTATATCCACAATGTATTGCACCATTGTCACATGATCAACTTTTCTAGTTACTCATTTTGTTTGAATGAATTCAAACATATTTTCAAAAAGATAAAATGAGCTTACGTCTATCATGTTGAAGATAAACTTTATGGAAATAATTTTCATTATTTTCTCTATGTTTTTCATGGTCGTCGCATGAATTGTGAAATGTCTTTACCCAAATTACATGATCTTCATTGTCTGAAAATAAGGGAAAGACAAAATGTCATGAATACGTCATTTTGAGTGAAGATCCTCCAATGCTTATATGCAATGAAAATGATGTGTGTATGAATCCTAATCAACTATGTGGATTTTTTTTCTTTTAATCAATGGATCTCAGTTTTGATTCGTCGTGAAAAACATGTTAATCTAGAAATATGGTCAAGAAGAGAATTCACATCAATCATATGATAAATCGTGTCATCATTTTTGCATATATGTGTTCTTAAGGGGAAATATGTGCACACTTTCCAACTCGTCATTTTTTATTTAAAATGAAAGTATCAAATGTGAGGGTTGATTATAAATCTTTTGAATTGTTACAAGAATTTAACCCTCGTCATCACCTTATAAATGCACAAAATATTTTTCAAAATATATGAAAGGTTTTACATTTAATATTTTACATAGGAAGAATGGGTAGAAAAATAAAATCAAGTCTTGTTATAGCTCTTTCTTTACTCGTCATTTGGTAGTGGCTAAGATCAGTATTTTGATCGAGATCTTAATTGTATTCATGTTACTCCACTTGGAAAAGTAGGAGGAATATGAATTGTGGTTGATCATTACATTTATGTCTAAGACAACTCATTAGAGAATGATATATTGTTTCGGCTCAAGTATCACGTGGCTCGACCCACAATACTTGTGATGGGAAATATAAATGGTTAAGGACGTGGTGTCAAGCATAGATCTACCTATATGGAAAACACTAGAAGACAAACAAACGTTATGTCTTTTAAAAAAAATTAAGAATGTACTCATTGATCTTATCTCAACTATAATACATACACATATTTAAATAAGTATAATAGGCACATGAAAACTTTTAATTTGGTTATATTGTTTAGGCACGACAATAGATGAGTCTCAAGAAGTAGATATGAATATTTTGTTTAAACCTTCCAAAGGTAATAGAGACGTTTTCCACCGATAAGAGTGATCGAGGTCGTCGATGTAGGGAGGCATTATCTCGATTGGGATCTCCCCTTGTCGTATTCATAAACACCTCCTTAAAGAAAAAAGCTCGCGAACAGAAGAAAGAGTTGATATTTGAATCCTAGATAAATTCTTAGCACCATCGCTCAAATTAACAAGTTGTCATTCCACATTGAGAATCTCGAACATATATCAATAAGTGTATGTGCTCGAAATAACATTGAACTGAAACAGTCGATCTAAGGAGCCAACTCGACCAAAAACATTGAGTACCAAGCCACCAAGTTCATCGAGTCATTATTTTTTAAAATTTAGGATTTAGCTTTGGACTTTTAGAGTGGTCACCTATAGATACTATATTTCTACATCCGAATATATTATATTAAATAAATTTAGGTTAGTATGATATTCAAATATGATTACTAAAGAGAAATCTATATAAATAATTAATTAAAAAACGACCATTTTTGATCGGTTCTTAGATTAATTGAACAATAAATATTTTATAAAATGCCTAAAAGTACATAAAAAAATCAATGGGGCCAATAACGTGATCTTTTATAACATATTAGTACTAATATTATATTGTTTTTGTATTTTACAAGAAATAACCAATAAATAAAAATAAAAATTATTTTCCTTGGGTCGCCGGAACCACCATGAGGATCGGCGATGACACGACGAGTCGGAGCGTGGCTAGTAGTCGCCAATAGTAGGGCTTCCATCAATGATTCGTGGAGTTAGGATCTACCTCACGAGATGAGTTGGCTACTAAATTTTATGCATGGAAAACCAGTTACACGATAGACTCGTTCACAATCCATAACTCATTGTGTATCAATCGTGATGTTTTGGAAGTCGATTGTCATCAATAAACATGCTTGAACTTTAAAGTGAATAACTTTTGATATAGTGCACCATTCGAAATGAGATATGTATCAAAAAAGCCTCGAGGAAGGCCTTTCCAATGCACCCAACCACAACATTGAAGATGACCCAGGTCACTCTAGTCGAACTCTCAAACTTTCAGCACAAGTAACTCAATTCATGAAATACGGAGTTAGACCTAACTATTTAAATTCTAATTGTTGAAATTTATAGGGTCACTAGTATAATAAATAATTGTACAAATATAATATTTAATATAAGCCAAAATAATTTAATCTAATATAAAATTAAGTTTATGGCTTATAGGTGTATTTGTCATGAATATAAAGTGAGGATACCTAAGTGACATTTTATTTTTATGAAAAGGCTAAATTAGAAATGACCAAACAATAATAACTAATTTATTGTTGGTTATATATAACGGTAATGGTCTCCATTTGAAGTATGAACTCCTTTGTGTCCCTATATATTTCTCTCTTTAAGTGTCGTTAAAGATGATCGGTTAAACAATTATTATTAAAGATTATTAAAGTTAAGTATATTTCTTTGGATTGATATAATATATAATATATATTATAAATTTAAAGAGAGAATTAAGTAATAATTTTATTGTTAGGTATATATAAATCAATATATAATAAAAATTTATTTTATTTTTTATTTTAGGATTAAAATATTAAGGTTAATGATTATTCATAATTTAAAGAATAATTGAATTTCGGTCATAAAATATTTGAAATTTGGTCAAATAAATCTTAAAGATTTATTATTTAATATAATTAATATGAGATATTACAAATTTCAAATTCAAGAAATAAGATTTGTGGTATAATTTTATTTTATTTTTTAATAAAATAAATTACATGTTTTTTTGGAAAATTATATATTATTAATTTGGGTTATACAAATATAACATTTAAATTCAAATTAATGATATTATTATTCTTTATTTGGATTGTATTGATTGATACAAATAATCACCAAACTGAGAATATTTGTTGAAATTAATTCAAGAAAATTTTGAATTGTAGTATTGTGTAATTCATTTGATTATATTATTTGACCCAAAGGTTGATAATTAACTGACGGAATTGCATAAATATTTGTGATGATAAATATTTAATAATTATAAAGTCTTATTTATGTGAATAATTATTCCATCCAATCATAGATTGATTGTTTGACATGTCTTATTATTAATGTTTGATCATTACACCAAAATACTATTAGCATTTAATATTACCATTCAAAGACTTGATATTAATGTTGCATTAAGTATTTTGAGATGAGATAAATTATTATTTGAATTTAGTTCTTACTTAAATTTATAAATGTGAGCAACAATTTTATTAAATATTTCAAGTGATTAAGGACTATAATTTTTTATTATGTCAATTTATAGATAGTTTTTTTAGACGAGACTGCAATATTTTTTGAGGATATTGAGTTTGAGGGGAGAAATGATTTTGTCTTTAAAAATAATTTAAATTAATAATTCCTATTTTTGAAGATTTGATTTATATCTCAAGTGTTTTTGACATTGATAAGGATTTTATTGATATTGATAATAATGTTCAAAAATCAAATGTAACAAGACAGTATTGATCAAATTCATTAAGTACAAACTCAACAACCTCAAAATCAAGTGTCTTTTTGTCGTTTCTTGAAGAAGTATCAAACAAACACTTATGGTGTCATCCACTATTGCAGCGGAATTTATGACATGTTACTAGGCATCAAATTAAGTGATATTGATATCAAGTTTATTGTTATGAAAGAAATGATACAATGTGAATATATTTCTATAAAATATTTATGTACAAACTTTATGGTTATGAATCTCTTGGCAATAGGTTTATCACCTAATGCCTTTCATGATATTGCTCGTATGAGTGTCATCGATCTTTAACTTCAGTGGGAGTTTATAATTTTGGCGTCTTTCAATTTAATTATTTTATAAATATTTATAAAGTTTTTATTCTGATCAGAAATTAATTATTAATCTGATAGGATCGGCTTTATCGATAGAGACGGGGGTCTGACTATTGATGAAGGCTTATGAAAAACGGTTTGAAATAAATATTGTTAGGGATTTAATTCGCTTTCTATTCTACGCAAACCCTTGTAAACACTTGAAATAGAATCAAGGCGGAATTGTTTACTTAGGTTTGAAGCTCAAGATGAAGAATGAGAAGATCACAGAAATGAAAAGACACAGCAGTTTGTTTATGGATGTTCGGAGTAAACTCTCCTACGTCACCCTTCTTCCAACCACCGGAAGGATTCACTATAATATGATTAGAATCAAATACAGTTTTCACACACTTAGCTCACTATTGAACAGAACACACTCTGTTCAATTTACAAGATGAAGAATATCACTCAGCTAACGGTATTTTTGATTCTAGTTCTCACTTGATTCACACACAGTACAATTAGGAAAGCAACTTACGG
The DNA here is from genome assembly GCF_907164915.1 of Impatiens glandulifera. Classification (NCBI taxonomy): domain Eukaryota; kingdom Viridiplantae; phylum Streptophyta; class Magnoliopsida; order Ericales; family Balsaminaceae; genus Impatiens; species Impatiens glandulifera. The sequence goes on from NC_061867.1 coordinate 24,431,863, forward strand.
CTTGAATATTCAAAGGATTGATTTCTCAGTAGTTATTCTCAGATAGTATTTCTTAGTTGATTGAATGGCAGTTCGTCCGTTGTCCATGAGATTTGATAAATACTTGGCAGAGACTAACAGTCGAATCTTTAGAATGATACGTGGAACTCTTCCATTGGAAAGCCTCTATAGTACACAGTAGGTTCTGTGCATAGGGATCGTGGTCGTACTCCAATTGGTAGTGCCCCGAATATTCCATCAGAGATGTACCTGCAAAACAAGTAATGTGAGGGAAATTCTCTTACGTGGCATTCGTGGGTTGGTTGCATATAGATATCGTACTAATCTTCACTAGAAAAAGGAGCAAGAGTAGAGTGCAGCTATATCACGTGGGTAGGCGGGTGCTAGCTTCAAGTATACTGCTTAAGCATAGCATTAAACGTATTTCAGTTAGACGATCTCGTCTAATAAAATCAAACATCCCCGTCTAAGAGCAGAATCTATTAGACCACCTGGTCTAATGGGATTAGACTTACGTCTAATTACAATCACTTCAGACTAATCTGAAGGAGTTAGACTACCTGTCTAACTTTCACCAATTAGACTTCACGTCTAATCTTTCACAAACCATTAAACTGCACGTCTAATTCCACTGAGTTAGACTGCACGTCTAATTCCGGTTCTACTTCAGACTTGTCTAAAGGAGTTAGATTACACGTCTAACCTTCTCTTTCTATTAGATTGCACGTTTAACTCCACGAGTTAGACTGCACGTCTAATTACGGTTCTACTTCAGACTTGTCTGAAGAAGTTAGACTACACGTCTAACTTTCACAATCCATTAGACTAGCACGTCTAATTCCGAATATATTAGACTGCACGTCTAACTCCGCTGAGTTAGACTGCACGTTTAATTCCGAATTCATTAAACTGCACGTCTAACTCCGATAAGTTAGACTACACGTCTAATTCCGAATTCATTAGACTACACGTCTAACTTCGCTGAGTTAGACTGCACGTCTAATTCTGAATTCATTAGACTGTACGTCAAACTCCACGAGTTAGACTGCACGTCTAATTCCGAATTCATTAGACTGCACGTCTAACTCCACGAGTTAGACTGCACGTCTAATTTCATGCATCTAATACCAAATCGGTCTAATGAACCTCATTAGAACCAAGTCTCATGAAATCTGATTTCGATACACCTGCATCAAAACGCATAAATCATTTCATCATTAAAATCTCAATAGTCAAACTATTTCAACACTTAGTCAAAATAACTTGACCCAACATAATCAGTTCATTACACTTTGTATAATTATGTTTAAAGTATGATCTCATTAAAATCAAGTACGACCAATTGAAAATTGAAATGAAAAGATCACCTTGCATGGAATTTTCATTCCTCACATACATGATATTGATTTGTCAATTAATTGTATTGATTTATGTGATAATTGTTGGGTCTAGTTGTGTGCTTAAATACAATGACGAGCTCTTTGGTCCTATATTGATATGATTAATTGATAAAAAAAAAATTATACAATATATTTGAGATGACATAAACTTTAGGCGCATTATGGTTGATACATTTTTTTATATATACGTGACCCAGTGGGAGATTGTTGAAATTTACAGGATTACTGGTATAATAAATAATTATATAAATATCATATTTAATATAAGTCAAAATAATGTGATCTAATGTGAAATTCAGTTTATGGCTTATGAGTGTATTTGTTATGAATATAAAGTGAGGATACCTAAGTGTCATTTCTAATTTTATGAGAGGCTAAATTAGAAATAACCAAACTATAATAACTAACTAATTATTTGTTATATGTAATGGTAATGGTCCTCATTTGAAGTACGAACAATTCTCTTTTGCGTTCTCATCAACGGAGAGAGAAACCTATTGACTTAATCATGAAATGGAAGAACCATTCAAAAAAAAACAAGTCTAAAGAAAGAGAGATTAAAGCCTTTTTCTATTACAAAAAAAAGAGAAGATTCAGAACAATGAATTAAGGTACACTTCCACCGCATTCAGATTTAATTTCTCATACATTAAATTAGAATCTAATTAGAATAACTCTAACACTAATTTCTCGTATAACTAGATAACTAGAAGGATCGGAGACCTATCTTAAAGAGAGATTATAGCCCCTAACTCTTTCTCTAACAGATTTTTCCATTTTCGATCACCTTCTTCGTCGAACTTTGAAGCCCGTCGTAGGAAGCCATCACAATTATTTTAAACATTAGTCATCTTATTAAACCAACACATAAATTGATCTAAGGCACCGTAAGTCTTCTTAGTTCATTAAATTCAGTTTATGATTAATAATAATACATTCTTCATTTCTACTTAATTAGTTTGCTTGTTTGTCACGGTACTTAGAGGATCATCGCTTGTATTTTTGATCATATATGTTATCGTAGCGTTTAATATCTTTGTCTAGCCATTGCATCCTTGAAATCGCATTTCTAAGTTTTTGCCGAAAAATCTCATTGGAACTTCGGAGTTGTTCTTGAGCTTTGGCTCAAGGACAGCGTCCCAAACATGATAAAATCTCTTTCTAACAGGCTAGAAATTAATTAGGAACAATAGATGTATGTGAGAAAAAATAAACTATTGGAGGAAGAGGAGATAGAAAGACTCTTGAGGATTTCTTGACTGAAACAAACTTTTTTTATTATTCTTTTCTCTCTTGCCTCATATTCAGCACATAGACATTTATTTATAGTCTCTTAACAGAAAACAAAACGTACAAGAAATAAAAACAAATATTAAAAACAAAAACTGTAACAGCAACATTTAAGGCTGACTCCTGATTACTAAAACTGCTAAAACGTTTGAAACGTTTGAGATCTCCACCATTAAAGACATTCAATTTATTATTTAAAATATGGCTGACCGTTATTTGAGTTTATTGTGTAACAGTATGGATCACATGAGTTTAAAGAATAAAAAAAAATGTCGATCAATCGCACCAATATTTAATTAATCATTCAAACATCCTTTAGGCTATCATTAGTTGTTCTTAGGAATCCTAATTGATTTAGATACATATAGAATTGATTGCATAACTAGGATCATCCATTTTAAACAAAAATTTATGATATCCTATTCTGTTTTTATTTTGGTTCGTCTAAGAAGGACTTTGCGTATTGGAAGTCGATCGGAGTCTGCGTATGTTCGTCTTCCTTCAGATCGCTTGATGTTGTCTATTTGGTTTGATTCATCCGATACATTGCGATGTAAAATTTCATTCATTCAGTTGATGTCGTGGATATATTATGTTTGACGAATATCGATCAGTGTAAGCTATAACTTGTGCATTCATCCGTCTCTAGGTTATCCAAAGATCATGGATTCGTAAAGACGTATTGTTCAAGGCTTGGATAAAAATTGGATCAAAGAAAAATGCATAATACATATCTAACTGATCTACCTATTTGATTTCTTAATTAACTTAGTTTAGGTGTTAATTATAATGACATAATAGATCTAGGTGGCGCATAATTCATTTCAAATTAGCCTAAATAATTCTAAGTAGCATGTAGTTTGTTAGAATTAGTTGACGTAGAGGAACTGCTGGAATATTTACCATAGTGCTTTCAAAAGCTAAATTAAAAGAAAATGTAAAAATTAAAACAAATAAGTGGAGGTACGAACTTTAACCCCTAACCTCGTGGCTATTTAGCTTTGGACCAAATCCTGATCTCGAGCCTAGCTCCATGTCCTAGGCCTAGCCTGAGCCTCCTGAAGTCACTAGATGATCTTGAGCATCATCTGAGGCCCACAAAGCCACCATCTGTGCCTATACATATTCTTGAGCCTGATATTGATCACGAACCGCACTCCAAGTCTCCTGTAGGATTATTTTGGCTTCTATTTTTTAATTATTTTTGATTCATTTGAAATTTTAATGACTCAAAATATTTAATATAAAAAAATTATAAACTGTTTAGAATATTTTTCTTAACCAAAATAAATAATTTCATAATTTGTAGGACTTGTTTGGAAGATTTCTTAATTTTCTTTAAACTTAAGAGACTTGGGCCGAAAGTTATAAGATTTAGCTAGACTTACACGCAGTGTGAATGATGGGTTGAGGACACTGCCATTTGAAAGTTATCATCACAAATTTTATTTTGTACATAGGTCATTCATGCGGTTTAGTTCATAGTAGCTTAAGTTTTAGGTCGTTAACGATCAAGCACATTTGCCAACGACAATTGTCTTATGGGGCGTCTATCTGTCCACACACAATGAATTATGGGCTAGAGACGGTATGTGTATGTAGAAGGTGATAATACATGTAATTTGGTGGCCAAATCACCCTATATGGTGCATCCTAGCTTCACCAAATCATTGGTTGACACTTCAATGCACTTAACTTAACACAGCTTGGTTGTGGGATTCTTTTTGGTTGAAACACGATATATCGCAAGCTGGGGTCGGTTTGTGCATGTAGTAAACTCCCATACCTTCAATTTGGTAGGGTATGGGTGCCATATAGAGTACCGTAGATGGGCTTCCCTTTGGTTGAAACCTAGACTAGCTCCATTTAGCCTCCCTACATCAAATTGGGCTTCCATCGTTTATCCTGCTTCACACACGATGAATGATGCATCAAGACTAGTACCAAATTATAGTGTTGTGAATATTTTGATAGCTCATGGGTAATTTATAGTGTCTCCAAGCTCTACTTCTCGTCAGGGGAATCTAGGTTTCCCATAGTTACTTTAATTGATGAACCCCTAATTTTAGGGAATTGGAACCTCTAGAAGTAGAATGATACTTCGAGGTTTTTTTTTTTTTTTTTTGAGAACGCTGGGTTCCGCTACTCCTATGGAGTGCGACTAATCCCAGCAGGTTAAGTACATAGCCCGCAAATATACTTAACCAATTAATCAGGCAGAACTTGCCGCCTGACGGGCTCGAACCCAGGACCTCATGGAGGCCCGGGGGATATCCACCTCTTGTTGCCACTAGGCTAGAAGAGGGGATTACTTCGAGGTTTATATGTCATTGTAGCTAAGTCTAATGTCATATTTTGGTATATCATACATGCGGTTTGGTGGTTCATGGCGTCTATGATGGTCGGATGAATGGAAGTGGTCTTAATAGTTTTGATTTGAAAATGAAATATTAAAGTTGTTGGTTAGAGAATGATCACCAACTAGAAGTTGAAGGCATCCCATCTTGTAGAGAGCTGAAGAAGACAGTATGCGTACATAGGATTCCCGCCACCGCCAACACATTATTCATGGCCCGCCCAAGTCAGCCCAGTCTGACCCTACCGGTCATATTTTGCCTCTGTCGGCGGTTGTTCGCTCCGGTTAGGAGCTGGCTTTCACACCCCGGCCGCCACCCACGGCGATTTTCGGCAAACACAAAAACACAATATTAACTTTTTTGGGGGGGAAACGGTTAAAACCATTTCATTAAAATCCCAAAAGTGGGAGGGTCAGAAATCAAAACTACACAAACCAAGCCAGTTTGCTTTGTTTATTCTAACTCTTTTAGTTTTATTTAAAATGTCTGAAATTTTAATTAATTTTATTTGGTTTCCAGATCAGTTATTTATTTTAAATCTCGTTTAATGTGCCTTTATTTATTTGAATTTTGGAAAACATTTTTAAATTGGCCTGAGATTGCTTCTTTTTTTTTTTCAAAAAATTGAATATTTCTTATGTTATAACGATCAGACACTGGATAAGAGGCTACAATCCTCGATCAAGTCTAAGGGGTGGGCCCAAAATTCGAATCGAACATCGAGCCTTAACAACATATGAGACTACAGCCTATTCTAAACTACAAACTAAGATTCAAAAATGAACCAACTATTCTTGGTTTTTCAATAAAAATAGTCTTTAAATGATCATCATTTTCATGCTATCAACCTCCATGAGATGTTTAGAACATGATCAGATCGTTGGTATGAGCCTCAAATGCTCTTAATCAAAGACCTAAAAAGAAAGAAAGAAAGAAACAGAAACTATCGAAATCCGATTTTGGACATCACGATCAACAAAATCAATTCAAGAAGCATACATTATGAATTTGGAATTGAATATAATTAGAATAGTAGGAAGTAACGAAGTAAAATGTAACATTCAAAAGATTTTCATAAGCTGTCCATTTCAAAATTAGGGTTATAATTAGTATGGTGGAATTTCAAAGACTTAAAACCGATTGTAATGCCCCTTGTAGAAGAGTTCTAAACAATATGAACAAAAGCTTCATCACTAAAAAAAAAAAAAAAGCTTTGGAAAAAAAAATGGTTAAAATGAGGAAAACAATATTTTTCTCTTTAACTAACTCTCCCCTTTGTTTGACACCATAAAAGTGTTCTTAAGGCGTCTACATTGAGGGCTTGGGACTCAGTATGATTCCCTATTATCATTTTTTTTTTTCCTTCTTGTATGTTTTTTCAACCATATCAGAGAGTAGTGAACTGGGGAACTTACTACTTTCGGGGACAAACTATCATTGCCATTCAAGATCCACTTCACTTCTGATTCTTCAGTTGTCTTAGAGTCTATTCATGCTCCTTAATATATAATATTGAAAAAAATGTCAATTTTACACAATAAGTTGTAAGAAGTTGTTAAATTTATTTAATAAAAACGGAAAAATTAAACGGAGTTAAAATTTTACCACATTTAATATCCACTATTATTTATTTGTTTTTACTTTAGATTACTTTAATTCTTTTTTCATTCAAACAAAATATTCAAATTTTTCCTTATTCATTTTTTCTCTCTTTACTCCAAACTTTTTATTTTCTTCTAACTTTTCATCTTCATCTTTAATGTGAATAATTATTATGAAATAAAAGGCTAAAATCAATAACAGGTGGGATCCCATTAATACTTTGGAAGAATTTTAACCCACCATTAATCAAATCTAACGAAGGACTGCCAAAATCTTTGGAATCAACTCCATTTGAAAACCTAGATCAGGATTTCATTTTCCTGTTTTTTCGACAATCGTCACCGATCAGATACAATACGGAGGGCCCCACCTTTTGTTCAGTACCTTCTACAAGTCTTGCAGAAATACATCGGCTGTGCGAGGTTGTAGTTGTTGTAGTAACAGAATTTCGTGCTCAGAGAATCGCATCTCGAACACTTCATCGGCTGTTCCGCCACCTTCACCGTCGTCACAGTTTTTCGGCCACCTGGTTGTTCTTTCATCACAATATTATTATTTGACGTCGACATAGCTATTTCTTTAATTTTCTGGAAAAAAGTTGAGAAAGAAAAGATTTTTATAGATGATTAGTTCATTATTTCATAATTTAATTTTCATTGCAGTAACTCATACTCTAACACATTAATTTTAATTTCAGCTATAACCTAAACAAGAATAGACAATTAGAGGTGTAAAAATGGTGTTCGTGAACATTATAGATATTTCAAAAAAAATAGATTACTCATATTAGAGATGAAGAGGAATAGTGAAAAGAAAATGAAGAATTGGGGTAAAGAGAGAGAAAAAATGGATAATTTTTTTTGGATATTTTGTTTGAATAGAAAAAGATTTAAGTAATGTAAATTAAAAACAAATAAAAAATATGTAGATATTAAATGTGGCAAAATTTTTAACTCAGTTTAACTTTTTCGTTATTTTAAATAAATTTGACATTTTTTGACAAGTTAGTATATATAAATAGAATTTTGATACTTAATGAATAAATTTGACACCTTCTTACAATTTGATAATTCTTACAATTTGGTGTGTAAAATTGACATTCTTCCTATATAATAATATTAATTATATATTATAAAATATTTATTTTACTTTATTATATTAAATTTATTTCCTTATAATACATTAACTTTCTTTTTTATAATAATATTTTTTTTTCTCACTCAAAATTATATAATAATATATATATATTACTTATTTCTATATATATTATATATAATATAATAATATAATAAATTTTCTTTCTCCATATTATATAGAATATAATAATATATTAAAATTTTTTCTGTCTCCATAACCATTTTATATTACTAACCTTAATTATATTGTTTATATTGTAGTCGGCTTTTCCATCACTAATATTTAATCTTTTTTTTTATCATAAATTCAACCTTAACCTAATCGTGAAAATCATCTTTTTCTATTTTAATGCTTTTAAATTTATTTTTTTATTTGTTCTTAATCTTATATTTATCTTTATAATTTATTTTTTATTTTTTATTTTTTTTTGTAATTAATGATCTAGTTATATATTTAATTTATATATTTAATATGGTTTGAATAAAATGATTACTATTATATTATTTTAATTTTAAGAGTCACCAAATTTGAATTTATATTAAGTCTCCCAACTCTCTAACCAGCTCTAGATGAGAGGAACCCAACCTTTTCTTCCCCTTTTCTTTTGCTTCCTTCACATGCTTATTCCTCTCCGGCCATTCATTTTCCATTCGTCCATCGACTTTCCCCGCCTGTCTCCTTCTGCCTTAGTTGACTAGGTTGACCATTTGATTTCCACATTTTGGAATGGTTAACTAGACTCTTTGATCTAGTTGATTCAGTCACAAAAATATTTTTTTTTTCTTTTTCTTAATCCTATCAAAACAAAAAAAACACAATTAATCTCATTTTATTTTTTTTATTAACTTTTTTAGGACTTATTTAATTTAAATAATTAATATCGCTTTGGTTTATTTTAAAAATGTCCGAATTTAAATTGTTTTGGAAACTAATTGATATGACGTTAGTTCCAATCCAATCTTCTGAAACGAAGGATCTAAAAATGTGATGTCTTAAATGAACACTTATAAGCAAAATACATCATCGGGCGAGATATCTTACAATCAATTTTCAGGAATCTTTAGTGTGTGGCGTCTTAGTCTAACACTTAGAATGCATATACGGCTGATATTTCTTATTTCTTACAACTGATCTTCGGAAACGAAGAATCTTCGATCTAATATCTTTAATAAACACTTAAAAGAAAGATACATCTCCAGAAAAGATGTATTACAACTGATCTTTGAGAACGAAACATCTTCAGTGTGATGATGTCTTAGTCAAATACTTAGAAGAAAGATACATCTCCGAGATAGATGTTCTACAACCAATTTTTTAGAACGAAACATCTTCGGTGTGATGTCTTAGCTAAACATTTAGAAAAAGGATACACCTTCGGGTGAGATGTCTTAAAACCAATCTTCTGTAATAAAGCATCTTTAGTGTGAGATTTTAGTTAGGGATGACAATGTATACATATATACCTGATACATGTGATTATTCGATGATCAAGTTAGTATAATTAAAATTGGGTCCGGGTTTGAAGTCGTGAATGGGGACTATAGAAGGTATTTATCGGGTATGGGTAGGGGATAGGGAGTGCAAAACTTATATCCGATACTCTGACTATATTAATATTAAAAATACCATATTTTTTTTTTATTAAGGTTTAATGTGACCTTTCATATATCAAAACATGCCAAACAATACAATAAATACCTCATTTATTTTTTTATGATTAATTATAAGGGCGAAAAATATTGTAGCAAATGGGACAACGAAATAATGTGACAATGCACATGTCAATATAGAAATATGACGGGTATCATTTTCTGTCTTTTAATTTTAAAGTGTACATTTCACCTAAAAACATTTAATAATGGGAAAAATGTCAATTTTATCTACAAAGTTGAACGAGAGTGCCAAATTTATTATGAAAGTTATAAAATTTTATTTATGTATATAAACTTGACAAAAAAATGTCAAATTTATTCGTCTAAAAAATTATTTAACGACATTAAAGTTTTGTTCACATATTAATGCCACATCATATTCATATATTTATACTTTTCTCACCCAATTTTATGGTTCATTCGACGCTACCCTCTGGGCAGTGCCCCATTCCATTCATTATCTGACACGTGTAACATTATGTTTAACCTTTAACCCAAACAAAAAGTAACTATAGTTTATCTTTTACTCATTTAAACCTCAGGTAAAGATAAATATTAACTTTACTACAATTTGTCTTCTTCTTAGTTAAACCACAGTAGGTAAAAGTAAATATTAACTTTTTACCCCGCCTGCTGCTTCTTCTTCAACTAAACCCACCTATGCTGTTGCTTCTTCTTCAGCTAACCCCGCCTATGCTGCTGCTCCCGTCCGCCGCTGCTCTCCTCCCCGCTGCTCTAGAATCGACTTCGTCACAAGATAACCTGTCTCCCGTCTGTTGCTGCACCAGAAGCGGGATTCGGGATTCTTCGTTGCTGCAATAGAATCGTCGTCCGTTGCCGATCGTCTTCGAAACACCGCTAAATGATGATCAATATAGAGCTCATAGGTACGTATCATCTCTTAATACTATTTTTTAATTAACTAGTTTCATAATCTCAATCAATTTAATGTTATTGTCTGTCTTAGAAATTTCTACTTTAAGTGGGCATTTCCGTTGAAGGAATATAGATATAGATAGGATCTCAACAAAAGTGAAAAGTATGTTTATCCCTATTTATCCTTGAATGTCTTAATGAATGAGTTTTATCTCTCTGTGATGAAGTTTTTAGGGAATTTCATATCTGATTTGTAAAAAAATTGAATTAGATTTAATTTACAGCTTGTTTATTATGTGATTGAATTTTTTTCATTTTAAGTATTTATGTTTTAAATATTTTTATGATTTCATAAAATCAATTGATTTCTTGATTTAAAATGGAAGATAACTTAGTATCACTTGAAAAGTTGGAGAGACACTATAGTCAAGAAGCCTCAAATTTATCCATGCCAGAAAATATTTAAGAACAAACTGAGAACTCTATTGTTGATGTTTTGGAGAGTAAAATATTAGTGGGTACGATTATGAGTAATCTTGAAGATGTTTATTTATTATATTGTCAATATGCACATGCCAAAGGATTTAGTGTGAGAAAGGGTGATCAAAGATGTTTTCCTCATACTAACGAGCTTCAATCAAAGGAATTTAATTGTTCATGTCAAGGTTTGAAAGACGAAAAAAGGTCTAGTAATAAAATTTCAGTTTATCAAAAACTGGTCACTAGAACTAACTGCAAAGACAAATTGAAAATTACAAAGGAGGAAGAGGGTGAATGGAATGTGAGTAGATTTGTTATGGAGCATAACCATGAGATGTTTGCACCTGATCAAACTCATTTGTTAAAATGAGCACGCAATATATCATATGCAAAAAAGTCTACTCTAGAAGCTATGGTAAATGCTGGAATATATCTATCTCTAATGCTGTTTCTTTTATGGAAAATGAAGCATGTGGGCCAGAAAATTTAGGTTTTGTTAGAAAGGATGTATATGATCATTTGAATCGGTTTAGAAGACATACGAAAGTTGAGAATGGAGATGCTACTGCACTTATTCAATATTTTATAAGTAAGGTGAATAAATAGACTTACTTTTACTGGAATGTGCAATTGGATGATGACGATAGGATGATGAACTTTTTCTTTAGGGACTATAGATGTGCGGTTGATTATGAATATTTTGGTGATGTTCTATTGATTGATACAACATAAAGAACAAACAAGTATAATTTGATATGTGCTCCATTTGTTGGTATAAATCATCATATGCAAAATGTTTTGTTTGGTTTGGCATTTATGTCAGATGAAACCGAAAGTTCTTTTGAATGGTTGTTTAGAACATTTCTTGATTCTATGAATGACAAACAACCTCAAATAATCTTTTCAGACCAATGCCAAGCCATGATGAAATCCATTGAAACAGTTTTTTCCAGATTCACATCATCGTTTATGTCAATGGTATATCAATCAAAATGCGCCCTCACACTTTGGAAGTTTAAATGGTGATCGAGCTTTTAAAAGTTTATGGCATAAATGCATGACATATTGTGAGTCTGAAATTGAATTTGAGACCATATGGAAATTGATAGGATCGGCTTTATCGATAGAGACGGGGGTCTGGCTAAGGATGAAAGCTTATGAAAAATGGTTTGAAAGAAATCTTGTTAGGGATTTAATTCGCTTTCTATTCTACGCAAACTTGTGTAAACACTTGAAACAGATTCAAGGAGGAATTGTTTACTTGGGTTTGAAGCACAAGATGAAATATGAAAAGAACACAGCAGTTTATTTATGGATGTTCGGAGAAACTTTCCTACGTCACCCTTCTTCCAACCACCGGAATGATTCACTATAATATGGTTCGAATCAAATACAGTTTACACACACACTTAGCTCACTGTTGAACAGAACACTTTCTATTCAACTACAAGATGAAGAATATCACTCAGCTAAAGGTGTTTTGATTCTAGCTCTCTCTTGATTCAAACACAGTACAATCAGAAAGAAGCTTCACAGTTCTTTAAGCAAGATGATTGAGTAGTTTCTCTCTCTGTAAAATCAGATTGCTTGTTCGTTCGGCATAATTCGTAAGGATAGCAGTTGTGCTTGTTAAGGCAGATTGTCCTTTGTCCTTGAGATTTGTTAAATATTGAGCAGGAGCTAACGGTCGAATATTCAAGAATGATACGTGGCACTCTTCCATTGGAAAGCCTCCATTGTACACAGCAGGTTCTGAGCACAAGGATCATGGCCGTACATCACTGGTAGTGCGCCGAATATTTCATCAGGGATGTACCTACAAAACAAGTAATGTGAGGAAAACTCTCTTACGTGGAATTCCTTGATTGGATGCAATCTTCACTAGAAAGTGGAGCAGGAATAGGGTACAACTATAGCACGTGGGTAGGAGAAATGCTAGATTCAAGCGTACTGCTTAAACTGAGCATTAGACGTATTTCAGTTAGAAAGATTGTGAAAATCAGTCTAATGAAATAAGTCATCTCCTTCTAACAGAAAAACGTCTATTAGACCTCCTAGTCTAATAGAATTAGACTCGCGTCTAATTACAATAACCATTAGACTGCACGTCTAACTCCATTGAGTTAGACTGCACGTCTAATTCCGGTTCTACCTCAGACTTGTCTGAAGGAGTTAGACGCACGTCTAACTTTCACTAATTAGACTACACGTCTAATTATCCAATAACCATTAGACTGCACGTCTAACTCCACTGAGTTAGACTGTACGTCTAATTCCGGTTCTACCTCAGACTTGTCTGAAGGAGTTAGACGCACGTCTAACTTTCACTAATTAGACTACACGTCTAATTATCCAATAACCATTAGACTGCACGTCTAACTCCACTAAGTTAGACTGCACGTCTAATTCCGGTTCTACCTCAGACTTGTCTGAAGGAGTTAGACGCACGTCTAACTTTCACATTCTATTAGACTGCACGTCTAACTCCACTGAGTTAAACTGCATGTCTAATTCCGCATAAATTAGACTACACGTCTAATTGCAAGTATATTAGACTACACGTCTAACTTCAATGAGTTAGATTGTACGTCTAATTGCGAATATCAATTAGATTACCCGTCTAATTACAAACATATTTGACTCACGTCTAATTCCGTGTATTTGTATTCATTAGACTAACGTCTAATTCTTTACATTTATTAGACTACACGTCTAACTCCGATAAGTTAGACTGTACGTCTAATTCTATGCAATAGACTTACGTCTAATTTCGTGCATTCATTAGACTACACGTCTAACTCCGATGAGTTAGACTGTACGTCTAATTCTATGCATTAGACTTGCGTCTAATTCCGTGTATCTATTAGACCATCCGTCTAATTACACGTCTATTAGAATACACGTCTAACTCCGATGAGTTAGACTGTAAGTCTAATTTTATGCAATGAAAGCCAAAATTGGTCTAATGACCCTCATTAGATCCAAGTCTTATGACATATTGTTTCAATATACCTGTATCAAAACTCATAAGTTATTTCATCATCAAAATCTCAATGGTTAAATTATTTCAACACTTAGTTAAAATAATTTGACCCAACAATTCCCCCTTTTTGATGAAGAAATTGCAAACCTGCATACATATATCAAAACACGCATTCATCATATAAATAAACATAGCCCTTGTTCACTTACATCATTCATCCCGAAACCAGTATTCGAGAAACCATCAAAGAAATATGTTCAATAGAGTTAAATAGAGTAAGATAAGAGAAATCATTGTTCTTCCCTTTTAACTCGAGGATCGATTTGACTCATTTATTGACCAGGAAGCATGTTGAAGAAGGGAGGATAGCCGCGACCACCACAACCACCTGCACTTGATCTTCCACCGCGTTCACCACCACTGGCACGTTCACCTTAATCAACATTGGATAGCCTACTCCGGCCACCACCACTTCGACCTCCGCTCTCACCACCGCTTCGACCTCCACCTCTCTTGGTTGGCCTGGGATTGTCATCGGTGCTTGAAGCTCGCCTGGATCTTGTGCCGGTTGACACACCATCGTTTCTTCTGCTTGACTCACCTTGAGCTGGTCGAGGTTGAGCACCTTAGGCATTGGCCTTTGCGTCCTCCTTTGCTTGAAATTTCCTAGCAATGGAGTCAGCAAATTCCTGACGTTCATTATCATTCCTGCTCAAACACCCCTGAATTTCCACCATCTGATTCTTCACCAGACTGAATTCTTCCAAGGTTTCCTTGTGACGTTTATCATTGATTTGCCTTTCAATATCAAACAACTTGGTTTGACGATTGACAAGTTGCTTTTCAAACTTTGAAAAGTTTACATTCGCGATATGAGTCTCATATGTGTTCTTCTTCAAAGTATTATCCAGCTCAGTGAGGACCTTGAAAACATTGCCAAAACTCTCTCTTTCTTCTTCCCTTGAGTTCATGGCCTGTGACATGGTCTTCTGAATTGATGAGAGCATAGACCTCATAGATCTGAACACTTTGTTTCCTCCGACAGATGACTCTTCATGAGACGAGACTTCTTTGGATTCCGCTGCCATGCTTTAAATAGGCTCAAAGTTTGTGTGAATCTGCAAGGATTGCTCCGGTTGATTCATTTTGGCTTTCTTAGCAGCTTCATCTCGCTCTTCTTCTAAGATTTCTTCTCCAGCTCTCTAAAATCTCTCAAGCAGATTTCCAGAGTAATGAATGGGATTATTGAGATTTTCGTGAACATTTCCCACATTTGTGTCGGGAAATAAACGGGGCTTCACAAAAGGTGCTTGCTGATCCTGTTCCTCATCAGATGAAAAACTTTCTTCTTCATCATTCTTCTCTTTGGAGGGTTCCCCCTCAGTTCTGGCAGTTTCTGGCTGAGTATCCTCGGCCAATTTCTCTTGAACAACCTCTGTTCTCGCAACAGGGGTTATTAACACGTCTTCTTCAATAGGAGCTTTAAAAGCCTCCTCAGTCACATCTTCTATGATAACTTCTTCTTCATTTATCTCAAGAGCTTGTTCGGGCTCTTGGATAATCACATCTTCTTCTTCTTCATTCAGACATTCTTGAATAGGTTGATCTAGAATGCGTCTCTCTTCGACAGAAAGATTCTCGAATTCGATTAGGAGAGCAGAATCTAGCTCATCAACATCATTATCAGCATCTGGAATATCCATAGCTTCTTCTTCATTGAGAGGTTCTGCGCCAGAGCAATCAGCGCCATGAATGTGTCTAGAAGCAAAAGAGACATAATTGTCCAGGATATCGTTCAGCTTTTTCAATACCTTCATTTCAACATCAGCTTCTTTCACATCAGGATTGAAATTAGCTTTCCTGACTTCGAAAATTGGAAAAAGAGCTTTTCCAGACATGCACTCTTCCACTAGATCTTTTCTCTTTACAGACATGCACGCTTCCACTAGAATCGTTGTACTTGGAAGACAGTCTCTCCATGGACCAAGATTCATAAATTCCCAATTTTTCAGTAGTAAGAACTTTAACTTGATCTAAAATGAGGTCAACAATTCCTGTTGCCTCCGATACCTTTTAGGGAACTTGAAATGCAATAGATTTACCTTTTCCGATAACCTCTACGGGTTTTGGAGCAGGTCTTGGTTCACCGATCACGATTCCATCTTCCCGTTTTCTGGAACGCATCAGTTCGAACGCAGATTGTGGTTTCTTACAGAGCTCAGCAGGAAGCTCCATAAGAACAACTTTCCCAGATACCAATGAATCTTTAGGATCTAGAATAATGGGTTCACCAACCATAAGGGTAAGAATAACACCTTGTTCTGGTTGCGATGACTCTGTAGCACCGGCGACTACAAGGTTAGTTTGAACAACAGGAGACTCAGTCCTGTCAACGGTTTCATCATTTGGACCGACTGACTTAACAGCAGGCCCTTCAGCAGATTCTCTCAATGGAGAGAATATAGATTCAACTTGTTCTACTACGGGAACATCAAATTTAGGCACAGCGGCCAAAGATTTAGAGGACTTTACCTTTGCAGATTTAGACGCTCGGGGTGCCCTTGTCTTCTTCTCCTTTGAGGCACAAGACCTCGAAGGTTTCCTCAAAAAGGTTGAGGGAGTGGATAATGATGACATTGGAGTTGTAGCAAGTACGCCTGGACCTTGCTTCAACCTTGAATCAACAGATTTAGAGTCCTTCTGGTTTGGACTCTTCAGACTGGAGGAACTGGCCTCCGATTCGTTTACAGTTTTCGTTCTCTTTACTCCTGTTGACAGAACATAAGTAGAGGGCTTTGATCGGGTAGAAGGCTTTCCACCGGTCTGGTAACTAGAGGCACTAGATGCAGATTCAACCCCTTTAGCGTGCTAGCCACCGTAAGAGAAGTAAATACTCTTGGAGAGTTGATTTGCACCGGTTCACCAACAGGTACCCCCAAATGCTTCAACAAATGACTCAGTTGAGCCGCATATGTTATACTTTCTTTGTTCGTCTGACTGATAGAATATCATAAGTTTTGGAAAAGGGTATGAGCCCAGTTTACCTGGATCCCTTTTGAGATAGCACACATATAGTCAAAACGGTCTTGACTATAGGGATTGAAGGACCCAGCTTTCCCTTGTAGCGCCTTCGCTACCACGTCGTTCAGAAGAATGAAATGCGGTTTGAATACCTTCTTGAATCCATTCACATGGATCTTCGAACCGTCTGCAGAAAAGGTTGTCTTCATCTCTTCCATGATTTCTGAAGAGAGAACCAAGTCGAATAGATGACCCTCCGTCGAAAGTTCAAAGAACTCTGCATAAACTGCTTCGTCGAAAGAAAACTCCGTTCCGTTGACGGTTGCTACGATGGATTCACCCATCATAGTTGTCGTTTTGATGAACTCGCGAACTTCGTCTTCGTAGAAGAAGAACGGTCCGCCTAAATACTTCCTCAGCCCAGAATATTCTAGGGTTTAGAACATCTTCACCACCTCCGGTTGATCGAACGTATACACCGATGGAAAATCCACCTTCAAAGTACAGTGACCGAGAGTGATTTTCTTCACCATTTTTGAGAGAATATGAATCGACACAGGATTTCAAAGAGATTTAGTGAGAGAAATGCAAAAAGAGCTAGGGTTCTTAAGGATTTCGAGAGATTGAAAGATTTCAATTTCATGCAGTAATGTCCTTATATAGATGAAAGAGGGAAATACATAATAACCGTCTATTCTAGGGGTGTGGCCCATTAATAAATGTTAGACGTCCTTTTTCAAGAAGTCATCATTAAAAATGAGGGTATATCAATCATTTTTTCTAAACTTGATAGACACGTGTCTTCATGTTATTAAGAGATGATTGTTTGATATTTTGAGCGGGAAAAGACAGATAGCTCTCAACGTGGGATAGTTGTCCTTGATCAGTCTAATCGGCACGTAGTTAGACGTTTTTCTTATTCCACAAATCCATATAACACAACGTCTATTAGACGGACGAGTCTATTAGACGCATACGTCTAATTCCGTGTTTATAAAAATCCTTCTAATGTTTATTAGACGTGTACGTCTAATTTCGCATAAACACCATGTGTTAGACGTGTGTTGATTAGACGTGAGCATCCTTTTGCTCATGACGTAAAAACATCTAACGTCTATTAGACGTGTCCGTCTAATTGCGTAGGTATAAAACCTCAACACATAGACTTAGATGTATAGATTATGAGCAAAAATACGTCTAAGTACATACTGTTTCTTTTAGACACCCTTGTCTAATTAGACCGATTAAGGATATTCATCTAGAGAGTATCTTTACTTCCAAAGTAATTTTTCCTCTCATTATGAATATGGACATTAGAGTTTTAATAAACAATTTTTGTGGTCCAAAGACCAAAAATATTTTTAACAAATAAAAACATTTATTCTTCCAGAATGGCAAATACCATTGTTGATCTTCCAAGCTGTGTACTCAGAGGAGTACTCTTCTAGTTTCCTTCATGCGATCCTCCTGCATCACCTACAAAATAAACTATTTACACATTTTGGTACCCACACTCAATTGGGTCCTCGATCAATTAGTCACTTAAGAATCCATATTTGAGTTATTCTAATGGATTTCCCATTTTGTGTTGTGATTAATACATAAGATTTTGACTTAGCAGATGACTTCCTGCTAACCACTGATCCTTTAAATTTTGAAGAAGGTTTTCTTTTAAAACTCCTTGACTTATAGTCAGGTTTTAGATTGCCAGACTTGTTAGTTTTTTCTAGCTTATTCTTAAGTCAGCTAACAGTAGGCGGAACATAAACTATTTCATTTTTCAAAGCAACTTCTTCATGAATGGGATAATATTCAATGTCAGTCACACTCCCTTTGATAAAGTTTATAGGATTAAACTTATCAGTTGGTTTTGACTTTTTGCATGACAGGTTAGGATCATTGCTGTTATATCCCAATCAGGATCTAGATCTAGCAGGTTTCAACATGCTGATTTGATATTTGACAGCATCACCAGACCTTGTCCATGCATAGACAACATAGTTAAGCCTTTTATTTTCAGATGAAAGAGTTTGAATCTGTTCCTTGAGCATCTCATTCTCAGATGAGATCTCTTCAATCTTCTTTTCAAAATCATTTGACTCTTCCCCTTTAAACTGACTTAGTTTGTTTACATCTGATGAAGATTTAGTTTCATTTAGAGATTCTGCTAGCTTTTTGTACTCGATGACCATGTCATTTAGTGCAGCTACTAGTTGTTCCCTTGAAAACCTTTCGGAAGAGAAATCAAATACCTCAGTCTCCTGAGTTTCTTCCTCATTTTCTCTAGACATGAAGCAAACTACGTCTTCTTCATCACTTTCACTGGATGAAAAATACGAGCCACGACTGCTTCCTCGGTTCTTTCCATCACCAGCCACAAGAGCCTTCAGCTCTTTTCCATCATCCTTGGCATCTTCGCGCTTTGGCTTCCGGCATTCCGATGCATAATGACCTTTAATACCACAGTTAAAACAAGTAACATTAGCTTTAGATTTTCTATTATCATTAGAATTTGAAGAGTTTGAGTTAGAGTTGCTCTTCTTCATGAAGTCGCCAAACTTCTTCACAAAGAGAGACATGGCATCGCTGCTCAGCTGCTGAGCTGCCATCTTCACGTCCGGAGCGGTTGGTGGCTCTCAGTAGTCACCAGCGCCTTGGCAATGATAACGGACGAGGGTTGATCTTCTTCCATCCTACAGTTCAGCTCGAATTCATAGGCCTTAAGGTCAGTAAAGAGATCAAAGAGAGAGATCTTGTTAAGATCTTTGGATTCTCTCATTGCCATAGTCTTTATATCCCATTCTCTTGGAAGAGCACGCATGACCTTGATAGCAAGCTCCCTGTTGTTATAGGTCTTGCCTAGGATGGACAAAGAGGAGACGATCTTGCTGAATCTGGTGTCGAAATCGTTCATTGTTTCACCAAGACGCATTTTGAAGTTGTCGAACTGTTGAGTGGCAACCATGATCTTGTTTTCCTTGGTTTGCTCGTTGCCCTCACACAATTGAGTGAGTCTGTCCCAGACCTCTTTGGTATTATCGCATTCGATGATGTAGTTGAACATACTGTCATCGAGAGATCTGTACAGAACATCAAGAGCCATGTTGTTGAGGTTGTTCTACCTCTTTTCATCAGCAGTCCAGTCAGCCTTCTCCTTATCAACCTTAATAGGGCCTTCTGTGACAACGCTCCACATGTCATCATGAAGAGAAGAGAGATGAGCAAGAACTATTTTCTTCCAAACAATGTAGTTTTCACGAGAGAAGGTTGGAATGGCCGTAGCACTGGCATCTTTGTGTATGGTCGACATATTTCAGGAAAGGCTTGAGAATAGAAACAGGGCTCTAATACCAATTGATAGGATCGGATTTATCGATAGAGACGGGGGTCTGGCTAAGGATGAAGGCTTATGAAAAACGTTTTGAAAGAAATTGTGTTAGGGATTTAATTCGCTTTCTATTCTACGCAAACTTGTGTGTAAACACTTGAAACGGATTCAAGGCGGAATTGTTTACTTGGGTTTGAAGCACAAGATGAAATATGAAAAGACGACAGAAATGAAGAACACAATAGTTTGTTTATGAATGTTCGGAGAAAGTCTCCTACGTCACCCTTCTTCCAACCACCGGAAGGATTCACTATAATATGGTTCGAATCAAATACAGTTTACACACACACTTAGCTCACTGTTGAACAGAACACTTTCTGTTCAACTACAAGATGAAGAATATCACTCAGCTAAAGGTGTTTTGATTCTAGCTCTCTCTTGATTCACACACAGTACAATCAGAAACAAGCTTCACAGTTCAATAAGCAAGATGATTGAGTAGTTTCTCTCTCTGCAAAATCAGATTGCTTGTTCGTTCGGCAGAATTCATAAGGCTAGCAGTTGTGCTTGTTAAGGCAGATTTTCCGTTGTCCTTGAGATTTGTTAAATACTAAGCAGGAGCTAACGGTCGAAACTTCAAGAATGATACGTGACATTCTTCCATTGAAAAGCCTCCATTGTACACAGCAGGTTCTGAGCACAAGGATCGTGGCCGTACATCACTGGTAGTGTGCCGAATATTCCATCAGGGATGTACCCGCAAAACAAGTAATGTGAGGAAAATTCTCTTACGTGACATTCTTGATTGGATGCATATAGCTGCTGTACTAATCTTCACTAGAAAGTGGAGTAGAAGTAGGGTACAGCTATAGCACGTGGGTAGGAGAAATGCTAGATTCAAGCGTACTACTTAAACTGAGCATTAGACGGATTGTGAAAATCAGTCTAATGAAATAAGTCATCTCCTTCTAACAGAAAAAGTTTATTAGACCTCCTGGTCTAATAGAATTAGACTCGCGTCTAATTACAATAATATTAGACTACACGTCTAACTCCACTGAGTTAGACTACACGTCTAATTCCGGTTCTACCTCAGACTTGCCTGAAGGAGTTAGACGCACGTCTAACTTTCACTAATTAGACTACACGTCTAATTATCCAATAACCATTAGACTGCACGTCTAACTCCACTGAGTTAGACTGCACGTCTAATTCCGGTTCTACTTAAGACTTGTCTGAAGGACTTAGACGCACATCTAACTTTCACTAATTAGACTACACGTCTAATTATCCAATAACCATTAGATTGCACGTCTAACTCCACTGAGTTAGTCTGCACGTCTAATTCCGGTTCTACCTCAGTTTTGTCTGAAGGAGTTAGACGCACGTCTATCTTTCACATTCTATTAGACAGCACGTCTAACTCCACTGAGTTAGACAGCACGTCTAACTCCACTGAGTTAGACTGCACGTCTAATTCCGCATAAATTAGACTACACGTCTTATTGCAAGTATATTAGACTACACGTGTAACTCCGATGAGTTAGACTGTACGTCTAATTCAGAATATCAATTAGACTACCCATCTAATTACAAACATATTAGACTTACGTCTAATTCCGTGTAGTTGTATTCATTAGACTAACGTCTAATTCTTTACATTCATTAGACTACACGTCTAACTCCGATGAGTTAGACTGTACGTCTAATTCTATACATTAGACTTACGTCTAATTCCGTGCATTCATTAGACTACAGTCTAACTGTACGTCTAATTCTATGCATTAGACTTACGTCTAATTCCGTGTATCTATTAGACCATCCGTCTAATTACACGTCTATTAGACTACACGTCTAACTCCGATGAGTTAGACTGTAAGTCTAATTTTATGCAATGAAAGACAAAATTGGTCTAATGACCCTCATTAGATCCAAGTCTTATGACATATTGTTTCAATACACCTGTATCAAAACTCATAAGTTATTTCATCATCAAAATCTCAGTGGTTAAATTATTTCAACACTTAGTTAAAATAATTTGACCCAACAGAAATATATGATTGATAAATATCATCTGGATGATCATAATTGGTTGAATGGAATATAAAAACTTAGGAGAAAATGGGCTACGACGTTTATTAATGAAAAGTTAAGTGCGGGACTTTTGGCTACTTCAAGGAGCGAGGTCACAAATATGGTTTTGAAAAAGGCAGATAATAAAATGAGTTCTTTGTATGAATTTGTGATGAATTATCTAAAGATTGAAGATAATTGGCGGGTAAAAGAGAAGACCAAGGATACTCGTTGTCGTCATGGTAAGCCTTCACAAATTTTGAAAAAACATTCATTGTTGATTCATGTTGCTGATGTTTATACACTTACCATACACCGATTATTTGAGGTTGAATTGGTTAATTCTTTGAATTGAAAATATGTTGAAGCACCATCTTATTTTGGTAATGATTCGAATTTGATCGAGATCAAAGTAAAATCTCATGATGAAAATTCAAGGGTTAGACACGTGATGTTCAACAGACAGAATCATGAGATAAAGTGCAGTTGTCACAAGTTTGAGATAATGGGAATATTGTGTAAACATGCTTTGATGGTGTTTAACTCTATGGATGTCACTATTTTACCAAACTGTTACATTTTAAAGAGATGGACGAAAAATGTAAGAAATAGAATTATCTCTTATTTTCAAGAAAGTAAAAGTGGTGGTCATGCATCTAAGATGGTATTTGTCAACCAAGTAATGAGATTGATATACGATCTAACTCAACTGAGCAAACTTCATGAGGATGCGAGAAATATATTATGTAGATTGCTTGACAATGCAAAAGATGAAATCTCTAAACTTGTCTCGAATTTGAATGTAGAAGATGAGATACCATGTGATGATATTCAAAATGATGGAACATATGTACGTAACCCACTCACTGCTAAAGCAAAAGGAGTTACAAATGCAAATATTACACGACATTGGGATACTAAAAGCAAAAAAGGAAAAGGAAAGGGAAAAGCTCAAAATTCAAGTAAGTTTTTATTTTTCATAACTTTATTCATGTACTCGTTATATAGTTAATCTACCATTAATTTTGTAATTTTCTTTGATTTGTTAGGTGTAAAAAGAGCAAAAAAGAAGGGTCAAAATTCACAAGATGCCGCAAACACACATGAAATGAATTATATATCATCATAAAAACACTCAAATTCCACTTTATTGCAATATATGTCGGCACCTCCTCAATTTACATCTCCGTATGGACACAATTATCATTTCAATATGGTAACTAATTTTTTATAATTTTCAATTTTAATGATGAATTTGGGCACAATCAAAATTTATATCTTATATTTATTTTTTTGTATTTTAAATGCAGTTTGGCGGTCCTCATTTGGGGGGTTTTCATCCATCATAATTTTTGGGGTCTCCATATCACTTTGGGGGTTCTCATACATCACAAGTAAGAAATGTTACAAAAAAAACATTAAACTTATTTAAATATGACTATTTTTTTTAATGTTTAGGGGCACGATCCTGATAACTGAAGAAGCGTACCAGTATTATACTTAGTGTCTCTAAAATTGTGTGAGGTATTTATAGTTTGATTTACGACTACCTTCTATTTGAATTACTATCATCGCCAATATGTTTTTTTTTGGACAGGTGTTACTTTAGGATTTGCATACCTATCAGCTGGAATTTACAAACATGCTATTCTACTTTTGCAGCTGGATTTTTGTGTAGCTATGAAACAAAATTATGAACTTGTCATATTTGTGTAGTTGAATTTGTGATACTTGTTATATTATGTAGCTGGATTTGTAATACTTGTCATATTTATGTAGTAAAAATTATGAACTTGTCATAGTTTGAGTTTTCTTAGCATTTTTCTCATTTGATCATATTAATAGTGATGATGGTTCTTTTATTATTATCAGTTATTAGATGATCAAAACTTATATAGTTTATACAATTTATACTACCAAACATCTCATTTCTGAAAGTGCTCGATTCATTAAATGTAGAGAGTGTTGCTAAACAAAAAAGATGAATGCAAATATATAAAAAATTAAAAACCATTGTTGTTAAACAAAAAGAACCTATAAATATTAATTAATAGCTCGTATCCACTACATTACATATATAAATAATATACACACAAATCCCTCTATCACAGTAAAACATAACTCTCTTCACATTCTCCTTGAGGGCAGGTAGAGGCCGAATTCCTGGTTTGGCAGCTGTGAACCACCCTTGGTCCCATTCTCATATCTCTGGTTTAATATAGAATCTGGCTCCACTAAATGTGGATAATAGGCTGGGACTGCAAAAATTTATTTATTTATTTAACAGTATTCCATCTATAAACAAACATTACAAGAAAATCAGATAGAAATCAAGATCTGATTATGCCCTATACAAACATTATTCCATCTAAATGTGCATTTGGGATCTCAATTTATATATTTATGTAAGCATTATTCAAAATAAGTAGCAACCAAACCAACAAATTAACAAATGGTCTATGTAGTAACAATATAGAACATTAGATACATGTTCAATAAGAAATCAATTGATTTTCTGAAATCATACAAAAATTTAAAACATAAATACTTAAAATTAAAAAATTCAATCACATAATAAACAAGCTGTAAATCAAATCTAATTCAATTTTTTACAAATCAGATATAAAATCCCTTAAAGCTTCATCACAAGAAGATAAAACTCATTCATTAAGACATTCAATTCAAGGATAAACAAAGATAAACAGATGGATGAAGAATATTTTTAGCCTGAAAGTTGTGAAAGACCGGCAGTTGTCAGTTGGCTCGGACACTGCATTTTAGATGGGATTTAGAAATTTGGGTTCGAATATTTCACTCTAACCCAAGTGTATGTAACCCATGTTGTCTTTATTTAAAATCTATCAATTTAGAAGAACTACTATCGATCGCCTTCATTTGCTTTTCTCTTCTTCTTCGTTGTTCTTCGTTATCTAATTATGATTACTGTTATTATGTAGGAGAGAAATACAACACAGGTGTGTATTCGTATAAATAACTGTTGTTTGTCCCGGAAAGCATTTTAATGAGTTTCATGTTGAAGAAGAAGAAAGAAAGAGGGAGTACACTCAAGAGATGTAAATTAAACTAATTAATTTCCTGACATGTAAGCCATTGAGTGCCTTAATGTCCATCTTCCCCTGCTGCTTCATCGGTAGGTGTGGTTAGTTTATTTCAATTTAAGAAATGAAAATAATTTTGAACTGAAGTGATGCAGAAGATCAGGCGGCGACCATAAAGGTAAGGAAGTCGATGGTTGAGTTTCAGTCAAGTTGGAATTATGCGGGATGGAAATAGAAAAGGAACTAGTGAAGGCGTTAGAGACGAGTAGGGGTGAGCAAACGGGTAAAGCCAACCCGTATTACTCAACCCATATTCAACTCAAATTAAATTTACCCAACCCATAATTCAACCCATATTATTTACTAATATGGGTTGGGTATGGGTTGAGTTGAGTATGGGTTGGGTAACCCAAATTATTTATTTTTTATTTTTTATTTAACAAGTATTTGACTCATTTAACACATTTTTATTCGTTTAACACGTTTTTCACGTTTTTCAT
Source organism: Impatiens glandulifera (assembly GCF_907164915.1). NCBI lineage: Eukaryota > Viridiplantae > Streptophyta > Magnoliopsida > Ericales > Balsaminaceae > Impatiens > Impatiens glandulifera. The sequence continues at coordinate 24,457,621 of NC_061867.1, forward strand.
GTTTTTCACGTTTTTGACATTTTTAATACGTTTTTCACACATTTAACACGTTGAACACGTTTTTCATGTTATTCATGTTTTAGCATGTTTAACACGTCTAACACGTTTTTGACATGTTTGACACGTTTAACACATTTTGACACATTTTTGGCACGTTTAACACGTTTTGACACGTTTAACATGTTTTTCACATTTTGACACGTTTCACATGTTTTTCACATTTTTGGCACGTTTTGACACGTTTAACACGTTTTGACACGTTTAACATGTTTTTCACATTTTTGACACGTTTCACACTTTATTCACGTTTTTGGCACGTTTTGACACGTTTAACACGTTTTCCACGTTTCTGACACGTTTTGACACGTTTAACATGTTTTCGACACGTTTAATACGTTTTTCACATTATTGACACGTTTCACACGTTTTTCACATTTTGGCATGTTTAACACATTTTGACACGTTTAACACGTTTTGACACGTTTAACACGTTTTCCACGTTTTGAGACGTTTAACACGTTTTTGACACGTTTTTCACGTTTTCGACATGTTTAATACGTTTTCGACACGTTTAATACGTTTTTCACATATTCAACACGTTTAATACATTTGACACGTTAGATATTATTTTCATGTTTTGACATGTTTAACGCGTTTTTAACACGTTTGACACATTTTTCACGACTACGACACATTTAACACATTTTCACGTTTTTGGCACGTTTAACACGTATTGACATGTTTAACATGTTTTTCACGTTTTTCACATTATTAACACGTTTAACACGTTTGTAACATGTTTAACATGTTTTCACACGTTTTTCACGTTTTTGGCACGTTTAACACTTTTTGATACATATTGCACGTTTAACACGTTTTTGACACGATTAACATGTTTTTCACATTTTGACACGTTAAATACGTTTTCACAAGTTTAATGTCAAACGTGTGAAAAATATATTAAACGTGACAAAAATGCCAAAAACGTGTTAAACGCGACAAAAACGTGTTAAAACTTATCAAAACGTGTTAACGTGCAAAAAATAGGTTAAACATGTCAAAAATATGTTAAATATGTAAAAATGTGCTATAATGTCAGAAACGTGTTAAACGTGCCAAAAACGTGAAAAACGTGTTAAACATGTTACAAACGTATTAAACATGTTACAAACATGTTAAATGTGTTAAGAATGTGAAAAACATGTTAAACATGTCAAAAACTTATTAAACGTACCAAAATATGAAAAACGTGTTAATGTGTGAAAAACGTGTCAAATATGTCAAAATGTGTTAAACATGCCAAAAACGTGAAAAACATATTAAATGTGTGAAACACGTGTTAAACGTGTGAAAACGTGTTAAACGTGCCAAACATGTGAAAATCGTATTAAAATTATCAAAAACGTGTTAACGTGTTAGTTATGTTAAAAACGTGTTAAACGTGCAAAATGAAAAAAAAACGTGTTAAATTTGTCAGAAACGCGTTAAACGTATTATAATGTCAAAAACGTGTTAAACGTGACAAAAACGTGTTATTAGTATGAAAACATGTTAAACATGTCAAAAACTTATTAAACGTGCCATAAATGTAAAAACGTGTTAAATGTGTGAAAAACATGTTTTAAGTGTGAAAACGTGATAAAAATATTAAAAACGTGTTAAACATATTAAAAACGTGTTAAAATGTCAAAAACGTGTTAAACGTGTCAAAAACGTGAAAATCGTGTTAAACTTATCAAAAACGTGTTAAATATGTTTAAAACGTGTTAAACGTGTCAAAAACGTGGAAATCGTGTTAAACTTATAAAAAACGTGTTAACGTGTTCAATAAGTTAAAAACGTGTTAAACGTGATAAAAACGTAAAATAACGTGTTAAACTTGTCAAAAACGCATTAAACGTATTAAACATGTCAAAACGTGTTCGACGTGACAAAAACGTGAAAAACGTGTTATCAGTGTGAAAATGTGTGAAACATGTCAAAAACGTGTTAAACATGTCAAAAACGTGAAAACGTGTTAAATGTATCAAAAATGTGAAAACGTGTGCAAAACGTGTTAAACGTGTCAAAAACGTGAAAACGTGTGAAAAACGTGTTAAGTGTGTGAAAAACATGTTATAAGTGAAACGTATTAAAAATATTAAAAACGTGTTAGATGTGTGGAAAACGTGTTAAACGTATGAAAAATATGTTAAACATGTCAAAAACGTGTTCGACTTAAAGTTGAAGATGATTAGTTTATATTGGATTAATAATAAAGAATTAAACTAAATTTATATAATTTGGGTAATTTGGGTAATCCTAACCCAACCCAAATTAAACTCAACCCATACTCAACCCAACCCATACTCAACCCAACCCATATTACCCAACCCAAATTAATATTTTGGGTTTGGGTTAGGGTTGGGTTTGGGTAAACACATATTATGCTCACCCCTAGAGACGAGTTTCGAAATGGAGAATAAAAGCTGGAACCTGATCGAAAGGGGAAGCTTGCACAGGAACGTCAAGGTGTCGTGTTTCGTTTCAGAACTGCCGTGCACCGGTTGAATACCAAAGAGCTAGAAGGTTAAGTTTTTCATTTAGTTTTATTTTATTTTTATGACAAAGGTATGTTTGAATGATAAAATTGGGTGATAAACTATATATTTTTAAAAAAAATATATGAATATGACGTGGCATTACCATGTCAACAAAATTTTAATGTCGTTAAATAATTCTGTTAAAGAAGAATAAATTTGACATTTTTGGTCAAATTTATATACATAAATAGATAGAATTTTATAACTTTAATAATAAATTTGACACTCTTGTTCAACTTTATAGATAAAATTGACATTTTTCCCATTTAATAATATTTCTCACTTCAACTTTTTATTATTTTAAAAAAGTATTTAATAATTGTTCTTTCTTTAATTTTTTAATTATAAAATATTATAAATATTTACTCCATTTGAAATTGGATCGTTATGAGATAAATTATTTAACTTAAACTAGAAATTAATAAATAGAACTCAAATTACTAATATTAAACTTAGATAAAAAAAAAATTCTATAGTTTTAATATTATATGTTAGTTGAATTGAATTTTTAATAAATATTATATGAAGATGAAATAGAAAAAAATAAGAGACATTTTAAAAAATAAAATAGAGAATTATAAAAAATAATAACAGATTAGTATTATATATATATATATATATATAATTTAATATATATATTTTATTAATTTGATTTATTCATTCTCATTGTTATTACTTAATATTTTTTATATTTAATTTTTATTCTCTCTTATATTATGTATATTAATTAATTTATTAATTTTTCCAATTATTATTTTTAAAAATATATAAATTAATTAATTAATTCAAATATATAAATATATCATTATAATGAATAGATAAAAAAAAATAATAGTAAAGATTCTCTTTTTGTCCAACAGAGTAATTATTATAGATTTTTATTAATAAATAAAAGAAAATAAATTATTGAAAAAGAAATAATTAAAATGCATTTATTAAGAATATTTATACTGAAAATTATAAAAAAAACAAATTATTAAATGCGTCATATTTAAATATTTAAGAGAGAATATGTATGTTAGATAAAATTGACCGGTTAATAAAAATTTAACAAAATAAACTTATTGTGCAGGAACGATTAAGAATTCCAACTGGTCAAGTAATCAAATCGGTTAGAAGAAGCAAGTGACAAAGCCAAAAACGGAAGCTGTCCGGTTGAACCGATCAACCGGTTAACATGATCAGTTGGAATGAAGTATTCAATTCAAATCCAAAGAACAAACCCAACGAGAAGACCATTTAGAGAAATAAGTCAAGGATATCAAATAAAGAACAAATTACAAATTGGTGCAAGTAAACACTTTGGGCATATGCAGAAGATGACATCAAAGGATCAGACTATAACATTACCATATTCATACAAGTCTGATGATATGTTGAAGGCTGCAGAAGATTGCCTGAAGAAAAGTTATTATTTTGGTATAAGTCAAAGGAGATATCTCCCAGGTGCAGGCAACCGTCCAACCGATAGTTGTCATAATCAAGCAAAGACAAATCGAGTCCGTCTGCTCCATGCCTTGGAAACCTAAACCGCATTTAATGCTATGCCGAACCTCTGAAGTTATTCGTTGAAGAAATGTGACCGTTGGGATATTTCACCTATAAAAGGAGAAACTGGAGAAGCTGAACACATAAGTGTGAGAAACAAGTGAACAAGTGCTAAGAAAGAACAAGAACAAGTTACAAAGTGTTTATCTCTCTAAGATTCAAAGCTTGAGTGTGTTTGTGAAGTGTGTTACAATTTCTGTGAGAAATATAAAAGTGATTATCGAGCAGTAAATAAGAATCGATTGTGTACTGTGTTTGTGTATTCCTTAGTGAATATCCTTCTCGTGGTTTGAGAAGAAGGGGTGACGTAGGAGTTTTATCTCCGAACATTCATAAAAACCTGTCGCGTGCTTTACTTTCTTCTGGTTCCACATTCTAACCGACTCATATTATTCCGACCGCCTTACTAATTCTCAACCGACACTCTCCAAACCGCATCTCTATCCATCTTGTGTGTGTGTTGCTTCAATCTGAAACAAATCACTTCCGCACTTGAACTCAGTTCAAGGGTTTGTGACAGCTTGTGCAGTATTGAAATCGGTGTTAATTCTTAACCGGATTAACGTCAATCGTTGAGTGTAGTCAGAGACTCTCCTTTAGCCGGACCCCGGTCCGCCATCGGCGATCTAGATCCTAACAATTGGTATCAGAGCAGTCAGTTTCAATACTCAAGCAACACGGAGCAAGCAAGCATGACTTTCGGTGAGAAACCTCCAATGCTAGAAGGAGACGATTTCGCCAACTGGAAAATATGCATGCATCTACACCTGGTCACTATGGATGATGAGATGACATTCATTCTGTCTGATGGACCGATCAAGATTGAGAAAGACAGAAAGGAATGGACAACCGATGATAAAAGGATAAACAATCTAGATAATCACTGCAGAAGTCACATTTTCAAATCTCTGGACAGTAACACTTTTAGTAAGGTCAGAGAATGCAAAACTGTAAAGGAGGCATGGTAAACGGTGATTCAACTTCATGAGGGAAATGAAAGAACCAAATAAAACAAGATAATGGTGGCTACCCAGAAATTTGAAAACATCAAGATGAGGCCAGGTGAAACCATGAAGGAGTTCAGTGACCGCTTCACAAATGTGGTAAATAAACTGTCTGTTCTTGGAAAGAAGTATGATAACAAGGAAACAATCATAAAATCTCTAAGATCTCTACCTAGTGCATGGGACATAAAGACAATGGTGATGAGAGAATCAAACTGCCTAGACAAAATGAAGCTACATGATGTATTTGAAGATCTGAAGGCATATGAGTTCGAAATGAGATCCAGGATCGAAAATGAAGCATCAACTTCAACCGCTACTAAGGCACTAGTTACATCAATAGTACCAGCAACTGTCGGTTATGATCCGGTGAAGCAACTAAGTATCTAATGGCAACATAGAAAAGATCTGGTGAAGCAGTTAGTAAGATGGCAAGTTATAGAAGACCTTATAAGTGCAAATTCGGTCTCGGTTATGATAGTCAAACACCCACCCAACACAAACTCTCCAAAGGATTGAATCTCACTAAAGACAAGCTTCCATTCATAAGCTTTGTCAAGAGCTCTTCAACCTATACTGAGTCATCTCATGATTCAAAACTAGCTAAGGAGATAACTTATGTAGGTCCAACCAATACAACCAAATGGTCTCTTTCTAAGAGGAAAACTACTCAACTACATGATAGGAACCCACACTACACCGATCAAATCTCACCTCAGCACCACACTGTAACAATAAGTAGACAGAAACATACCAAACCTAGTGCATGTAGAACCATCAAAACCATATCCGAGAAAATTATGCGAATAATCAGAGTATGGATACCCAAGGGACTAATCAACCAAGGACCCAAGTAAATGTGGGTACCAAATAGTTGTAAATATGTATATTTTACAGGTTATGAAGAAGCGTCTAGGAAACTCTGAGTGGTATCTGGACAGCGGTTACTCCAGACATATGACTGGAAATATTAATCTTCTAACCGACATCAAAATAGAAGTCGGTTCAATGATAGTTTTCGGTGATAATTCAAAAGGTAGAACTTTGGGCAAGGGTAAGATTGTCTTTGATAATTTAACAATTAACAATTTACTTCTTATTGAAAACCTACACTTTAGTCTGCTAAGTATCAGTCAAATGTGTGATGCTGGATATACTGTAGAATTTCATAAACATGCATGCTTAGTTAAGGATTCTCAGGGTAACACTCTACTAATCGGAAATAGGCTAGGAAATATCTACAAGATAGACTGGAAAAATGAAATTGAATATCTTGTATGTATGGTAGCTAGAAGCGATCAAACCTGGTTGTGGCATAAGAGACTAAACCATCTAAACTTCAAAACTATAAATTATATTCGCACTAAAAAGTTAGTTGAAGGAATTCAGGACATAAGATTCAATAAAGAAAAAGTATGTTCAACTTGTCAAATGGGTAAACAGACTAAGTCATCATTTAAGAGCAAAACAAATATTCAATCTAACCGATGTCTGGAACTTCTTCACATGGATCTATTTGAACCGATTAAGGTCACTAGCTTAGGCGGTATGCATCACACCTTGGTTGTTATTGATGATTACTCTAGGTATACATGGGTCATATTTTTAGACTCCAAAAGTGACACTGTATCTAATTTAATTACACTGCTTAAAGGTTTGCAAAATGAGAAATCAACACGCATAAATACTACTCTAAATGCATTTCTTGAGGAATCCGGCATTAGACACGAGTTGTCCAGTGCTAGAACTCCTCAACAGAATGGTCTAGCTGAGAGAAGAAACCATACTCTCAAGGAAGCCGCGAGGTCTATGATAGCCGACTCAGGTGTTGCTAAAAAATTTTGGGTTGAAGCTATTAACACTGCATGTTATGCACAAAATCAGTCTATGATTAACAAGCATCCCAATAAAACACCACACGAAGTATATTTTGATAGAATTCCTAATATTCTGTACCTTAGGATTTTCGGTTGTAAATGTTATATTCATATGAATGGCAAAACCTACTTAAATGTTTTTGATGTAAAATCTGAAGTTGGGATAATGATAGGTTACTCTGCGGTTAGTAAATTATATAGAGTTTATAATACTAGAACTTTAACTGTAGAAGAATCTTTTCATGTTGTATTTGATTAATCGGTTTAAAGTAACACTGCATCATCCTTTGATCTACACAACAGATTGGAAAACCAAAATATCCACTCTGACAGTGAAGATGAAATTTTAGTCTTTAGACGGTTTGTCTAGGACCAAACGGGTATTGTTGAAACCCAGCCGGATCAAGCTGCCAAATAGAAGGAAGCTGACACCACAGTTTCAACTGAGGAAATCGGTCGGTCTGACATTATTGCTCAGCCTACTGATACGTCTAGCCTTGATCAAGTAACTGGTCATTTGGTAGACAACCCTAAACGGAATTTCAAAAGGAACAAAAATCATCCTCCTAAGCTTGTTATAGGTAGCCCTTCACTACCCATCCGAACTAGGCAACAAATACTGGAACAATATGAAAACTCCGCTTTCATATCCCAGATTGAGCAGAAAAGGTGTATGAAGCATTGTTGGATTCAGATTGGATTTTAGCGATGCAAGAAGAGTTAAACCAGTTTGAGAGTAATAAAGTCTGTTACCTAGGTCCTAGACCGAAAGATCAACCGGTTATCGGAACAAGATGAGTATTCAGAAATAAGCTCAATGAAGACGGTTTGGTTACGAGGAACAAAACTTGATTAATGGCACAAGAATACAAACAGGAAGAAGACATTGATTTTGAAGAATTATTTGCTCATGTAGCTAGATTGAAGCCATTAGAATTTTTCTAGCATTTGCTGCTGTCAAAAATTTTAAGGTATTTCAAATGGATGTGAAAAGTGCATTCTTAAACGGTAAATTACGAGAAGAAGTATATGTTGAACAACCACCCGGTTTTAAAAATGCTGACCTGACTGGTCATGTGTATCGACTAAACAAGGCTCTTTACGGTTTAAAACAAGCTCCTAGAGCCAGGTATGATACTTTAACAAATTTCCTGATCGGGCATAACTTCACTATAGGTTCAGTAAATAAAACCCTATTCAAATTCGAGAAGAAGGAACATATTTTACTTGTTCAAATATATGTGGATGACATAATTTTCGGTTCAACTGATTCTAAGTTATGTGAAAAATTCTCAACTCCAATGACTACCAAGTTTGAAATGAGTATGATGGAAGAATTAAGCTTCTTCCTAGGTCTTCAGGTTCGACAAATCGAAGGAGGAACATTCATTAACCAATCTAAATACACAAATGAGCTACTTAAGAAATTTGGGATGGAAACATGTTCTCCTGCCTCCACTCCAATGAGTTCATCAATCAAGCTGGATAAAGACAATGACGGTCAGGGAGTAGACCTGACAGCCTATTGCGGAATCATCGGTTCACTTCTCTACCTGACAACAAGTCGACTGGACATACTATTCGCGGTCGGAGTATGTGGAAGATTCTAGGCTAATCCAAAACAATCTCACTACACAGCCGCAAAACGAATCCTAAAATATCTAAAGGGAATCCCTGAAGTCGGACTGTGGTACTCAAAGGACTCCAGTTTTAACCTAACTAGTTACTCTGATGCAGACTATGCAGGATGTAAAGTTGATAGAAAAAGTACCAGTGGAACATGCCAATTCTTAGGAAATCGGCTCGTTTCATGGTACAGTAAGAAACAAACATCGGTCGCTACGTCAACCGCAGAAGCTGAATATCTGGCAGCCGGAAGTTGTTGTGCTCAACTTCTATGGATTCAACAGCAGCTATGAGATTTCGGTATCACCGCCGAAGAATCTCCAATATTCTGTGACAATACAAGTGCCATAGCAATCACAAACAATCCGGTTCTACACTCAAGAACTAAGCATATTGACATAAGACATCATTTCATCGGGGAACATGTCCAATAGAAGCACATCCGGTTAGAATATGTATCAACCGATCAACAAATAGCCGACATATTCACAAAGCCTCTGCAGGAAGCTAAGTTTTCTTTCTTCAGAAACATTCTTGGTCTTGCCGATATAAATCAACTTATTTCTTAAAACCAAAATTTTACTCCTTTAAAAAGGAAACATCGGTTCGGATAGACAAAACCATCAGTTCTTTTTAAAATATCGGAAAATTAAAATTATCAATGTACGCATTGAAAAACCGCATTGCTTATCAGTTGTAGTAAACCGACCAGCTATTTAGTACCTTACCAAATAACTGCATCAAAACTAATAACTGAAAACAAACCGGTTTGGATATACTCTACTTTGGAATATTTGGTTTTCCAACAAAATTTTGAATAACTAATTGTGTTTGGACGTATCCGTTCTGAAAAGATTCCTTTTCAAAACAAAGCAGTCATGCCTCAAAAGACGTGAAGATACGATATCTCTCACCGTCTAGGCCTATGACTTACCCCCATAGGGTAGCAATCACCCCATATCTTGGAAATATATTTTATCCAACGGTTAATAGGATACAGCGTGCATTATCCACTAGTTAACACCATCAACTGCCTAATATATAAGTAAGATGCATATCAACACATAATCACACATCTAAAATACTCAACACTTCTCTGAAATCTCTCATCCTACTCGAGCAAAATGTCTCACATTTCTTTCCAACAAATTGAGTTTGATTCCGCCCTAGGGACAAATCATTTTGAGATCTACAAAATGATCAAATCAATTGATAACTCCGGTCTAAGAAATTTTCTAGATGACCGACACATCATATTTCCCGATACCGTTATGGAATTCTTTCGTAACGCAAGAGTTTTCCGTGGTACCCCCTTTTTCGACACTCTCATATATTCCAAGGTGAGAGACACCGTCTTCGAGTTCATCGAGAAAGATTTCGCTTGGTGCTATGACCTTCCAAGAGAAGGTCTCACCGATCTAACTCCCTCGGCTGAACAGAAAGCTGCCATGTTCCAACATTTTTCTCGCTCTCCTCTTCCTGTTGATGATCATGGGGCAAGATCCTCGTTGAGGGTTGAATATCAGCTGCTCAACGATATTGTTGGTAAATCCATCCTTGGAAAGGATGTTACAAATGTTTTCTGTACCAAGTCTTTCGACATCATGATCGCCATCACAAATGAGGTTTCGGTCAACTAGTCAAGGTTGCTTTTTGATAACCTAATTTGGATGATCTCCACTCGCCATACCAGCTACATTCCCCAAATCAGCACTCTCCTTTTTGATCTCGATGTCCCTCTCTGTCCGTGCGTAGGATTAAGCCCACTTCAAATCATGATAGGAGACTCGGCCGACTCATTCTTCGACCGCTTTGAGAAAGCTTGGAAGAAGAAACAGAGAGGCAACTCCTCCTCCGGCCACTAAGAAACTATCTTTTCGAACAACTGGTCGTTTTGTTGCATGCACCGGTTGTATATTTTAATTATGTTTATCTTTTGTGTGCTTCTATTGACCTTCTGTAGCACTAATTCACATCGGTTTAATATATTTCCTACTTTCATTTTATCCATTCTGGCATATTAAACTCTGATCGTATGGAGACTACAAAACATTAAATTCAGTCAGTTTCCAACTAGATTCTCTACCTCGGACCAATCAAAATCACCATTTTCAAAGAAAAATTACTTTGGAAACATAAATATTCCCCTTACCTTAAAGCATTGATAAGACATATCATAAATGACAAAATCCTACATTAAATTTCCTTATATTACCCTTCCCTTTTCTACATCCTATTTAAGGAGCTTCACACCATTCTTCAAACATCACAATACATCTTACAAGCTGTCAAAGAACTCAACCTCCTTCTCTCTAAGCACATCCTGAAAATGTCTCACCCAACACTCTGAAACTTCCTATGTGTTAACTTTGAATCAATGCTCTCTTCCGATGACATTGAAACAAAAGAGATTGTGTTTGATTCACTCGTTCACACCGGCCTCCGTGAATTTCTAGACGTATCCGAACCTATTCTTCTTCCAGAGGTATTGGAGTTTTTCGCTAATGCTTCCATGCTCGAAGATCTCATCGTCTCCATCATAAATGATAACATTATCATTCAGATATCAGAAGAAACAATCGCTAAGATGTTTAACCTCCCAACAGAAGGATTTTCGGATTTCCCACCTACGGTAAATGGGACCCTTGATGAATATGTTGAATTGTTCTCCATGTCTGCAACCCCCGGTCAGAACAACGGCCTCAAAGCCTATCTTTCCCCTCACATCCAAATACTCCATGAGATTGTTACCCGATCCATTCTGTGTCAAGTTCCGAATCAAAACTACTCCAAAAAGGCTTTCGATATAATGACTTACATCGTAAGCACAACTCCTATCAACTGGGCCTCGGTCATTTTTGAAAACCTGAAAACGATGGTTGAAACCAAGAAGAAGATTGGCTACGCTCCTCAGCTGAGCCGAATCATTCGATCAACCGCCCCAGAACTCGGACCGGGATCACCGGTGAACCCGACAAATATTCTCACCAAGGAATCGGTGGAAGACAAAATGGCTAGGATGGTTCTTAGGTTCTTTGACTAGGTTCTTTCCTAAACGGTTTCCTTATTAAACCGCCCATGTTTCTCCAACCGATCTTACATCGGTTTTAATCTTATTATGTCAATGTACCTTTCCTTTTTATAATTATAAATCTTTGCCGGTTGAATCTTTAAACCTATCATAACAATTTTACCGATCAAAGTTACCGCCAATAATTTTGGAGGGAAAATTTGGCGCCTTTTCATTGATGTGACAACTCACATCTTTCAATGCGCCGGTTCGCATTCTAAGACGTGTCCCCATGCGGTCTATAAATACATAATCACACATCAAAATTTCATTTTGCGCTTTCTACTCTCTCTCTATCTTGCAATCACTCTCAAAACATCCAAGTTTTCGATCAAATTCCTAAATTCCAACTGGGTCGTGATTCTGCTCTCTTCGTCCACATCGTGCAAGTTGATTTCGAAGAAATTCGAAACAACGGCTCGGAGGAAGCTCGATACGTCATCGGCTAATCACTACTTCAGGTCTGGAACACTTCCTAAACGGACCGTTCGTTATCTACCAAAATGCAGTGACAGAGTTCTTCGCAAACGCCACTCTAAATGATGAAACCATCTCTACGACGGTCGGCGGACGAACCTTTAAGATTACAAAGGACATAATTCTGAAGTTTTCCAATTACCGACAGAGGGTTGTGACTTCACCGAAGATGGAAATGCAGATGAAACACTGGCGGTTTGTCTTGATATATCATGCACCAATGAACCGATAGTAGTTTTCGGCAAGAAAGGAGACCTGAAACCGGAATACAGACCGCTATGCGACATCATTTCAAAATCAATTCAAGCAAGGGGAGGAAACTTTGATAGCCTCACCAGCCTCAAGATTGAAACATTAGCCGCAATCGTCAAAGGAGAAAAGATCAACTGGGCCGAGGTGATCTTTTCCAACCAATGCGAGATGGTGGATCCGAATTCTAACCGGACTCAGGGATATGTCATTCCCCTAGGCAAACTACTCCTTCATCTTAACGTCCAGACCGGTCTAGGGATTTTCCTTCCAGACAGCAAAATAATCAAATCCGTCCACTTCACGAAACCCAACAAAACAAAAGTCTCGGTAGTTAAACAGCCGAGGACTCAAGTGAAGAAGACACAACCGAAGAAGAAGAAGGCTCCGGTGGCAGAAGAAACCGGAAGCGAAATAAGAAGATCGGCTCCTTGGGCATCTGGCTCGATGAATGTTCAAGCAATTATTTCAAACCCGACTGTCTCCACGACTAGCATTTCTAGCCGCTCTAAGGATAACTCCGCCCATCCGGTCAATACCTCTACATCCCATGATCATGAAACCGAGGAAGATCGGTCAAACAATGCTAACAAGGCAAACAACAAAGGGAAAGAGAAAATAATTGATCAAATGAATGATGATGAAGGACATCCAACGGTGAATGATGAAACCGAAACCGGTCCGGATGAACAATCGGAAACAGCAGAAGATGTACTGAAGGTCATTGGGATACTTTTATTCCCAAAGTCATAAAACAACTCTCTGCAAAGCACACGAACGAAGAAACATTTTTTATGAATGGGCCTCTATGAGAGCAGAAATCGGATACGCCGACATGATTCCAATCTGTCCTGCACATTTGAAGTGGGAAACGCTGGTGGAACTTGAAAGTTCGGTTTTTAAGCTGGCAAAGACAAGGAAGGTTGCGGTTTCTCTTAAGAGAGGACCGCTCGTAGAAACTCACGCCAGATTAAAAGAGTTCATAGAGTCCATTCTCGGCATTCAACGACAACCTCCCAATGATATGACTGTCATTGATCAGATGGTGCTGGAGGCACTGCAGAAATCGACTCAAGAATTGGAAGACACAATGACGCGACTGGTAGAAACCAATCAGGAAAATGATGTTCCCTTATCCTCTCGGTCAGATCGTCATGATGAAGAAAGATCAAAGCCTGACGCCGGCCAACCTTCAAGAAAGGAAGCCAGCGCGTCTTCTCCACCAAAGTCCCCGTCCAGGACTTCTTCAAGTAAGTCCCCTGACCGACAACACATTGATATTGAGACGGGTAATCTGGTGTCCAGTCAGAATGATCCTCTCTGCAATGATCCTCCGGTAGAGTCTGCCATATCTAAAGAAATGATGAAGGCATGCTTCGAGGAATTCTTCCGAGACACTATTGCACCATGGCAGGCTAACATGGAAGAATAGACAGAATCATCACACCGAATGATTAATTCTCCGAGTCAAGGGATGAAACCTTTGAAGAGGGATATGCTCAAACCATCTCCTCATTAAAAGCGGTTTCAGCACAGCTTGAAGAGCTAATCGCGGTTAAGATTGCTGCCGACGAGGCAAGAATCAAAGAAAATGAGATAGTAGCCCTAAAGATCCAAGAAGAAGAAAATGAAAAACAAAGGGTCTTGAATGAAAGGGAGCAATCGGATGCGGAAATGGCACGACAGGTTCATGAAGAAGAAAATGCCGAGCCGACACAAAATACATCCTCTACTCCGGCTATCCATACAACCCGAGTCAAGACAAAGAAAAGAAAACAAGTCGAAAGGGCAGTGGCCAAAAGAGCTCAACCGGTGATGGACGACTCTACTGAACCAACCTGTGTACCACAACTCAATTTAGCACAATCGGACTGCGATGAAGATGAGGTAAATGTTCCACTGCTGCAGAAACGAACGCGGGTTGTTCCGATCAATGCGATGCCTCTTCGAACAGTTCCTCCAAGTTCTTTTCCTCAACGATCTCCGGCCTATCAAGCACCCTCTGTCCCTTCAACACGGCGTTCACCAGCAACTGGACATTCAGGCAATCGAGCATCATCCTCCAGACTGGGCTACGATCCGTGCACTCCAGGGAAAAGACTGATGTCTGATTATCTCCGGGGCATCATATACAGAGACCATGAATAGACCGATAAGAAGAGGGAATAAATTTCCACCTATCTCATTTATGTCAACTTTAGTCTATCCTATGTTTACTTCGGTTTATAACTATTCTCTATATATAAGTATTTTTAAAAAACGGTCAATTTCTCACTTCTTGCATTGTTTTGAATATTTTAAATAAAATAATCAAAAGGGAGAAATTGGTAGATAAAAGATAAAATTTTCAAAATTTTTCACAAAATTCTTCAAAGTCTTTCCAGATAAAATTTTTCAAAAGTCTTTTCCAAAATATCCTTCAAAACAAAAACTCTTTAAACAATCACCGGACGCATGATTTTTGAATATTTTAAGTAAAATAATCAAAAGGGAGAAGTGTTAGATAAAATTGACCGGTTAATAAGAACTTAACAAAATAAACTTATTGTGCAGAAGCGGTCAAGAATTCCAACCGGTCAAGTAATCAAACCGGCTAGAAGAAGCAAGTGACAAAGCCAAAACCGGAAGCTGTCCGGTTGAACCGATCAACCGGTTAACATGATCAGTTGGAATGAAGTATTCAATTCAAATCCAAAGAACAAACCCAACAACGAGAAGACCATTTAGAGAAAGAAGTCAAGGATATCAAATAAAGAACAAATTACAAATTGGTGCAAGTAAACACTTTGGGCATATGCAGAAGATGTCATTAAAGAATCAGACTGTGACATTGTCATATTCATACAAGTCTGATGATATGCTGCAGGCTGCAGAAGATTGCCTGAAGAAAAGTTACTATTCTGGTATAAGTCAAAGGAGAAATCTCCTAGGTGCATGCAACTGTCCAACCGATAGTTGCCATAATCAAGCAAAGACAAATCGAGTCGGTCTGCTCCATGCCTTGGAAACCTAAAACCGTATTTAATGCTATGCTGAACCTCTGAAATTATCCGTTGAAAAATGTGACCGTTGGGACATTTCACCTTTAAAAGGAGAAGCTGGAGAAGCTGAACACATAAGTGTGAGAAACAAGTGAACAAGTTCTAAGAAAGAACAAATACAAGTTACAAAGTGTTTATCTCTCTAAGATTCAAGCTTAAGTGTGTTTGTGAACTATGTTACAATTTCTGTGAGAATTGTAAGAGTGATTATCGAGCAGTAAGTAAGACTCGATTGTGTACTGTGTTTGTGTATTCCTTAGTGAATATCTTTCTCGTGGTTTGAGAAGAAGGGGTGACGTAGGAGTTTTATCTCCGAACATCCATAAAACATGTCGCGTGCTTTACTTTCTTCCGGTTTCACATTCAAACCGACTCCATACTATTCCACCGCCTCACTAATCCTCAACCGACACTTTCCAAACCGCATCTCTATCCATCATGTGTGTGTGTTGCTTCAATCTGAAACAAACCACTTCCGCACTTGAACTCGGTTCAAGGGTTTGTGACAGCTTGTGCAGTATTGAAACCGGTGTTAATTCTTAACCTGATTAACGTCAATCGTTGAGTGTAGTCAGAGGACTCTCCTTTAGCCGGACCCCGGTCCTCCATCGGCGATTTAGATCATAACAATGTAAATATTTAGATAAAATAAAAATAAATATTTACATAGTCAACAAGTCTAATCAGAGCACTCCACGTCATTCACTACCATTTCGTTACAAATATTGCACTCAATTTATCATTACTCTTTTCTTATATACACACTATAATTTTTAATATTCTAAGGTTATTTCCCTAATGATATTTTTTCAATTTTTGTTTTAATATAATAACATATTTCTCGTTTCTCATTTTTAATCTTCAGTTTTACTATTTATTTTATTTAAAATTAATTTAACTTTTTTTTTTTCTTTCAACTATGGTAACAACAAAGTTGTTATTTTCTTTTTAAATCTACTAAGTAGGTAAAAATTTAGGTATGTTATTTCTATTTATTATTATGTTTTTTTTAATTATAATCATATAAATATTTAATCGGGTAATGGGGAACATGTCGGGATTGGGTACACGATGAGTTGGATATGGGGATAGAAAAAATATTCTCATCGAGTTTGAGGCGGAAAGTAAATAGAAATCAGGTTCGAGGACAGGTACTTCACTACTCAGCAAGTAAGGTACCCATTGCAAGCTCTAGTTTTAGTCGAAAACTTAAACGAAATATGCATCTTTGAGAGATATGTCTTACAACGATCTTCGACAATGAAGCATCTTCAAGTGTGACGTCTTAGTTGAACACTTAGAAAAAATATACATTTCTAAACGAGATGTCTTACAACAGATCTTCGGGAAAGGAACCATCTTTGTGTGTGATGTCTTAGTCGAACACTTAGACCCAATATGCATCTTTGAGTGAGATGTTTTACAACAGATCTTTACGAACGAAGAATCTTTATGTGTGATATCTTAATCGAACACTTAGAAGAGAGATGCATCTTCGGACGAGTTGGCTTACAACCGATCTTTGGAAACGAAGCATCTTCAAGTGTGATGTCTTAGTCAAACACTTAGAAGAAAATACATTTCCAAAAAAGATTTCTTACACTTGACTTTCTTAGAAAAAGTCTGAACGCAGCCGATCTTCTGGAATGAAGCATCTTTCGGTGTGATGTCTTAGTCAACACTTAGACGAAAGAGGCATGTACTAGTGAATTACAAACGATCTTCAGGAATGAAATATCTCTAGTGTGATATCTTAGTCGAACAATTAGAAAAAGGATACACCTTTGGGTGAGATGTCTTACAACCAATCTTTGGGAATAAAACATCTTTGGTGTGATGTTTTAGTTAGGTATGGAAATGGATACCAATATACATGATACCCGTGATTATCCGATGGTCAGGTTATGATAATTAGAATTCGGTCGGGTTCAAAATCGGGCATGGGGAATGTATAAGGTATCTTATCCGGTTTGGGGTAGGGGATGGGAAGTGTGTGAAACCCATACCCGATACCCGACACCGGACTATATTAATATTAAAAATAAAAAAATATTTTTTTATTAAGGTTTAATGTGACCTTCTGTCAAAATATACCAAACAATATAATAAATACATCATATCATTTATATTGATATTATCATCACTTCACTCCAACTTTAATTTCTAATATTCCAAGTGTTATTTCTCTCTCATAAATTATTACCTTTCAATTTTTTAATAAAATAAAATATTTTTCTATCTTTATTCTTAATCTTCAAATTTTCCTCTTTGTTTTTTTATTCAACATTAATCTTAATGTTTTCTTCAGCTATAGTAACAAAAAATTGTTATTTTCTTTAACAGTATAATCAGTAAGAATTTGTATGTTATGTCTATTATCATTATGATTTCTCTTAAATTATATCTTATAAGTATTTAATTAGGTAATGGGGTACCTGTCGGAATTGGGTACACAATGAATTGGAGATGAAAATAAAAATAGAGATACCCATCAGATTCGAGGTCGGGTAGTAACATAGAAATCAAGTTCGGGATGGGTACTTCACTACTCAGTAGGTAATGTACGCATTGTAAGCTATAATCTAGTTGAACACTTAGACAAAATATGCATCTTTAAGAAAGATGTCTTACATAAATCTTCGACAATTAAGAATCATCAAGTGTGATGTCTTAGTCGAACACTTGGAAAAAAAAATATAAATCTCTAAGTGAGATTTCTTACAACCAATCTACGGGAATGAAGCATCTTCGGGTGTGATGTCTTAGTCGAACAATTAGAAGAAATATGCATCTTCGAGTGAGATGTGTTACAACTGATCTTTAAGAACGAAGAATCTTAGTGTGTGATATCTTAATCGAACACTTAGAAGAGAGATGCATCTCCATAACCATAAGAGATGTCTTACAACCCATCTTTGAAAACAGAGCATCTTCAAGATGGTCTTGAGTCAAACACTTAGAAGAAAAATACATTCTAAGAATGATTTGTACGGCCGATCTCGAGAATGAAGCAACTTTCGGTGTGATGAATGAGGATGTACTAGTGAGATGTCTTACAACCAATCTTCAGGAATAAAGTATCGGTGGTTGATATTTTAGTTAGGGATGACAATGGGTACTTGTATACCCGATACCCGTGATTATACAATGGTCAGGTATGATAATTAAAATCGATTAAGTTTCGAAGTCGGGCATGCGGACTGTAGAAGGTATCTTATCGGGTTTGGGGTAAAGGATGGGGAGTGTGCAAAACCATACCCGACCTAATCCATTTAAAAAGGTTCAATACATTAATTTATTTTAAAAACATAATAAGCTGACAAATGAAATAAGTAACCTAATAAATAATTAAAATTAATATTATAACAATAAATTTTAATAAAAAACCAGAAGAACATAAATAATAATCATAAAATGCAAAAAAAAAATGAAAAATAAAATCAGATTCAGTCATGAGTTTAAGGTGGCTTTGTTTTTTATTAGGTTGAAAACTATGCTAGCATGTCACACATTTCAATTTATGGAATATGTGACTAAATTTCTTAAATATCGATTTAACTAATTTAGATATCTAGTGCGTCATTTGAATTTGGATTTGGATTTATTTGTGTGTTGATGTGTATATTTATTTTGAGAATTTTAATAAATTGATTTATTTATTTTATTTATTCAAAATGCATTCTAGGATATAAAAATTTAGATGTAATGATTATGTTTGATTCTAAATCTTGATTATTATTTATATTTTTTTGAATTATGAAGAATTAGAATGACACATTTTCGTCATGATCATCCGCTTCCATTCAAAAAAAATTATGGTAATCGAATTCATGATATTTTCGTCTTTTAAGTCGACTATTTTATCAGGCCACTATGGTGGGTTCTTAATTCATATTTTATACCCCGTAAAAACCACGAATATAAAGGAAGGTCACCCAACTTCTGAACCACGACAAAAAAACCACCTAAAGATACTAAAGACATTTTCATTGAACTTGAAACTCTACTAATTATAATTGGGCCGCTCGATTCTTCATTATCGTCATCTCAATGCAAGTTTATCTATTTTATTTATTTACCTACTCATATATTGTGATTTCAAATAATAAAAATGATTTATATGACACTTTTAAATAACTAAATATTTGAGTAAAAACCAATTGTGAACCTTTGTTGCGGCTCTTTTCCGTGTCAACAATACTGATCCACCAAAGAATCTTTTACTCATATTTATACGCTTTTTGTCTCGATTTTTCAAAAGAAAAATGTGGCAACTCTAAAATTAAATATTACTTTTTTAAATCAAATCTTATTTCTTTTTTGTTTTCAGTCATTAGACACAATCAAGAAAGAAACAATAAACCAAATAAAGATAGCGAGTGGAACGCAGGCGTCAGGAAGAAAAAACAAATATTCAATTACTTTTATTTTTTTTTCTAGATACCTAAGTTTAGGTATTTCTACTATTGGTAAAGATACATTATATATGTATATGCCATCTTTAACTATGAGGATGTTCTTAAATATTTATGTAATCTATTAGATTGTAAACCTTTTTATAAGAAGTTTGTGTAACTTATTATAAGCGATATTATAGTGGATGGTTTAAACGGTCTAAGAGTCCTGTGGGTTTTAATTATTGTTCAAGGGTTATCCATGCTAAAACTCATGTCTCTTTATTTATGTTACTTATTTGGTTGAATGGAGATTGATAGGTTATAACAGAGCACTAAACCAAAAAGGAATTTTTCCGCATTAAGTTATTTTTATCAACAAGTGGTATCAGAACAATTAATCATTGTGTTGTTTATAATAATAGAGAGAAATACGAGTATAATGATTACTCTTAATGGCTTTAACTATCATGTGTGGAAAGGCAAAATGAAAAATGTCATTTACATTAAAAATTATTATTTACATGTGTTTGCTAATGAAAGTCATAAGAAAAAATTGATGAACGATGTACCTTGAATCATCGTCAAGTGTGGCTACATTAGGAAATGAGTGGATGATAATATTCTTAACCATGTTAGTGAAAAGATACGCGCGAAGGGTCTATGGAGAAAACTTGAATTATTATATTCTTGGAAGACTAGTAACAAAAAATTTATGATCAAACAAATGATGGGATTGAAGTACAAAGATGGAAAAACCATGTCCGATCCTTGAATACGTTTCATGGGATTATTAATCAGTTAGCTAGAATGGGAATCAAGTTTTTTTTTGGGAAAACGGTTTAACACCATTTCATTAAAAAGCCCAAAAGTGGGAGGGGTTAATAATCAAAATTAGACAAATCCTAGTTTTGATTGTAAGATGAAAAACAAAAGACCCAAAAGTTTCTGAACGGTGGCAGTCATCACATTATAAAACACAGATTATAATGAACAAAGTCTACAATCTAGCTATTCCAACCTATGTTGTCTTCATATTTGCCTTTTGACCATATTGCCTTCTTCCACGTCTTATTCTTCTTGTGTTCTTCATTAAGAGAGATTGAATTGGAGTTGATGATGATGTTTGTCTGCTCTTATTGTATAATCTTCCTTTATATGAACTCGTACTAACATAATAAATGTATTTTTCTTCTGGATTTCAGGGCTTTTGTCACTATTTTTCTCAATTTCAGTTTTACGTGTTTGAGGATCAACAACCTTAGTTTCCTCTGTGTTTTTCTTCTATGTTGTATCTTTGATTTCATCTTCTTCCTCTTCATCTTCATTGTTTTTACGTTTATCTTCTTTAGTATCTCCTATTTCATACGTTTCGTTGATTTCTTCATTATCTGATTCTACCTTGCTTTCTTTCTTCTACATCATTACTTTCTTCCTTCTCTGATTCTTCCTTGATTCTTCTTCTGTATTTTTCCTTGCTGATTTTCTTTAACTTCCCAATATGATTTTTTATTCTTGATTCTCCGTTTCATTTTTCTTCTTTTCTTCTTCTTGGGCTTTTAAGATTTTATGCTCTTCCTCAACTGCTTTTTACATTTAGTGCTAGCCTTTTGAAATTGTATTACAGAAAACACACCAGTTTGGCCTCCATCATATGAGATTCCATGGTTGTAGACAATCCTTTCCTGTCAACTACTGTCATGTTCTTTGGCAGCGTACTTCGAGGATGCACTTCAATGCTTATTTCTAGCAAAGGTAAGTTGTTCCCTCCTTCTGTAATTGGGTCCATGTATAATGGTTTCCCATAAACATGCAAACTGACTTAAAGCTTCTGCATTGTACATGTTTACTGGGATGTTCCAAGCTTAAACATATATGGGCTGTTTCTTTGGTTTGCTTAGCAGGTTCATTTTTCAGACCACTCTTCAGCTTCATACAATTTGATCCAATATAAGTATGCCCATATTTTAGAATATCATCCAAGTTTGATTCCTTCTTGAAATGCAGAAAATAGAGATCATGTATATTTGTAGAAATCTTAACTAGTCCTTCTGCTCCCAGTTTTTCATTAAGGCTTCCTTGGTGATTGAGAATGATACTCTATTCTTCCCTATGTAGTTTCCACACTTGCATTTTCCCATTCTTCTACACATTCTTCTTCCACTTTAGTTGGAAATTTAAATTCAAAAGGAGAATTGAGTACCTCCACTTTGTTTTAACATTACCCAAGTAGATTTTTCCTTTATAAGCATGATTCTTTGTTTTCATTCCTGTGTTATTTTCCAGACCCGTTTACTCTCCAACTGGAATTGCTCTTGATAGTATAGGTCTTAGATTTAGGGGAGTTTATTAGCTCCCTCATTTTTTCAACTGACAAGTTTACTATCTTTTCATACTCTTCATTCTGTAGTAAATTACAGTCCTTAAGAGATGTGTACATTCAATTGGAAGTTGTTTGCTGCATTTTTTCTTTGTGGAGCACAATCTCTCCTTTCTTTGCGTGCATCAGGAGCTTTGTGATTTGATTTTTCAGTCCAAAGAGATTGCTATTTTATTGTAACCAACCTTCCAAATTCCTTTTTTCTTCCCCTTGTTTTCTTGCTATTTTCTTCAGAATTTTATTAGCAATTGGTTCCTGACCTTTGTTACATTCCTGTTTTTCCTAGATAATTTCTTCAGAAATCATTTCAATTCAATTCAGGCTTCCTCCATTAAACCTTACATCAAAAAATCTTAAACTTCCTTATTCTTATTGCTTTCTTTCTTCCCATTTTAATGAATAATAAGAACAACAACAAAACAGAGAAATTATAGACATGATACACCTCGAAACCCTAGCTATAACAGGAGTGAACAGAAACCCTAACTTTTCCAATCAAGTTTTGCAGTTGAATGAACGACCAAGTTATTAAGTTACCGTGTCGTTTGTTTCGTTCGTTCTAATTGTGCCGATTGTGCCGATGTGCCGAAAGCGATCCAAAACGAATAGCAACCGCGAACACCATAAGTGAACGCGACCTTGATATCTCGCCAATCGTGTCGATCATTCAGTTTATGCTAATTGCGTTATTGTGTCGATCATTCCGTTTATGCTAATTCCGTAAGGATTTCTTAACATCCTCACTTCTAATGATTGTGGAAGTTTTAGAGTAGATAATGATTGCATTTCCAATATTATTAGTTTTGGAATGTGTTCTTAAGCTGAAAATAGCTACACATTGGTTCTAAAGAATGTGAAGCATATCCCTAACATCCGTTATGATTTGTTCTCTATCGGAAGGTCAATGATGATGGTTTTACAATACTTTTCGTGACGGAAAATGAAAGCTTATCTAAAGACACTTGATATTAAAAGCCTTCTCTCTAGATGAAGAATGGTTATACGAAGTGTGTACATTATTTAGCGGGGAAAATAGGCTAGAGTTGCCTTAAATAATGTTCTTCACTCTGCGAAAACCATGTATACTAAATTTATTATAGTCTGATGTGTGTATCCTATGAGACAATGACACTTGGTGGTGCTATATTTTGTGACTTGTCTTGATGATCATTCAAGGAAAATTTGGGTGTATACTTTAAAGTCCAAATATTAAGTGTTGGATATTTTAAATACTTTCATTCTTCTTGTGGAAAGGCATAGGGTGTTCATTAGTTCGGTTTCAGGTTATCGTGTTCTTGTATCAGTTCTTCGAATTTATATTTTGTTTAGCCAATTCGAAAAACACGTGAATGCGACTTTTTTAAAATATTCTATATATTAAATTATATATAATCATATGTAATATATTATATCATATATATATTAGAATAAATAATCGAAAATGAATTCGGTTTTTGGTTTGATTTGAGTTGAAACCTCAAATCCAAAATTAAATCGAAAAACGTATTTTAATTCGAATTAGTTTATTAGATTTGAAAACCAAAAATTAAATTTGAATTTAGAGTTATTCGAACTCGGTTAGATATTTGGTTTAGTTCAAATATTGAACCACCCCTAGAAAGAAAGACTACGCAAACACTTAAGTATGTAGACATATAATGTCGGAGAGTATTGTTGTCATTTTGATGAGAATTGCACCCAAGCTAGAGATTCAACATCAAAAAATACCTCTAAAGACACCTTAGTTAAATGGTTTAGATGAGAGGATGAACCGAACATTAGTTAAAATAGTGAGATATTTTCTTTTGTAATCAAATCTTCCGAAATCTTTTAGGGGTGTGGCTTTGAATACAAATGGTCATGTTTTAAATATCACATAGTGCGTTTCCTTGGCTTTTGAGGTTCAGGCCAGATATAGTTGGAACAGTGAAGTTTCTTATGACTATCTATGTGTCTTTGGGTTCAAGGATTTTGTTTACATTCCGAAAGATCAACGATATAAACTTCATGTAAAGACGAGAAAATGTATGTTTAATCGATTATTGGTGGATGAATTTGGTTACAGATTTATGATCCTATCTAGAAAAAAATCAGTTAAAAGTCAAGATGATGTGTGTTTATCAAAAACAGAACATAACAGAAGTTTATAAAATAGAAATATCTAAGAATCATAGCGAAGATTCTATTGAGTTGGATCTAGTTCCTACACATTCAGTGCATCCAAATCAAGGGGAGATGTGTCAATGATAGTGATCATATCGCTATTGATGAAATTCTACCGACCAATGATGTTGATCCATCTAAATAATTGATGAACTAGTTGAATATTCTTTAAGAAGATTTATTGAGAGGGCCATCCCTCGCGAGGTACCCTTCATGTGAGTATGTGACCGAGAGACAATTTCTATTGATAAGAAAAAGTCGTGGTTGAAAGATATGAAGAGGGGATGCAATCTCTTTATAATAACCACACTTATGACTTGGTAAAGTTTCCACAAGGAAAGAAAACTCTCAAGAGTAGATGAATTATAGGATTAAGACCAAAAATACACTACAACAAAATACACTTCAGCCACCCTTATATGCCAATGCCTATCAAGTGTGGGTAAAAGTTTATAAAAAGAAAAACTTTTGCCAACCTTTGTATATATATACCACCTCCTTTATTTTTTATATACAAACTTTGTTAAAACCTTAAAATTTATTATTCTAAATTTATATTTTTTATGTTTTATTTTTTAAACTTTATAAATATTTTATTTCACTTTTAATTTTTTTTAATTAAATTTGAATTAAAATTTATTTACATTAAAATTGAATTCATAATTTTTTAAATATTTTATAACATTATTAATTTTTTTTATTAACATCTGTCTTTTATGTAATTAGTATTTAATTTAATTAACTAAAAATACTATAACCAAAAATAAATAAATTTAAACATTATATTATATTTAATAATAAAAATTAACTTATATATATTTTGAAATTAGAAATCAGTTTTTAACGGAGTCCTTATAGAAAGCTTTAACACATTTTCTTTCTTAACAGATCTTTTGCCAGATGGATATTAAATCAGCTAAAAACATAATCACACCCTGATCCTTCAAATCTCCTCTCTCTGTCGCTTCACATATCTCTCCTCTCTCTGCCGCTTACCCTGATCCTTCAACTCTCCTCTCTCTTCCGCTTCACATATCTCTCCTCTCTCTGCCACTTACCTTGATCCTTCAACCCTCCTCTCTCTGCCGCTTCACATATCCTTTGACTGATGGTTATCAAATCAGAAAAAAAACCATTAATCACACTCTAATCCTTCGACTTTCCTCTCTCTGCCGCTTCACAGATCCTTTGCCTGATTGTTATCAAATAAACTAAAAAACCATTAATCACACTCTAATCCTTCGACTTTCCTCTCTCTGCAGCCAGATTGTCGCGCGCATAAGGATAGTTACATTCTTCTCCAACCATTAGAGTTTGCCTTCATCTACACTATCATCCTTCGACTCTCCGCAGCCAGATTGTCGCGCACACGAGGTTAGTTACATTCTTCTCTGACCTAGTGTTTTGCCTAATAATAAACCGTGTGCACGTATCCAATCGATTATATAAATGCGTAACTATCGTCAGTGAATATTCATTTATGAGCCATCTTTCTCTCTGTAGTCTGCACAACTTCGTATAGACGACGACTAGTCCGAACTCCGAACCAATGGCGGATTAACTCATTATTCAGATCGAGGAAGTTATTGATGATTCTAGGTAAGAATCAATGCCTGCATTTGATTTGCGAATCTTTCATTTATGAAATGTTATTCCTTCTTGTTAGATCTTTTGATTTTAGTATTGAGGAACGGTTATATTAACTGCTGCCTCTTTCTGTCCTTGGGTTTGTTTCTTCTTTGATTTTTATGTCGGGTTTACTTTGTAGCTGCTTCAGGTTAGGTGATGATTACTGGTGTTTAGTTAAATACGCGCTTTGTAGCTCTAAAATCTAAGGATTGATTTGATACATATTGTGCTTTGTAGCTGCTTCGGATTAGGCTTTGTTGGTTCGAGAGACTACGACTTCATTGCTACGAAAGAAAGAGAGGTGAGAGAATCTTCATCTTCTTAAGATCCTTCATTCCTGCTTTATTGTGATGTACTTTGCATTTAATGTGAGAAGTAATGCTCTGTTAAAATTTATCCGAGCTAAAACATATTTCAAAAAATTTATCATATATATATATATCTAATATTTTGGGTCACCAGGACTACCACCAAGATATTCCATACGTAGATATGCCATTGTTTAGATGATCCATCATTATTTATATAAATACTTTTCTAGCGTTTCTTGTAGCTTATTATTTCTATTATAATCCACATAGATTTGTGCAATGGATAATGTAGTACTGGTTACAGTATGTTCTTCATTTCCTTGAATAATTTGAGTATTGATAATCAATTTGTTATTTTGATAACTTATAGTAAGATTTGTTCATGGTCCAATTAGACGAGGGAATATGCAATGTGAAGGCTAAGTTTTACACATGGCCAAAAAACTTGTTGTATGAGGAAACTATTTCATATTTTGTAGCAGTCTCGAGCTTGTTTCGAATCTAGAGTATTTCCAATGAGCCATTTGTCTATAGAATAGTTGAAAATTTAGGCATATTATGTGGTATGAGGAAGATATTTTTTCACTTTCAACGTGCTATAGCTTTACACAGGAATTCCATTGATCATTTGATCTATTATGTTGTAAATACTCGATTGATCGATTACACAAAAACCTTGGATAATTTACCGCTTTTGTTCTTGGTTTCTTCTATTCTTAGCTACTTAAGCATGTACGACAAATGAGAACCGATTTTATTTGATTTATAAAGTTTAATAAAGTATATTTATTAGTTTTGAAGGTTTTCTTGTTCTTTAACTATATATGGAGTAAACACAGCTTGAGATGGAATTTTTCTAGGTTTTTATTTATAGTTGGAATTCAATTATCAAGTATTATTGTTTCCTTTTAACAACAGTTACAATGTATTTAATAAATCACAAATTCTTTGTAGCAAATTGTTCTAAAATGAACTCAGAAATGAGAATTAAGTTGTCTTGTTGATAATTGTAGATGTATCATGTATGTTACTTCCTAATTAATTTCTCGTTTAGTCTTATATTATTTATAACATTGTTCCTTTTTATTTATTATTATAATTTTAAAATGACTTAAAAACATACCATTATTTTTTAGAAGTGAAAATGAAACTTGACATTTAATCTCTTAAATTAACTTCATGTTCTTCTTCATTTGCGTACACATCGACCTCCTTTCTCTAATACCAAAATATGTTATTATATAATAATATATTGTCGATTGTTTGGAGTGGCCCATTAATTTTTGTCTCACGTGAATCCCGCTATTATTGATGATAATAGGAATCTCAGTTGACTCAAAGAGAAGAGACATACTGGATTGCTTCCAAGAAGAGTTAAATGCTTCTCTAGAAATCTACATTATATTGCGCTCTTTTTGCTCTTGCTGTCCAGGTTTTCTCACTTTTCTTTCTTTCCTTTCCATGGACATGTCTTTTTGTATGAATTTTGTCGATCTACATAAATGCTATATTGATATTACGATTTCAGACATTTACGTATCAATATGCATAAAAGGAATATCACATAGAATGATCAATAGTTGTGTATGATCTGTCCAGATTTCTCTTTCATTTTTGGTTCAGGTGGACCAAATAAGTTGTATATTATAACTTAGCTGCATCCTTCTTGTTAAACCACAAACTTCTCATCTATAACTTTAGATCATGTTTTTGTGCTAAGTAATCCATTAGTCTATCAAATCTAATATTTATTTACTAAATGAACAGAAACCACTTAATATAGGAAATCATGACAATTATCATTAAGTAAAAATAACTAATAACTATCTAAAGATAATTGATCATTATCTTTAACATTATAAATTATTCTCGTGGTCAACTTGTTTATTCCGTGAATTTCTTATTCGTTGCTAATATTTTCATTTTCAAGTACATTGAATGATTGGACCATTGATTTGAATATCACTTACTTCCTCAATCATTATTTTATGGATATTATGGTTCCTCACACTTTCTAATTAAAATCTTATCAATTTAGTGTTCTATGAATTAATTTCTAGGTAGCCTCATTATATTGTTTATTTTTCTTTCACTCTACTATATTTGATCTAAATGAATACTCTTACAATATTTTTACAAGTCCTGTAGGTTATATTTTTATTCTCTAACAATGTCATTCTATGTTTTCTATTAATTATTTTAATTTTGTCTTAACTTTTTAGGTTTATCTTAGTTGACAACTACATGGATAGTCGAGATCGTATTGATTTGTCAAATTATGATAGATTTAGTGTAGAGTACTTGAATGGGATAGAAAATTTTCTAAAATATGCATTTCGAGAGGGTGGAGATGGTGGAAAAGTTCATTGTCCTTGTAAGAAATGTGTGTTGAACAAGCTAAAGTTCGTGGAGAGATATATGATGATTTCGTTTTCAATGGAATTATGAGTGGATATAGCAGATGGTTTTCTCACGGTGATTTTTTATCGAATCAGTCAACTTCTCAACCTATCCTAATGTGCAACATGATTCACCCAATAATGATATGACCCAGTTAGTGCAGGAGGCATTAGGAATATTACAACAAACTATGATAATGGATATAGATGAAATGATGAAGAAGACATAACACGTTTGATGACTATGTTGAAGCAAATACTCAAGATTCTAATCCAAATGTTCAAAATTTTGATCAATTGTTGAAAGATGCTAATGAAGAATTGTGACATGGGTGTAAAACATTTAGCAAATTATCTTTCATTTTGAATGTTTATAATGTGAATGTCAACATGGATGGTCCAATCAATCATTTGATACACTGATGAAAATTTTGAAGGATGCATTCCCAGATAGTAACACATTTCCAAGTTCATACAAAGAACAAAGAAGATCGTGCATAACTTGGGTCTTAGTATGAACAAAATCATTGCGTGTCCAAATAATTGTATGTTATTTTGGAAAGAACACAAAGACACCATGGTGGAGAATTGCTTGAAATGTGGAACTTCTCGATGGAAAAATACGAAGCAAGCAACCTAACAGAATCTTCGAAATCTAGTGGAGTGAAGAAGAAAAAGTCGTTGCTAAAATATTGAGGCACTTTCCTTTGATACCCAGATTACAACGTCTTTTTGTGTCATCAAAGACCTCAAACTTGATGGTGTGCATGATACAGGAACGCATTAAAGATGGAATAATGTGACACCCAGCTGACTCAAAAGCATGAAAAATCTTTTGATTATCTTTATCCAGATTTGCTAAAGATTATCGTAATGTAAGGTTGGGACTCGCAGCTGATGGGTTTAATCCATTTAGAACAATGAGGGTAAATCATAGTACATGGCCTGTGATCTTGATGCCTTATAATTGCCTCCTTGGTTGTGCATGAAGAAAGCTTATATGATGTTGTCATTGCTTATTCTCGGTCCATCTGGACCGGGAAATGACATTGATGTTTATTTACAACCTCTATTGAAGAGTTGAAACAACTTTGGGAGTTTGGTGTGGAGAGTTTTGATACTTCAAAGAAAGAAATTTTTAAACTACATGCAATTTTAATGTGGACTATTAATGATTTTCCAGCCTATGGTAATCTGTCTGGATGGAGTACTTATGGATCTTTGCATGTACTTGTGTAACAAAGATACTTATTCGAAATATTTGTTAGATAGAAAAAGTTTTGTTATATGGGTCATCGACGTTTTTCCAGATCGAAGTCATAACTATCGATTTGACTTAAAATCTTTTGACGGTGAAGAAGAATTAAGGTCCTCTCCTTCTATCTGTGTGGATCAATAGTCTTAGATCAATTGCAAAATATTAAGTTTGATTATGGAAAACTTAATAAGAAAGTTACGGACATTTTTGAAAAGACATGGAAAAAGAAGAGCATTTTCTTTGAACTTCCATATTGGAAGCACAATCTGTTACGTCACAATCTTGATGTTATGCATATTGAAAAGAATGTTTGTGACAACATTGTGAATACTTTTTAAAAGTTAACAAGAAGTCAAAGATAATGCAAACGCCTGTCTTGATTTGCAAAAGATGAATATCAGAAAAGATTTATGGCTCAAACAACAAGGTCAAGATAAATATTATGTCCCTCCAGCATTCTTACTATGTCTTCAGATGAGATGAACAAGTTTTTAGAAGTATATAGAATAACAAACTTCCAGATGGTTATGCATCAAATATTTCACGTTGTATTCGTAGTCAACGCAAGCTTTATGGACCTTAAAAGCCACTATTGTCACGTTTTAATGCAAGAGCTTCTCCCTATTGCATAGCGAAATACTTTGCCATCGAAAGTGTCTTTAGTATTGATAGAGTTGTGCAACTACTTTAAAGCTATATGTGTAAAATCTCTATCAAATTCGGAGGTAAAATCACTTCAAGACAAGGCACCAATTAAACTATGTCACTTAGAAAAACATTTCTACCATCTTTCTTCACGGTTATGGTGCATTTGGTCGTCCATTTAGCAGATGAGGTCGAACTTGCAGGTCCAGTATTTTTCAGATGGATGTATCCAATTGAGAGGTAATGAGTTTTGTATTTTTTATTATTAATAATCTGAAAATGATCTTATTATTAATTTTAACTTAAAGGTACTTGGGAAAATTGAAATCATATGTACGCAACCGAGCACGCCCTGAAGGCTCAATAGCTGAAGCATATATTGCGGACGAGCGTTTAACATTTGTGCTCGATATCTCGATGATAATAAATGATAGGAGAAAAATCTGTGAGAAATCATGCACATCAACAATCAAATGAGCAATATGTCTATTTCCTAATGGGGACAACATTATGGAGCGATACACGTGATTACATTGGATGAAATGACGTATATACAATCTCATCGATATGTTCTATTTAATTGTGGTATAATTGAAGAATTTCGAAGGTAAGTATATCTTTTTATAAAGATAACATATTTTATAACAACTATATCATAAATATTATTTACAGAGATCATCATACTACAATCAAAAGATTACACTGTCATCGTCGTTATCACCATGTGAGATTGAAAAAAAACATTGTGAAAGTTTCCATGAGTGGCTCAAAGAAGAGGTCAACAACTCATCATTATCATTTAATGGGCAAATAACTCAGAAGTTAAAATTATGCTCGAGGTCCACATCGAATCGTGAAAGGTTTAGACCATATGATGTGAAAAATGGATATAGATTTCGTACTAAAGATTTCTGAAGTGAATTTAAGCACTCAAAATTGTGGAGTGATGGTTATTTCAAAAACTAATAGTTATGCAAGTACGAGTGATCGAAGACCAATCATTGGTGATGTAGTCTACTATGGAATTTTGACTGATATCATTGAATTGAACTACTCTGATGAATTTAAGATTGTATTATTTAGATGTGATTGGGCTGATGTTGATCAAAAGACAGGAATAAAAAAAGATCTTTTAGGATTTACATTGATCAACTTTTCTAGGTTGATACACACAAGAAAATATCTCACAGATGATCCATTTGTATTTGCTTCGCAATGTCAGCAAGTTATATATGTTAAAGATGTTTCAAATCCTGGTTGGTTTCTCCCAAGGCAACTAAAAGTTAGAAATACTTATGACATGGGAGATCAAAGTATGGTTCACATTGAAATTGAGGAGTCTTCACTAATTATAGGAGATGATGATGATTGGGTTAGAGATGATATTGAAGGAGAAACTATAAATCAACTAGCTTAATTTTATATCACCAAGTGAGACTTCCAATATTTATACATCTTATGTTTGACTCATAAGTGGTTTGTATAGTGTTTTAATATATTTTGTAATGTATTTGCAGATAAATGGCTCGGAAAAAAAAAGTTAAATACTGTAGATTTTTCGACTAATGGATCAACGTCTTGTATGCCATCATCATCAAATAATTCAATACATGATGCTTCTACTTTTGATGCATTACATAGTGATACTCAAGGTAGTTATTATATTTTTATTTTTTAATTAGTTTTAAATGTATCTATTAATTTTAACGTATTTTTATACAGATTCTCAACCACTTAAAAGATTACGCAGACCCACTACTCTACCTGATGTATGGGATTTACCAAGTGATAAAAGAATTATAGTATCATTAAATCATTTGAACCAACCTACTGGACAAGAAGGATGCACATTGGGTTTTTTCTTAGGTACACTCGTGCGAAATGCAGAATAACTCCATTGTTATATAATGACTGGAGATGCTTTTCCAAAGAATTGAAAGACCATATAATAACATTGGTCATGGTAAATTATTTATCATTCATAATATTTATTTATTTTTATTAATGTTAATACTAATTATTTTTACAGAATAGGTTTGATTTACCTCAAATTGCTGAAATTTGGGTACTAAAATTGTTGGGCATGTCATTGAAAGGTTATCGATCTGATTTGAAAGCACGATATTTTGGAAAATATCCGTTGAAAGAAGATTGTTAAAGAATATGTCAGTTGGGATTCCAAATGTACAATGGAATTTCCTTGTCAATTTTTGGTACTCAGATAAGAACATGGTATGACAATGTGATTCTATATTTATAGTGATTGTTATATAAATTAAATTTATAATTTTTATTGTGTAGAAAAATAGTTCAATCTACAAAAGATGTCGAGAGAAACAAAAGATGCCGCATACATCTAGATCTAAAAGTTTTGCTCGTGTTGCTTCTGAAATGGTATAATGATATGAATTATGACATCAATAATTTATTCTATAAACATGTATTACTTGTATTGTTTTAGGCAAGCGCTGGACTGGAGCACTCAAGAGCTCATGTATTTTTCGAAACACATAAAGCTCGTAAAGATGGAAGACCTTTAGATGACAATTCATCTTGAGCCGCGGTAAAAATGTTATGCGTATACATTTTATATGTGTTTAAAAATGTATTAACGTTAAATTTAATACATTTAGGAATCAATTAAAAACAAGTTAATCCAATCACCTTGTGAGGGACAAGATATAAGAGCTTTTCATAGCGATATATACTCACAAGTGATTGGTCCTGATACATATGGACGTGTGAGAGGATTGGGTCTTCAAGCGTATCCAAAATCTTTAAGGACTGTTGACTTTTCTGTGGATGGTAGAACAAAGGTTGATGAGATTAATGATATAAAACAAGAATTGAAGAGGATGGTTGCTAACCAAGAAAAGATTCAAGCACAAATAAATAAGTTACAATCTTTGTTGGTTGACAAGGGAGCTGTCGAGACATCTTCCACTTTATGCGAAAATGAATCTACTTAAGGTATTTTTTTTACCTTTTTATGTTTTTTGTTTAGATTATTACATTATTCATAATTCGCAGTACAGTATTAAAACTTTTAGTATAATATTAGATGTGGGGATCTTGTGATTCTTCTATTATCTTCTTGTATTATATGTTTTTTCTTATATGGTTGATCTGTTTATATGATAGTTGTATATATTTTTGTTTGAGTTATAGTACTGTAAATATAAAATTAATGATTTGGTTTTGGTTCTCTCTTTTGATGGTATTGATGGCGGACTGAAGTACTCATCCACGAGTTGTCATCTTCCAGGTTATGCAAAAATGAATCTACGTAAGGTATTTTTTTTACCTTTTTATGTCTTTTTTGTTTTGATTATTGCAATATTCATAATTGGCAGTACACTGTTAGAACTCTAATTATAATATTAAATGTGCGGATCTTGTGATTCTTCTTCTTATCTTCTTGTATTAGATGTTTTTTCTTATATGGTTATCTACTTATGTGAAAGTTTTATATATTTTTTTTTAGTTATAGTACTATAAATACTGTAAATATAAAATTAATCATTTGGTTTTGGTTTTCTCTTTTGACGGTATTGATGGCTGACTGAAGTATTCATTCTCGAGTTGTCATCTTCCAGGTTATGCAAAAATGAATCTACGTAAGGTATTTTTTTTTTTACCTTTTTATGTCTTTTTTGTTTTGGTTATTGCAATATTCATAATTGGCAGTACACTGTTAGATCTCTAATTATAATATTAGATGTGCGGATCTTGTGATTATTCTTTTTATATGGTTAATCTACTTATATGAAAGTTTATACTTTTTGTTTGAATTATAATA
This sequence comes from Impatiens glandulifera, assembly GCF_907164915.1. NCBI lineage: Eukaryota > Viridiplantae > Streptophyta > Magnoliopsida > Ericales > Balsaminaceae > Impatiens > Impatiens glandulifera. The sequence continues at coordinate 24,492,073 of NC_061867.1, forward strand.
CTGTAGAAGGAAAATTAATCATTTGTGTTAGGTTTTTTCTTTTGATGTTATTGATTGGTGACTAAAATATTCATCATTGAGTTGTCAGGAAGAAGAAATGTGGACACAGCAAACTGTTTTTTTTTTTTCAATTTTTTTCTATATTTAATTCACATTAAAATACATTTTTTATTTCGTATCTTAAAAAGAATATTCGTTTACATAATTGCAGTGAGGCCCAAGAAAAAGTTTAAGTAGATGAAAATCATCAATTTCTAGTTTTCTATTTCAACTTTGTTTTTCAAAACTATTTTGTTTGTTTGAAATCTTTTGAATCTTTTTATTATTGTATGATATTATGAGATAATTGTGATTTTATTAGATAATCGTGTTAAGAGAATTTATGTTAATTTTGTTATAATTAAAAATGTCAAGTATAAAATAATTTTTCTTGATGATTATTTAATTTAATAGAAAAATAAATAAATATTCAGATAAAATTGTAAAAAATAAATCAATATTATAATTTTACGAATTCCTAAAAATTAAATAGACCTTTAGCAACGCTTAAATTAATGTTACCGACGCTTAATTAAGCGTCGCTATAACTTGCGCCCACCCTGCTTCTGGCGACGCAAGAATAAGTGTCGGTAATATCTTTGGCGACGCTTTTAAGGGTTGGGAGAAGTCTTTTTAAGCGTCGTCGAAAGTTTTTTTTGTTGTAGTGATAATAATTCTTAACCAAGATTCAAAGCTTGGTTTATTATTAAATAGTTTGGTCAAAAGAAATGTATTGATTTTGAAGAGATATTATATATTAGGTTGTGAAAATGTCCTCGATATGAGTTGCTCCTGGTATAACAACATGTTTGAACCTATAGATTAAACAACTTGATTTAAAAACTAGATTTCTTCATGGTGATTTGGAAGAATAAATTTATATGGAGCAACTAGAGAGATTCAAAGTCAAGGGAAAAGAGTATATTGTGTGCAAATTAAAAAGGAGCTTGTATGGTCTCAAACAAGCTCAAAGGCAATGGTACAAGAATTTTGACTCTTTTATGATGAGTAATGGAAATAACTAGACGTCGTCAAATCATCGTGTGTTTGTTAAAAGATACTCAAAAGATGACTTCATGATTTTAGACATTATACTAGTAAGATTGATATATACTGAAGAGAGAGTTGAGAAAATCTTTGGCGATGACAGATTTTGGACCAACGAAGAAGATACTCGACATGAATATTTCTCTTGATAGAAAAATGAGAAACTTTGGTTATCTCAAAAAGACTACATCGAGAAAGTTGTTGAAAGATTCAACATGGTAAGGTCAAGACGGTTTGTTCTATAATATTAGGTCTTTTCAACCTCACTTTTGAGCAATGTCCTAAAAGTGAGAAAGAGGAAGTAGTAATGAGAAGAGTTCCCTATTTGTATACTTTCAATAGTTTAATGTACGTCACGATTTGTACTCTACCTGATATTATTTATTTGTTGGAGTAGTTAGTAAGTTTCTCTCAAATTCTGATAAAGAGTATTAAGATATTTGAGAGGTACTTCGAGAATGTTCTTGTATTTTGGTGGTAGATATCCTATGCTATTTAGGTTTATAGATTCAGATATAACAGGTGGTATTGACTCCATGAAGTCTATTTTAAGATTTTTGATGACTTTTGCAAGGGGAGTTATTTCATGACAATCAAAACTATAAAAATGTGTTACATTGTCCACCACATAAGCTGAGTATATTGCAATCACTAAGATTTGCAAAGAATCTTTATGAATGAAGATATTCTTGAATAGTTGGGTTGTAACCAAGATAAATTTATTGTGTTTAGTGATAGCTAAAACACTATTCACCTCTTCAAGAACTCGTCATTTCATTTCAAGTCGAACCATATTGATGTGAGATACCATTATATTCGATACATGTTTAAACAAAGAAATTACACTTGAGAAAAATACATACTAGTGACAACGAATTTGACATGTTAACGAAGACTTTGTTGAAAGGAAAGCTATTAGCTTGTCGACGAAGGCAGACATATTGGAGCCCACCATATGAGTCAAAGGGGAATTTGTTAGGGTATCCAACCCATTGGACTTGGACTAATAATGTATATTATATTATTGTATAATATTATATAATTAGTAGCAAGAGTTTCTAATCAAGACACAATAAAAAAAGAAAACAATAAATTAGACAGAGAGAGCAACTCGAAGACATACGTTGGGGAGAAAAAAATATTCTATAACTAATTTCTTTTCTCTTGTAAGATTTCTAGATTTATGTATTTCTACCATTTGTAAAATACATTATATATGTATATGTCATTTTTAATGATAATGTCTCTCTTAAAGGTTTAGGTAATCTGTTAAATTGTAAATCTAATTTTGGAAGAACTTTGTGTAACTAATTATAAACGATATTATAGTGGATGGTTTATGTGGTCTAAAGGTCTAGTGGTTTTTACTATTGTTGAAGGGTTTTCCACACTAAAGCTCGTGTATTTTTTATTTATGTTATTTGTTTGATGGATGAAGATTGATAGGTTATAAGCATATCACTAAATTAAAAGAAATCATTTGCACAATAAGTTTTTTTTTAACACTTCCATCTCTCAATAAAAAGAAAAATACATATAAACGAATTGACCTTGAAGAGAACGAGTGGTGGGAGTCTCATAGGAACTTAATTGAAGTAGGGCTTTTGGAGTGAAGACACCTCAATAAAATATTACCTGATAAGCATGACTCTACACCTTTTATTTCATTATCACTAATCTAATCCATCTTAGGGTAAATAAAATCATTCTCTATAATCAAACATTAAGTAACAAACAAAGAATTAAGCATTAAACAACTTTTGGGATTTTCAACAAAGCTAGGATTTGTCTAGCTTTGTTTCTTGAAACTCATTTTCCCAAAGGCAGTGACATAATCTAAATAGTTTTTATTGCGCGTGTTCCATCCAAAAATTAGATTGAATTTTTTTATTTTTTAAAAAGGACTAATGTAATATAAAATAAATGATAGTCGTTTATAAATAATGACAAAAATAATACAAAACATAAGTGTTTACTTTTGTAAGCACTAAATATCTACCTATCCAATTTATAAATTTATAAATTATTATTTTTAATAAATAAAATCAAAATAATTAATATAAGGACAAACCTAATTAAACAATTAATTAGATTAATTATTGTGATAATTAAAATAGAATTAATTAAGGATAATGAACGAATAAAATAAATAATATTACTTGGGCTAGATGTTGTACTCATTTTAACTTAAAATAATTTAAAAAAAATCAAAGGGATTAAAATAAATAATTTAGGATTAAATGTGGTACCCGTTTCATCCCAAAATATTATTTATTTAACCCAAAAATAAACAAAAATTAAATAAATAAATTGTCAAAATATTTGTCATATTATTTTTAAATATTTTGTGTGTTTTAAAGAAATAAAAATATAACCAAAATGGTGGAAAAAATCAATTTCAAATAAACCCTTAAGGTTTTAAATAAAAATAAATAAATTTGCAATCGGTTGTAACCGAAATTTAGAATAATAGATACAGTTGAAACCGCGGCCATCAGATGAGCGTTGAATTTTCATCGAACGCCCAGGAGCAGCCTGTTGCAATGAAGAAAGTGTGTGTCCGCGCCACACAGAAACAACTAATGCTCCGTTAGCTGAAACGTGACAGAATGACCAAAATGCAACAAAGCGTTGATGAAACGCCAATGGACCGCTTCACGTCCGTTTTCTCACCTGAAACGATGCCGTTTCATCCCCCAATCGTCTTCTTCGTCGCGATCGCCAAAAGGATAAGAACGATAGACATCTTTGATTTTTCAAAGATTGAACTCCGCCTATAAGTCCACCATTTCGGCTGATTCAAAATGTGAAATTGCAATCCTACCACGGTGATCATTTCCCCTACATCTATAGGAATCAATGATGCATATTCCAACAACTAGGATGAAGAAGAGCTAAAACACCATAAATGGTGTTTGACTGATTCAAGCTCACTTGTTGCCTAAAACGACTTTGGGTGACAAAAAATAACCCTCTTAAACAATATGTGCTAAGAGATCCGATCTTAAGCCTCATATCAAAATTTATAGAAAATTCGCCAATAAAGCTCAAGTTTTTGGATTTCGAAATCTTTGTATAAGGCCTTAAACCTTGGATTTAGGCATCTAAAAAGATTTCATAACGTATAAGGAGTGTCCTCTAACACTTGGAAAGGTTCCAATCATCATTTAATTCATAGTTTCATTTTGAAATTGAAATTTTTGTATTACAATTTTCATAGGCTTGTATGATGCATGGTTCTTGAATTTGATAATTGAAAATCGAGCCAAGGATCATTTATGAGCTTTTTGTGATCAATCGGTCTCAAACAAAAAAACCCAAATTTAAATTTGAAAAAGTTCAAAAATGGATTTTCTGTTCTTGAGCTAATTCTCAAAAACAACACTTTAAAAAGCTTCTTAATATGTTTCTAATTATCTCAGATAACTATTTGGATCATGTTTGATCCATCCCGATCATGTTTGATCAAAATCAAAATTTTCAAAATAAATTATTTTTTTGAGATCTTGAATTGGTCCAAATGAACATCCAATGTTCATGTTTTGGTATCAATAAAGTATATGAAGTATATTGAAGTTATTAGCAAGCTCCTTACACTTTAAAACAACTTTAAAACCAAAAATCCGAATTTTTTATCATAAACTATTTTGAATAAATTGATCATCACTAAAGTCGAATAATACATTGGGATGATGATTTTAATGTTCCTGGGAGCTTTGTGAAGCTACCCAAGACCTTGGATAAGATGATTCAAGCCTCCATAAAAATTTCAAAACTTGCAATTTTGATATTCTTGAGGACTAAGAGACTCGACCAAGGATCTACGATCTGGACCGAGAGATCCAACCGATAAATCTTAGTTAGGACCGAGAGGTCCGACCGAGGCTTTTTAGCTGGGACCGAGGGGTCCAACTGATGTTTTTCATCTAGAATCGAGAGGTCCGACTGAGGATTTTCACATTCGACCGAAAGGTCAGACCTAGGACCAACGAGTCTCGCACCCGACCGAGAACTCCTAAACCCAGGACTGATGACTTCCAACTAGGTCTGATAGGTCCGACTGAGAAGTCAGAACTAAGACCAAGGAGATTTGCACCCGACCTAGAACTCCTGAACCCATGACCGATGACTTTCACCAAGGATCGAGAGGCCTTAACACTCCAACTAAGAGACTTTTGCACCCTGACCGAGGATCATAAACCCATACCGAGGGGTTCTCGACTAGGATCGAGGGATTTTTAGCCCCGACTGATAAAACTAACCCATGACCTAGGACACCAGTCCTAAGGCCTGTTTGGTCCCCATTTCAAAATTCCAAAATTCCAAAATTATTTTTGTAACTTTGGAACCTCAAAGCATGTTCAAAAAATCCCAAAATATTTAAAAATAATTTCAAAATATTTTTGGGATATTTCCACAAAAATATATTTTGGCTAAGGCTCGTTTGAGATTTATTTTTAAACTCGAATGCCTTTTAAACTGATGTTCTTTATGTATATTAATCATCTATAGTGATCATCAACAACAGGGTACTAGCATTTAAATAATTCTTATTACAATTATTTAAATATGTAAAAACCTATTTATGTCTGAACTAGAAGAATAATTGGTTAAAATAAAACGTTATGATAGAATCGGCTATATCGATAGAGACGGGGGTCTGTCTATGGATGAAGCTTATGAAAAACGGTTTGAAAGAAATCCTATTAAGAATTTAATTCGCTTTCTATTCTACACAAACACTTGTAAACACTTGAAACGGATTCAAGGCGGAATTGTTTACTTGGGTTTGAAGCACAAGATGAAATATGAAAAGATGACATAATGAAAGAACACAACAGTTTGTTTATGGATGTTTGGAGAAACTCTCCTACGTCACCCCTTCTCCAACCACCGGAAGGATTCACTATAATATGATTCGAATCAAATACAGTTTACACACACTTAGCTCACTATTGAACAGAACACTTTCTGTTCAATAACAAGATGAAGAATATCACTCAACTAAAGGTGTTTTGATTCTAGCTCTCTCTTGATTGACACATAGTACAATCAGAAATTAGCTTCACAGTATGAATATTCAAAGGCTTGAATTCAGTAAGCAAGATGATTGAGTAGTTTCTCTCTCTGCAAAAACAGATTGGTTGTTCGTTGTGTTCGGATAAATTCGTAATGCAGATTGTCCGTTGTCCTTGAGATTGTTTAAATATTGAGCAAGAGCTAACGGTTGAATCTTTTAGATTGATACGTGACACACTTCCATTGGAAAGCCTCCATTGTACACAGCAGGTTCTGAGCACAAGGATCGTGGAAGTACATCACTGGTAGTGCGCCGAATATTCCATCAGGGATGTACCTGCAAAATGTAATGTGAGGAAAATTCTCTTACGTGGCATTCCTTGGTTGGTTACATATAGCTATTGTACTAATCTTCACTAGAAAGTAGAGCAGGAGTAGGGTACAACTATAGCACGTGGGTAGGTAAATGCTAGTTTCAAGCATACTGCATAAACTGAGCATTAGACGTATTTCAGTTAGACAGATTGTGGAAATCAGTCTAATGAAATCAAACATCTCTTTCTAATAGCCGAGTTTATTAGACCGCCTGGACTTATAGAATTAGACTACACGTCTAATTACAATAACCATTAGACTGCACGTCTAACTCCACTGAGTTAGACTACACGTCTAATTCCGGTTCTACCTCAAACTTGTCTGAAAGAGTTAGACTTACGTCTAACTTTCACTAATTAGACTACACGTCTAATTATTCAATAACCATTAGACTGTACGTCTAACTCCACTAAGTTAGACTACACGTCTAATTCCGGTTCTACCTCAGACTTGTCTGAAGGAGTTACACTCACGTCTAACTTTTACTTTCTATTAGACTGCACGTCTAATTTAACCATTAGACTGTACGTCTAACTCCACTGAGTTAGACTACACGTCTAATTCCGGTTCTACCTCAGACTTGTCTGAAGGAATTAGACTTACGTCTAATTCCGAATATCTATTAGACCAACTGTCTAATTACAAGTCCATTAGACTACACGTCTAACTCCGATGAGTTACACTGTACGTCTAATTCTATGCATTCATTAGACTACACTTCTAACTCCGATGAGTTAGACTGTACGTCAAATTCTATGCATTCATTAGACTACTCGTCTAACTCCGATGAGTTAGACTGTACGTCTAATTCTATGCATTCATTAGACTACACGTCTAACTCCGATGAATTAGACTGTACGTCTAAATCTATGCATCTAATTGCCAAAATTGGTCTAATGATCCTCATTAGAGCCAAGTCTCATGAAATATTGTTTCAATACACCTGCATCAAAACTCATAACTCATTTTATCATCAAAATCTCAATGGTTAAATTATTTCAACACTCAGTCAAAATAATTTGACCAACAATTTCCCCCTTTTTGATGAAGAAATTGCAATCATGCATATATATACCAACACATGCATTCATCATATAAATAAACTAAACTCTTGTTCACTTACATCAAACATTCAAAACCAATATTCATAGAACCATCAAAGAAACATTGTTCAAAGTAACCAAAAATAAGTTTATCACAAAAACATCATCTAAATATTCAAAAGAAATTTCATAAAGAAATTTAAATTCTATTCTTTTTCTTCTTCCTAGACTTTACTCTAGAAAGGATAGACTTCAACCTAAGAAATCTCTAAGACTACGATTTGAGGGGAGTTGGAGTATTCTCTTTTCCTTTTCTTAGACTTGAGCGTCTCCACCCTTTGAATGTAATCTACAACCTTCTGGTAGTTCATGATTTTAGAAGGAAGGTGAAAACTTTTACGGAGTTCATTCAGAAGGAAACAAGGAAGAGAGCTAAGAGGACCATCAAAGCCAAAAATAGTCTTCCGAGCAACAACCATTCTGACAAGATTTCCGAAGAGGACGCTTGTCCAGTTGACATGAACACCCCTAGTGATAGCCACCATTATCTGAAAGACTTTCGTATAATACTTGTAAGAAGAATCTTTGGATAGAAGAGATTTCGAGATGATATCGCTTAACAGAGCAAATTCAACCTTCAGGAGGTTTTTCTTTCCATGAATGTCTACTTGAGGAGAATCAGAAAAGACTCTCATCATTGTAATGATTAGATCAGGTGAAGTGGTTGAGAAATCATCAATACCTACTTTTGGAAGTTGGAAAAACGTACCAAAAGATTCTTCTGTGATGGAGATCATCTGGCCCATCACGACCCCAGCAATAATTTTATCTTGATAGAAGCCAGCGGTTGCGAAAAATTCATGAACCAACTATTCATGATAGAGTTCATGAGGGGTGAGTAATTTTCTCAACCCGGAAGATTTTAAAGACTCAAACATCCTATACATTTCCGGAGATTTTAGAGTGGATATGGATCTAAAATCCACCTGAATCGACTTTGGACGGAAGGACGACATTTCGACTTGATGAACAAAGGTTTAGACGATACGAATTCTAAAGAGAGAGGGATTTCAAAGAACTCTTATCTTTAGAATGAATAACCCTACAAATATCAATGCCTAATGTGTCGGAATTTTCTAATGATTACTCCTACCGTCAAGAACTCAAGAGTCTGTTCCCAATAAACGTATCATTTAATGTTAGCATGAAACTAAACATTTAATACTATATGTACAAACAAAAGTTGTCAGAAATATTAGTCATTCTTTGTATATTGAGAGACACGTGTCTTCAATTCTTTTGAGGAATGACTGATTTGATTTTCGGCGGGAAAATAAACTTGATCAGAAACCAGCAAAGGACAGTTGTCCAACTAGCCAGAAGATGAAGAGTCTAATTACACCAGTAGTTAGACGTTTATTCTCCTTTTCACATTTTCAACTTCCTTTTGAAAAACAGTCTATTAGACGTATATATCTAATTATGCAATAACAACACGTGAGACACGAGTGTCTAGTTAGACGTGAGCATCCTCTTGCTCATGACGTAAAAACGTCTAACGTCTATTAGACGTGTTCGTCTATTAGACGCATCCATCTAACCATGCAGGTTAGAATAACCAAGACGATAATTTCAGATGAAGATGAAACTGCTAAGGTAGACGTGCGTCTAAGTAGTTGTGTTTCTCAAGCTCTGAATCCTTAGGACAAATTAAGACCTCTGTCTTTCATGTCTGTTCAGTTGCGTTTTGAACAATACATTCCCCCTTAATTTATGCACGTAATCACTTCAATCAAGATCAACAAGACCTAACATGTTTCTAAAGTGAGAAAATTTAGCTTCCGGTAGGGGTTTCGTGAAGATGTCTGCAATTTGTTGATCTGTAGAAACATGTTCAAGACAAATCTGCTTCTGATTGACATGTTCTCAGAGGAAATGATGCCTGATTTCAATATGCTTTGTCCGAGAATGCAGAAATGGATTGTAGGTGATTGCGATAGCACTTGTGTTGTCGTAGAAAATTGGAGATTCATCAGCCTCAATCCCATAGTCTCTAAGTTGTTGTTGAATCCACAGCACTTGAGAGCAACAATTTCCAGCTACAAGATACTCTACTTCAGTTGTAGACGTGGCGACCAACGTCTGCTTCTTGCTGAACCATGTGATTAGACGATCTCCAAAGATCTGGCAAGTTCCACTTGTGCTTTTTCTATCTATTTTGCACCCTGCATAATCTGCATCTGAGAAACTAGTTAAATTGAAAATGAAATCCTTCGGATACCACAGTACCATATTTTGAGTTCCTTTTAAGTATTTAAGAATACGTTTAGCATCAGTGAAATGAGAGAGTTTAGAATCAGTCCGAAATCTGCCACAAACACTAACAGCAAATTGAATGTCTGGTCTGCTAGCAGTTACATACAGCAAGGATCCGATGAGTCCTCTATATGCTGTTACATCGACACTTAGGACACCTTCATCTTTAACAATTTAATCGAAGAGCTTATTGGAGTAGCTGCTGCAGAACAGTTCTCCAAGCCAAACTTCTTTAGTAGTTATTTGGTGTATTTGGCCTGGTTGATAAGTGTTCCGTTTTCTAGCTGACGGACTTGAAGCCCAAGGAAGAAAGTAAGTTCTCCCATCATGCTCATTTCAAACCTATCTTGCATCAGCTTAGATAATTCCTCATACAATTTGGGGTTAGTAGAACCAAAGATAATGTCATCAACATATATCTGAACAAGTAGAATGTGAGAATCTTTAGTAAATTTAAACAGGGGTTTATCCACTGTTCCAACAACAAAGTCATGATCAAACAAGAAATTGGTTAAAGTGTCGTATCAAGCTCTAGGAGCTTGTTTCAGACCATACAATGCTTTGTCAAACCTATAAACATGATTTGGCAAAACATTATCTACAAAACCAGGGGGTTGCTCAACATATACTTCTTCACTTAATTTTCCATTTAAAAATGCACTTTTCACATCCATTTGAAAGACTTTAAAATTTTTAAATGATGCATATGCTAGGAAGATTCTGATTGCCTCTAGTATTGCAACCGGTGCAAAAGACTCATCAAAATCAATACCTTCCTCTTGTCTGTATCCTTGAGCAACTAAACGAGCTTTGTTTCTGATGACTAAACCATCTTCACTAAGCTTGTTTCTAAAGACCATCTTGTTCCTATAACTGACTTGTCAAATGGTCTAGGAGTAAGATACCACACTTTATTTCTAGCAAATTGGTTTAACTCCTCCTGCATAGCATTGATCCAATCTGGATCAACTATAGCTTCACAAATTTTCTTGGGTTCAATTTGAGAAATAAATGCAGAGTTGGTCATTTCATCCATCAGTTGACGTCTTGTCCTTCGAGGAGAAAAAGGATTTCCGATTACCAGTTCTGGTGGATGATTTATGTTCCATCTGAAATTGGATCCAAGGGGGTTGGTCATCTGAACTGGTGACACCGCGACATCCAAACTCTCAACTTCTTGTTGAACAGGAGTTTGAACATCTGGTTGAACTTCAACCGGATCAGCCATTGGATCAGACAGAGCCATCCGCTTGTCCAAAGTTTCTTCTTCTTCACTTACAGACTCAAGACTAGTCGTTTTAAGTCTGTCAGCAAGATCAATGGGTTCATTAAATTTGCTCTCAACAGGTTCATCAAAAACTAGATGGAGGGATTCTTCAACAGTCTGTGTTCTTTTGTTATATACTTTGTAAGTCTTACTTACTGATGAATATCCCAACATGAATCCATCATCTGCTTTAACATCAAAATCGGTCAAATAAACCTTTCCATTGTTATGGATAAAACATTTACACACAAATATCTTAAAATAAGTCACTGTAGGAATTCTCTCATAATACAATTCATAGGGAGTTTTATTAAAACGTTTGTTAATTATTGACCGGTTTTGTGTATAGCAGGCAGTACTAATGGCTTCCGCCCAGAACGTCTAAGGAACATTTGATTCAGCAAGCATATATCTCACTGCTTCCTTCAGAGTTCTCACTCTTCTCTCAGCAATGTCGTTTTGCTGTGGAGTTCTGGCACTAGACAACTCATGCTTAATTCCAGTCTCCTCGAGATAAGATGATATGTATCTGTTAGTGAACTTAGTTCCCTGATCACTTCTAATACACGTGATATTCAAAGATTTCTGATTCTGAATTCCTTTAAATATCCTAATCAAATTTTCAGCAGTTTTATCTTTTGATGGTAAAAATGCAACCAATGTAAAACGAGAGAAATCATCAATAATAATTAAGGCAAATCTCATTCCTCCAATACTCTTTACAGGAATTGGACCAAACAGATCCATATGTAAAAGTTCTAGGATACGGCTAGATTGTGATTTTCCTTTGCTTTTGAACGATGATCTGCCCAGTTTGCCTAACTGGCAAGCAGTGCATATCTTGTTCTTTGAAAACTGAAGTTTGGCCAAACCAATAACTAAATTGATTGAACAAATGTTGTTGATGGTTTTAAAATTTAAATGGTTCAAACGTTTATGCCAAAACCATTTCTGGTCATTCTTGACAATCATGCACATAGGATCAGAAGACTCTTTTTGCCAATTCATTTTATATGAGATTCCTACTCTACTTCTAGTCAATAAAATGTTTCCATCTTGGTATTTAATTAGGCATGCATGAGTTTGAAAATCTACTAATAAACCATTATCACATAATTGACTAATGTTGATTAAATTATAGCACAGATTATCAACAAGCAGCACGTCATTAATAGTTAGATTACCATGGATAATCTTACCATTACCCATGGTCTTACCCTTCTTGTTGTCACCAAACGTGATCTTAGGTCCAGAGCAATCTGATATATCAGTGAGAAGCCGTCTATTTCCTGTCATATGCTTGGAACATCCGCTATCAAGATACCATACAGATTCCTCTAGTCCTTCGTTTATTTGTACCTACATAAATATATATTTATAATCTTTTGGTACCCACTTTTAATTGGGTCCTCGGTCAATCAGTCCCTTAGGAATCCATATTTGAGTTATTTTGATGGATTTCCCATTTTGTGCCTTGCTTAATGCGTATGTTTTTGACTTAGCAGACGACTTTCTGCTAGCCACTGATCCTTTAACTTTTGAAGAAGATTTTCTTTTAAAACTCCTTGACTTAGGGTTAGGTTTTCGATTCTCATACTTGTTAGCTTCTTCTAGGTTATTCTTAAGTCAGCTAACATTAGGCGGAACATAAATTATTTCATTTTTGAAAGCAACTTCTTCATGAATGGGATCAGATTCAATGTCAGTCACACTCCCTTTGACAAAGTTTATAGGCTTAAACATGTCAGTTGGAGGATTTGACTTTTTGCAGGACAAATTAGGGTCATTGCTGTCATATCCCAATCCGGATCTAGATCTAGCAGGTTTTAACATACTGATCTGATATTTGACAGCATCTCCGAATCTTGTCCATGCACTGACTACATAGTTTAGTCTCTTGATTTCAGATGAAAGAATTTGAATCTGTTCTTTGAGCATCTCATTCTTAGACGAGATCTCTGTTAAGTTTTCATCAACAATGTTTGATTCAGATTCTTTATTGGAGGAAAGAACAGTTGATTCATATTTGACTTTCATTTCATAAAAAGAGTTAGTTAACTTTTTATACTCAATAGCCATTTCATTGAGTGCATTAGTTAACTCCTCGTTTGTAAATTCTGGTGCAGAAGATATCATTTACCTTGGATTGATCATCTATCATTAGACATGTGACAGCTTCATTTTCTTTTTCTGTAGGAGACTCCTCTGAATCACTGTCAAAGGATCTGGATTTGTTCTCATTGCATATGAATGCTTTCTGGTTCTTCTTAGCTTGAGTATTTGTACCGTAGATCTGATTAATCTTATCCCATATCTCTTTAGTAGAGGAACATAACTTGATTTCATAGAATATGTTCATGTTGATCGACTGGTACAGAGTATTCCTTGCCACATTATCCAGGTTGTTGGTCATCTTGTCTTCAGTAGTCCACTCACTTCTTGGCTTCGAAATCTTTATGGGGCCATCAGTAATGACGCTCCGCATATCACAGTCAAGAGCAGCCAAGTGAGCTTACATCCTCATCATCTAATACTCACAGTTGTCCATTGACAGAATAGGGATTTCATTGATGATAGACATGCTTTACGTTCTTTATGCTTGAGAATAGAAACAAGGCTCTGATACCAATTGATAGGATCGGCTTTATCGATAGAGACGGGGGTCTGGCAATGGATAAAGGCTTATGAAAAACGGTTAGAAAGAAATCATGTTAAGGATTTAATTCGCTTTCTATTATACGCAAACACTTGTAAACACTTGAAACGGATTCAAGGCGGAATTGTTTACTTGGGTTTGAAGCACAAGATGAAATATGAAAAGATGACAAAAATAAAAGAACACAGCAGTTTGTTTATGGATGTTCGGAGAAACTCTCTTACTTCACCCCTTCTTCCAACCACCGGAAGGATTCACTATAATATGATTCGAATCAAATACAGTTTATACACACTTATCTCACTATTGAAAAGAACACTATCTGTTCAATTATAAGATAAAGAATATCACACAGCTAAAGGTGTTTTGATTCTAGCTCTCTCTTGATTCACACACAGTACAATCAGAAAGCAGCTTCACAGTATGAATATTCAAAGGCTTTAATTCAGTAAACAAGACGATTGTGTAGTTTATCTCTCTACAAAATCAGATTGCTTGTTCGTTGTGTTCGGATAAATTCGTAAGGCAGATTTTCCATTGTCCTTGAGATTTGTTAAATACTGAGCAGGAGCTAACGATCGAATCTTTTAGAATGATACGTAGCACTCTTCCATTGGAAAGCCTCCATTGTACACCGCAGGTTCTGAACACAAGGATCGTGGCCGTACATCACTAGTAGTGCGCTGAATATTCCATCAGGGATGTACCTGCAAAACAAGTAATGTGAGGAAAATTCTCTTACGTGGCATTCCTTGGATGGTTGCATATAGATGTTGTACTAATTTTCACTAGAAAGGGGAACAGGAGTATGGTACAGCTATAGCACGTGGGTATGTAAATGCTAGCTTCAAGCATACTGCTTAAACTGAGCATTAGACATATTTCAGTTAGACGGATTGTGGAAATCAGTCTAATGAAATCAAACATCTCCTTCTAATAACCGAGTCTATTAGACCACCTAGTCTAATAGAATTAGACTACACGTCTAATTACAATAATCATTAGACTGCACGTCTCTAATTCCGGTTCTACCACAGACTTGTCTGAAGGAGTTAGACTTACGTCTAACTTTCACTTATTAGACTACACGTCTAATTATCCAATAACCATTAGACTGTACGTCTAACTCCACTGAGTTAGACTACACATCTAATTCCGGTTCTACCTCAGACTTGTCTGAAGGAGTTAGACTCACGTCTAACTTTCACTTTCTATTAGACTACACGTCTAATTATCTAATAACCATTAAACTGTATGTCTAACTCCACTGGGTTAGACTACACATCTAATTCCGGTTCTACCTCAGACTTGTCTGAAGGAGTTAGACTTACGTCTAATTCTGGATATCTATTAGACCAACTGTTTAATTACAAGTCCATTAGACTACACGGCTAACTCCGATGAGTTAGACTGTACGTCTAATTCTATGCATTCATTAGACTACACGTCTAACTCCGATGAGTTAGACTGTACGTCTAATTCTATGCATTCATTAGACTACACGACTAACTCCGATGAGTTAGACTGTACGTCTAATTCTATGCATTCATTAGACTACACGTCTAACTCCGATGAGTTAGATTGTACGTCTAATTCTATGCATTCATTAGACTACACGTCTAACTCCGATGAGTTAGACTGTACGTCTAATTCTATGCATCTAATTGCCAAAATCAGTCTAATGATCCTCATTAGAGCCAAGTCTCATAAAATATTGTTTCAATACACCTTCATCAAAACTCATAAGTCATTTCATCATCAAAATCTCAATGGTTAAATTATTTCAACACTCAGTCAAAATAATTTGACCCAACATGTTATACAACCGATTTTCAAAAGTCAAATTTATAAGTAGAAACCGTTTTAAAATGGGTATGGATGATGAAGCGAGAAAGCCCTTTCCCGAGTATCACTAAATTTCGAACTGAAACGAAACTATAGTGAAAAACACATTTGTACACGTACACTTTTTTTTATTGATTTTTAAATCAATTGGTAACAAATGTAATAATGGTGAAATTGGTAACAAATATAATAATGTTAAAAAATTTTGAACCTCGAGATTTCTAAGACTATCCACAGCAGGGTATCAAATTTTTCATTTAATACCCTGCCACGTCAGCTTAACACATATTTTAACACTCACTTTTTAGCATATCCTACAGCAAAGTGTTATTCAAGGTATCAAAATTACTTTTTCACTTTCTCTCACTTCCACATTATTTATACATAATTTCATTTTTTTTAACCATGGGTAATTCATCATGTTTTGGTTCGAAGGTTGTATATTTGGGTTTTGAGCTTCATTTGGGAAGTAATTTGGAAAGAAGTTGTAGTTTTGTGAAGGATCCATGAAAGAGTTTGAAGATTTCAAAATAAAGGTGATACAAACAAGGATGATAATATGGTGGAAAATTTCAGAAATTTTTTGGTGTTCAAATGGCACAAACCAAGTCTCTATTTATAGATCTCGAAAAATAAAAAATAATGATATATATATATTATTTTTTATCAATTATTATGCAAAAGTGTATTTAAAAAAGAAAACAAAAATAAAAAAGTAACCACCAGCGCTGCCACTTGGCACGCTGTGATTGGGCCACATCAAATTTGGTCCCGTATCAAAATTTGATACCCATATTTTAACACTTAATTTTGATACTCTATTGCACCATTTGATATTATTTTTGTTAGGATCGGGGACGCCCTTGGAGGACCGGGGTGTTTTCCGGTTTCGGTAAGGGTGGCCGCTTACAACACACACACACTTTTTGGTGATAGTCCGGTTAGAGACTAAAACCTTTCTTAACACTACGCAAACCGTTACAAACTTCTTGAACCGAGTTCAAGTGCGGAAGTAGTTTGTTTCGGCTTGAAGCAACACACAAGACTTTGGATGATATTTATAAGTGATCGGCTAGAGAAGATAGATGGACCGGTTTGGTTAAGGATTATGTTTAGGTTGGTAATAGTTCGGTTTTTTAGAGTGAGTAAGCTGGAAATAAAGAAAATAACACGAGACAAGATTTGTTTATGGATGTTCGGAGCAAACCCTCCTACGTCACCCCTTCTTCTCAGGTTATGAGAAGGATCTCCACTAACTCTTTAGAGTTACAACAATACTGCCGGTCGAGCCCAACTTCGCTACTCGCCGGTTACACCAAACTCACACTTTGATGTAATACAACAACTCAACACAACAACACACAAAAAAGCTTCCGGTTTTAGGCAAACCGGTTTTAGAATATAAAACTTTATCTCTCTAGAATTTAATGCTTTGATGCTTTGTTTTCGTAATCCGTCACTTGCATTTAATGAAGACGATCCGTCTTCCTTTTATAGCTGAAAGGACACAACGGTCATATTTTTCTCTCTCCTGGTAATGATCAAGAGGCTTGCACGCCTTCCCTCTTGGACAGATCAATTTGGACACATGGCAGACATGCACTTTAACCGGTTTGCATGTTGGACACATGGCAGACATGCGCTTAGCCGGTTTGCATTTTGAACACATGGCAGCTCTTAGCCGGCCGCCTGACAGCTACCTGCTGCCTGGAGATTGCTTCTGGATTTGGACAAGCATGCCTGACAACTACCTGCTGCCTGGAGATTACTTCTGGATTTGAACAAGCATGCCTGACAGCTACCTGCTGCCTGAAGATTGCTTCTGGAATTGGATTACTCATTTAATAACCGGAACATGACACAATTTAATCAACCGGAACATTTATATTATTGAGCGGCTGCATTTAATGGCGGTTGACCGATCCGGTTTGAGGCTCACTTAATAACCGGAACATTTATTATTGAGCGGCTGCATTTAATGGCGGTTGACCGATCCGGTTTGAGTGAACTTTACTGACCGGTTCCGGACTCCTTGACTGAACTCCGGTTGACCAACCGGTTGACTGAACTTCTTGGACAAACCGGTTGCTTTTACTTCAAACCGAAGTCAAACAACCGGAACGGTATATATATACTTCCAACCGAATGGATTTTGCTCAATTTCCCTGAAACAGCAAAACTTTAAATATTATTTGCAGCCAGTGGGATTTGATCCCTGGTCACCTGTGTGACAGGTAGAGGCGTTTACCACTACGCTACAACAGATTCTTGTTATATTTAAACCAGTTAATATACTTGATATAACTTAGCGATTTAACATATATTTTTCATAAGTTATAACAATTATTTTCTAACCGGTTTAAAATTAATCTACTTAATTTTTCTATCAATTTCTCCCTTTTTGATTATTTAGAATAAATATTCAAAACTTGTAATGTGTGGCCGGTTTTGAGAAAATTAACTTACTTAATTTTTCTATCAATTTCTCCCTTTTTGATTATTTAGAATAAATATTCAAAACTTGTAATGTGTGGCCGGTTTTTAAAATTAATCTACTTAATTTTTCTATCAATTTCTCCCTTTTTGATTATTTAGAATAAATATTCAAAACTTGTAATGTGTGGCCGGTTTTTAAAAATCTTATATTTGTTTGGCCGGTTTTAAAAACTTACACTTGTTTGGCCGGTTTTTGAAGAACTTACACTTGTTTGGCCGGTTTTTGAAGAACTTACACTTGTTTGGCCGGTTTTAAAGAGCTTACACTTGTTTGGCCAGTTTTAAAGAGCTTACACTTGTTTGGCCAGTTTTAAAGAGCTTACACTTATTTGGCCGGTTTTAAAGAGCTTACACTTATTTGGCCGGTTTTAAAGAGCTTACACTTATTTGGCCGGTTTTTAAAGAGCTTACACTTATTTGGCCGGTTTTTAAAGAGCTTACACTTATTTGGCCGGTTTTTTTTTTGGAAAAACGGTTTCGTTTAAGAATTTTTTTTTTTTTTTTTTTTTTTTAAACAAATTTTCTTCAAATTCTGTAATCTAACAATTCTAAAATATTTCTAAGGGAAGAAAACTTAGACTCGAGAAGTGGCTTTGTGAGGATGTTAGCCACTTCATGCTTGTTCCCTTCAAATGATGTGTTCGTCAACAGCCGGCTGTCCGGATGTAATGTTGTCTCTTCCAAGCTTCTGTCTTGATTTACCTGCATTCATAGACAATAAAGAATCTGGTCCCCATTTTTCTTTGGGTCCGTGGCTTATTAGTCCCTTGGGAATCCAGACTTTAATAAGCCGGATAACTTTCCCGGTTATGGTTCTAATTACTTTTCCAGTGCTTGGCTTGACATCTTTCTGTTGTCCTAAGAGTGCCTTATTTTGTGGGTGTGTATCGGTTTGTTTACCTGCTGGCCGGTTGGCTTTCCTTCTCTCAGGATGAAGCCATTTTTCCGAGTCAGTTGGACTTACATATTTTATTTCTTTTTCCGGTTTTGAGTCACATTGTGTCTCATTGTCGGTTGATGAACTCTTGACAAATCTTATGAAAGGAAGATTGTCTTTTGTGAGTTTCATCCCGTTGGAGTGATTGTGAGT
Organism: Impatiens glandulifera; assembly: GCF_907164915.1. Taxonomy (NCBI): domain Eukaryota; kingdom Viridiplantae; phylum Streptophyta; class Magnoliopsida; order Ericales; family Balsaminaceae; genus Impatiens; species Impatiens glandulifera. Next base: position 24,511,266 of record NC_061867.1, read on the forward strand.
GGCGGATTTGTTATAACCAATACCAAATTTACATTTGGGATGTCTTTGGTAATTAGACATCTGGCTTACCGCTTCACTAGATCTCTTCCAAGAAGCCGTGACATATTTGATTCTCTCATTTTCTTCGGTTAACGATTGGACTGTCTCCTTGAGCTTCTCATTCTCTAAGGATAGTCCAACCGGTTCGTAAGTCTCGGTTCCGCTTGGCTCACCAGCGGTACAACTTGACTTTCCGGTTTCACATTTTGTTTGGGTCGGTATTAAAACAGACAATTTTTTGAACTCATCGACCATGTCATTGAGTGCAATAACTAAGTCTTCTTTAGTAAATTCTTCAGAAGAGAAATCAAATACCTCAGATTCTTTCTCCGCCATGAAGCATGCATCAACTTTATCATCGCCGTCGCTGGATGATGAGTCGTCCGAATCGCTATCGGCCCATTTGCTATTGATTTCATAAGCTATCAGAGCCTTATGATCTTTCCGGTTCTCCTTTATTTGGTCGTTGCCCTCACACAGTTGGATCAACTTCTCCCAAATTTCTTTAGCAGAGGAGCACAGCTTGATCTTACTAAACATATTTCTGTCCAACGACTTGAACAAAATGTTTTTAGCAACATTATCCAAGTTATTCATCTTCTTATCTTCCGTCGTCCATTTGTATCTTGGCTTATCAATCTTTATCGGACCATCGGTAATAACATACCACATGTCGTCGTCTTGTGAGGCCAAATGCACTTCCATCCGTATCTTCCAATCAACATATTCTTCGATGCAGAACATGGGGGGCTCGTTGATGAAAGACATGATGGTATTCAGTTGCTTGAGTGTTAAGATCCTTGCTCTGATACCACTTGTTAGGATCGGGGACGCCCTTGGAGGACCGGGGTGTTTTCCGGTTTCGGTAAGGGTGGCCGCTTACAACACACACACACTTTTTGGTGATAGTCCGGTTAGAGACTAAAACCGCTCTTAACACTACACAGATTGTCACAGACTCTTGAACCGAGTTCAAGTGCGGAAATGTCCGTTTCAATCTGAAGCAACGAATACGATTCGGATGAAGTTTATGAGGAGTCGGTTTAAGGATATGAGTGACCGGTTTAAGGCGTATGATTAGTTTGAGGTTAGGTAAAGTAAACGAGAAATGAAAGCAAGGGAAAGAACACGAGACAAGAAATTTGTTTATGGATGTTCGGAGCAAACCCTCCTACGTCACCCCTTCTTCTCAGGTTATGAGAAGGATCTCCACTAACTCTTTAGAGTTACAATTTCACTTCCGGTCGAGCCCAACTTCGCTACTCGCCGGTTACACCAAACTCACACTTTGATGTAATACAACAACTCAACACAACAACACACAAAAAGCTTCCGGTTTTAGGCAAACCGGTTTTAGAATATAAAACTTTATCTCTCTAGAATTTAATGCTTTGATACTTTGTTTTCGTAATCCGTCACTTGCATTTAATGAAGACGATCCGTCTTCCTTTTATAGCTGAAAGGACACAACGGTCATATTTTTCTCTCTCCTGGTAATGATCAAGAGGCTTGCACGCCTTCCCTCTTGGACAGATCAATTTGGACACATGGCAGACATGCACTTTAACCGGTTTGCATGTTGGACACATGGCAGACATGCGCTTAGCCGGTTTGCATTTTGGACACATGGCAGCTCTTAGCCGGCCGCCTGACAGCTACCTGCTGCCTGGAGATTGCTTCTGGATTTGGACAAGCATGCCTGACAACTACCTGCTGCCTGGAGATTACTTCTGGATTTGAACAAGCATGCCTGACAGCTACCTGCTGCCTGAAGATTGCTTCTGGAATTGGATTACTCATTTAATAACCGGAACATGACACAATTTAATCAACCGGAACATTTATGTTATCAGAGCGGCTGCATTTAATGGCGGTTGACCGATCCGGTTTGAGGCTCACTTAATAACCGGAACATTTATTATTGAGCGGCTGCATTTAATGGCGGTTGACCGATCCGGTTTGAGTGAACTTTACTGACCGGTTCCGGACTCCTTGACTGAACTCCGGTTGACCAACCGGTTGACTGAACTTCTTGGACAAACCGGTTGCTTTTACTTCAAACCGAAGTCAAACAACCGGAACGGTATATATATACTTCCAACCGAATGGATTTTGCTCAATTTCCCTGAAACAGCAAAACTTTAAATATTATTTGCAGCCAGTGGGATTTGATCCCTGGTCACCTGTGTGACAGGTAGAGGCGTTTACCACTACGCTACAACAGATTCTTGTTATATTTAAACCAGTTAATATACTTGATATAACTTAGCGATTTAACATATATTTTTCATAAGTTATAACAATTATTTTCTAACCGGTTTAAAATTAATCTACTTAATTTTTCTATCAATTTCTCCCTTTTTGATTATTTAGAATAAATATTCAAAACTTGTAATGTGTGGCCGGTTTTGAGAAAATTAACTTACTTAATTTTTCTATCAATTTCTCCCTTTTTGATTATTTAGAATAAATATTCAAAACTTGTAATGTGTGGCCGGTTTTTAAAATTAATCTACTTAATTTTTCTATCAATTTCTCCCTTTTTGATTATTTAGAATAAATATTCAAAACTTGTAATGTGTGGCCGGTTTTTAAAAATCTTATATTTGTTTGGCCGGTTTTAAAAACTTACACTTGTTTGGCCGGTTTTTGAAGAACTTACACTTGTTTGGCCGGTTTTTGAAGAACTTACACTTGTTTGGCCGGTTTTAAAGAGCTTACACTTGTTTGGCCAGTTTTAAAGAGCTTACACTTGTTTGGCCAGTTTTAAAGAGCTTACACTTATTTGGCCGGTTTTAAAGAGCTTACACTTATTTGGCCGGTTTTAAAGAGCTTACACTTATTTGGCCGGTTTTTAAAGAGCTTACACTTATTTGGCCGGTTTTTAAAGAGCTTACACTTATTTGGCCGGTTTTTTTTTGGAAAAACGGTTTCGTTTAAGAATTTTTTTTTTTTTTTTTTTTTAAACAAATTTTCTTCAAATTCTGTAATCTAACAATTCTAAAATATTTCTAAGGGAAGAAAACTTAGACTCGAGAAGTGGCTTTGTGAGGATGTTAGCCACTTCATGCTTGTTCCCTTCAAATGATGTGTTCGTCAACAGCCGGCTGTCCGGATGTAATGTTGTCTCTTCCAAGCTTCTGTCTTGATTTACCTGCATTCATAGACAATAAAGAATCTGGTCCCCATTTTTCTTTGGGTCCGTGGCTTATTAGTCCCTTGGGAATCCAGACTTTAATAAGCCGGATAACTTTCCCGGTTATGGTTCTAATTACTTTTCCAGTGCTTGGCTTGACATCTTTCTGTTGTCCTAAGAGTGCCTTATTTTGTGGGTGTGTATCGGTTTGTTTACCTGCTGGCCGGTTGGCTTTCCTTCTCTCAGGATGAAGCCATTTTTCCGAGTCAGTTGGACTTACATATTTTATTTCTTTTTCCGGTTTTGAGTCACATTGTGTCTCATTGTCGGTTGATGAACTCTTGACAAATCTTATGAAAGGAAGATTGTCTTTTGTGAGTTTCATCCCGTTGGAGTGATTGTGAGTGGCGGATTTGTTATAACCAATACCAAATTTACATTTGGGATGTCTTTGGTAATTAGACATCTGGCTTACCGCTTCACTAGATCTCTTCCAAGAAGCCGTGACATATTTGATTCTCTCATTTTCTTCGGTTAACGATTGGACTGTCTCCTTGAGCTTCTCATTCTCTAAGGATAGTCCAACCGGTTCGTAAGTCTCGGTTCCGCTTGGCTCACCAGCGGTACAACTTGACTTTCCGGTTTCACATTTTGTTTGGGTCGGTATTAAAACAGACAATTTTTTGAACTCATCGACCATGTCATTGAGTGCAATAACTAAGTCTTCTTTAGTAAATTCTTCAGAAGAGAAATCAAATACCTCAGATTCTTTCTCCGCCATGAAGCATGCATCAACTTTATCATCGCCGTCGCTGGATGATGAGTCGTCCGAATCGCTATCGGCCCATTTGCTATTGATTTCATAAGCTATCAGAGCCTTATGATCTTTCCGGTTCTCCTTTATTTGGTCGTTGCCCTCACACAGTTGGATCAACTTCTCCCAAATTTCTTTAGCAGAGGAGCACAGCTTGATCTTACTAAACATATTTCTGTCCAACGACTTGAACAAAATGTTTTTAGCAACATTATCCAAGTTATTCATCTTCTTATCTTCCGTCGTCCATTTGTATCTTGGCTTATCAATCTTTATCGGACCATCGGTAATAACATACCACATGTCGTCGTCTTGTGAGGCCAAATGCACTTCCATCCGTATCTTCCAATCAACATATTCTTCGATGCAGAACATGGGGGGCTCGTTGATGAAAGACATGATGGTATTCAGTTGCTTGAGTGTTAAGATCCTTGCTCTGATACCACTTGTTAGGATCGGGGACGCCCTTGGAGGACCGGGGTGTTTTCCGGTTTCGGTAAGGGTGGCCGCTTACAACACACACACACTTTTTGGTGATAGTCCGGTTAGAGACTAAAACCGCTCTTAACACTACACAGATTGTCACAGACTCTTGAACCGAGTTCAAGTGCGGAAATGTCCGTTTCAATCTGAAGCAACGAATACGATTCGGATGAAGTTTATGAGGAGTCGGTTTAAGGATATGAGTGACCGGTTTAAGGCGTATGATTAGTTTGAGGTTAGGTAAAGTAAACGAGAAATGAAAGCAAGGGAAAGAACACGAGACAAGAAATTTGTTTATGGATGTTCGGAGCAAACCCTCCTACGTCACCCCTTCTTCTCAGGTTATGAGAAGGATCTCCACTAACTCTTTAGAGTTACAATTTCACTTCCGGTCGAGCCCAACTTCGCTACTCGCCGGTTACACCAAACTCACACTTTGATGTAATACAACAACTCAACACAACAACACACAAAAAAGCTTCCGGTTTTAGGCAAACCGGTTTTAGAATATAAAACTTTATCTCTCTAGAATTTAATGCTTTGATACTTTGTTTTCGTAATCCGTCACTTGCATTTAGTGATGGTCATATTTTTCTCTCTCCTGGTAATTTTTCTATAACTTCGTCTTGTGAGGCCAAATGCACTTCCATCCGTATCTTCCAATCAACATATTCTTCGATGCAGAACATGGGGGGCTCGTTGATGAAAGACATGATGGTATTCAGTTGCTTGAGTGTTAAGATCCTTGCTCTGATACCACTTGTTAGGATCGGGGACGCCCTTGGAGGACCGGGGTGTTTTCCGGTTTCGGTAAGGGTGGCCGCTTACAACACACACACACTTTTTGGTGATAGTCCGGTTAGAGACTAAAACCGCTCTTAACACTACACAGATTGTCACAGACTCTTGAACCGAGTTCAAGTGCGGAAATGTCCGTTTCAATCTGAAGCAACGAATACGATTCGGATGAAGTTTATGAGGAGTCGGTTTAAGGATATGAGTGACCGGTTTAAGGCGTATGATTAGTTTGAGGTTAGGTAAAGTAAACGAGAAATGAAAGCAAGGGAAAGAACACGAGACAAGAAATTTGTTTATGGATGTTCGGAGCAAACCCTCCTACGTCACCCCTTCTTCTCAGGTTATGAGAAGGATCTCCACTAACTCTTTAGAGTTACAATTTCACTTCCGGTCGAGCCCAACTTCGCTACTCGCCGGTTACACCAAACTCACACTTTGATGTAATACAACAACTCAACACAACAACACACAAAAAGCTTCCGGTTTTAGGCAAACCGGTTTTAGAATATAAAACTTTATCTCTCTAGAATTTAATGCTTTGATACTTTGTTTTCGTAATCCGTCACTTGCATTTAATGAAGACGATCCGTCTTCCTTTTATAGCTGAAAGGACACAACGGTCATATTTTTCTCTCTCCTGGTAATGATCAAGAGGCTTGCACGCCTTCCCTCTTGGACAGATCAATTTGGACACATGGCAGACATGCACTTTAACCGGTTTGCATGTTGGACACATGGCAGACATGCGCTTAGCCGGTTTGCATTTTGGACACATGGCAGCTCTTAGCCGGCCGCCTGACAGCTACCTGCTGCCTGGAGATTGCTTCTGGATTTGGACAAGCATGCCTGACAACTACCTGCTGCCTGGAGATTACTTCTGGATTTGAACAAGCATGCCTGACAGCTACCTGCTGCCTGAAGATTGCTTCTGGAATTGGATTACTCATTTAATAACCGGAACATGACACAATTTAATCAACCGGAACATTTATATTATTGAGCGGCTGCATTTAATGGCGGTTGACCGATCCGGTTTGAGGCTCACTTAATAACCGGAACATTTATTATTGAGCGGCTGCATTTAATGGCGGTTGACCGATCCGGTTTGAGTGAACTTTACTGACCGGTTCCGGACTCCTTGACTGAACTCCGGTTGACCAACCGGTTGACTGAACTTCTTGGACAAACCGGTTGCTTTTACTTCAAACCGAAGTCAAACAACCGGAACGGTATATATATACTTCCAACCGAATGGATTTTGCTCAATTTCCCTGAAACAGCAAAACTTTAAATATTATTTGCAGCCAGTGGGATTTGATCCCTGGTCACCTGTGTGACAGGTAGAGGCGTTTACCACTACGCTACAACAGATTCTTGTTATATTTAAACCAGTTAATATACTTGATATAACTTAGCGATTTAACATATATTTTTCATAAGTTATAACAATTATTTTCTAACCGGTTTAAAATTAATCTACTTAATTTTTCTATCAATTTTAACACCCATTTGATACCTTATTTGACACCCTGCTGTGGATAGTCTAAGGGACAAAAATTTTATGGGAGTTACACTTTTGGTAACAAATATACTCCGAAACATAACGAGGTTAACAATGAAAATACTAAAAATATTTACAAATAAACAAATGTAACATAAAATCTAGCATTAAAAATTGAGGGAAATCTGTATTCTTCCATATATGATTTGCATTAATGAATTTAAATTGAAAATGAAACTAATTTTTATATATCATAATTATTTTGTGATGTGAGATCTATCTGAGTAATTAGAATGTTTTCTGTTAGAATTATCTTAATTAGATCCTAATTTAATGTGTGAGAAATTAAAATCTGAATGGTGGAAGTGTACCTTAATTTGATGAATCATGAATCTTCTCTTTCTTAGAATTTGCATGGATGGAATGATTCTTTAATCTTCTCTTTTCTTATACTTTATTTATGTAGAATGGTTCTTTCATTTAATGAGTACGTCAATAGGTTTCTCTCTCTGTTGATGGGGACGCAAAGGAGAATTGATCGTACTTCAAATGGGGACCATTATCGTTACATATAACTAACATTAAGTTAGTTATTATAGTTAGGTTATTTCTAATTAAGCCCCTTCATAAAATTATAAATGTCACTTAGGTATCCTCGCTTTATATTAATGACAAATACACCCATAAGCCATAAACTTAATCACATTAGATCACATTATTTTGGCTTATATTAAATATGATATTTGCACAATTATTTAATATACTAGTGATCTTAAAAATTCCAACAATCTCTCACTGGGTCACGTATGTACAAAAATAAATATATCAACCGTAATACATCTGAAGTTTTATGTCATCTCAATCATATGTTGGATAAAAATTTTTATCAATTAATTATATCAATATAGGACCAAAGAGTTCGTCGTTATATTTAAGCACAACTAGACTCAACAATGATCACATAAATCAATACAATTAATTGAAATATCATATCGTGAATGTGAGGAATGAAAATTACATGCAAGGTGATCTTTTCATGTCAATTTTCAACTGGTCCTAATTAACTTTAGTGAGATCATACTTTAAACATAATTATACAAAGTGTAAGGAACTGAAAAATACTTAATTTCTGATCAGAATAAGAAACTTCATAAATATCTATAAAATAACTAAACTGAAAGACAACCAAATTACAAACTCTCACTGAAATTAGAGATCGTCGATCTCTACGATACTCATACGAGCAATATTTTCATGAAAGACATTAGGCCATAAACTCATTGTCAATGAGTTTATAACCACCGAGTTTGTACATAAATATTTTATAGAAATCAATCCACTTTGTATCATTTTTTTTATAACAAGAAACTTGATATCAATATTACTTAATTTGATGCCTAATAACATGTCCCAAATTCCGCTACAATATTGGATGATTCCTTAAGTGTTTGTTTGACACTTCTTCGAAAGCGACAAAACCAGCTAGCGAAAAATATAACCCAAAATAGATTTCATACTGTTTTGACATCCCGTAAGATCGGAGTCAGGATACTCAATGATCTCAAGACTTTCCGACTTTCTATATGTGAGTATTTAATTCTTAGTTATTTTAAAATATCTCATAACTATTGGCTACTTAATGTCAAGCAAAACATGTGACAAATAAAATGTCACCCATATATAAAACCATAAATAGACGTTTACTCCCACTGAACTTGTGATACACAAATAATTAATTAAATTCACCTCAAAACCAAAAGAGATAATTTTTATTTTGTAAAACTTATGGTATCACTAACAAGACGCTTCTTTAAGTCTATAGATGAATTTTTTAATTTACAAACCATATTAATTTGGTCTCTCAATACAATGTTTTCTCATTGCACCAAATTGTTTTTCAATGTCTTTATTAAAAAAAACCTCTTAACATCTATTATGGTGAAGCTCCATATCAAAATATGCAACGAGTACCATAAATTGTCCTTAAAGAGTAATTCAATTAAAATAGATTATCATAAAGACACTTGATTTTGAGTTTGTTGAGTTTGTACTTAATGAATTTGATCAATATTGTCTTATTACTCTTAATTTTTGAACATTATCATCAATATTAATAAAATCATTATCAATGTCAAAAACACTTGAGATATAAAATAAAATCTCCCACAATAGGAATTATTGATCTAAATCATTTTTATAGACAAAATCATTTCTCCCCTCAAACTCAATATCCTCAAAAAAAAATATTACAGTCTCGTCTAAAAAAAATTATCTTTAACTTGATATAATAAAAAATTATATCACATTTAATAAAATAGTTACTCACATTTATAAACTTAATTAACAACTAAATTCAAATAATGATTTATCCAATCTCAAAATACTTAATGCAACATTAATATCAAGTTTTTAGACAGTAATATTAATTGTTAATAGTATTTTGGTGTAATGATCAAACATTAATAATAATACATGTAAAATAATCAATCTATTTTTGGATGGATTAATTATTCACATAAATAAAACTTTATAATTACACAATACTACCATTCAAAATTGTCTGGAATTAATTTCAACAAATATTGTCACTTTGGTGATTATTTGTATCATTCAATACAATTCAAATAATGAACAATAATATCATTATTTTAAATTTAAATGTCATATTATTATATAACCCAAATCAATAATATATAATTTCCAAAAAGACATGTATTTTATTTTATTATAAAAAATAAAATTATACCATAAGCCAAGTCATACTTCTTGAATTTGAAATTTGTAATGTCTCATATTAATTCAATTAAATAATAAACTATCAAGATTTATTTGACCAAATTTCATTTGTAATGTCTCATATTAATTAAATTAAATAATAAACTATCAAGATTTATTTGACCAAATTTCAAATATTCTTTGTATTTGAAATTTGTAATGTCTCATGTTAATTAAATTAAATAATAAACTATCAAGATTTATTGACCAAATTCCAAATATTCTTATTACGGAAAACCAATTATTCATTAATTTATTAATAATCATCTACCTTAATCTTTTAATCCTTAATTTGAAATAAAGTATATAATTAAATTTTTATTATATATTGATTTATATATACTTAACCATAAAATTATATTTTAATTCTCACTTTAAATTTATAATATATATTATATGAATCCTCCGAAAATTATCCTTAAACTAAGAATCTTTTATAATAATTGTAGAATTCTTCCTTAACCATACTTAAAAAAAAAATCAATTGATCTTCAAAATATATCGTGAAACAATCATATCTTTAATTTTTTCAATTTAAACAGATACGTGAAATTCTAGATATCATATCTCTAAATATTTATCTCTAAATATTTTTTGAACCAAGAGAATATGGGAACTAGAATCTGGATAAATCTTTATATTAAATTTATTTGACAAATTAATATATATATTCCTAATAACATACTTTTATTATAAATTGTATATATATTAATTTTAATTTCATGCATGTATAATCTTGAAATATCCATAAATCTAGGAATATATCTTATTATAATTATAAATTGTATACATATTAATTTTAATTTCATGCATGTATAATCTTGTAATATCCATAAATCTAGGAATATATCTTAATGATAATTTTTTTAACCTTAATCTATCGTCAAATCTTGATGATATATAACCGTTTTCCCTCAGAGAATCTAAATGTCCATAGATATAGCTTAACGATAATTACTTAAATATATTAATGATGGCAGAAAATCTAAATATCCATTAATCTATTTATAGTTATTATACAACATCATAACATTTAATCTAAATTCAAAATATATTAATAAAGATATATCTTTTCGATTAAAACTTTCAAATCTATGATATATATATCTTCATCAACTTGATTATCAAAACATTATAAAATTTAATCTAAATTCAATTATAAATCTAAATGAAAGATATATCTTTTTGATTAAAATTTTCATAATCTAAGATATATATATATTCTTTATCAAATCAATATATATTTCTAATATTTTATTTGAAATTATTAAAACCAATATATATATAATCAAAACATCATTTGAAATTATCATTCAATTTAAAATTCCCTAAATATTGGGATCCCTAATTCTATGAACCTAATTCTATGAATATTATGATTTCGCATCAATCTTCATGATAACAACATACAATCTAATATATATAAAGATAAATATATATTTATGTATAATTCGATTTAAAATTTTAAATCTAAAATATATATTCTTAAAATTATTATCAAAATCAATATATTTATTCTTAATAATATTCACTGGTGAAAAAATGGTCAAAACCGAGAGTAAAAACTCTCGGTTTTGACCCTATAACTTTCGGTATAGACATTTTACCTTCCGGTATAGACATTTTACCGAAGGTTTTGGTAATTCTCGCCATCCCTCGGTATTGACTCTCTCGTTAAAAACAATTGGGCATTTACCGAGAGATATCGTAGAGTTTTCGGTTTAGATACCCTAGAGTAAAACCGAAAGGTAATTGAAAAACTTTCGGTTTTTCTCATTGTGGAAAAATCGAGGGTTTTACAAATGACTTTCGGTTTTCTTCAAATGGAGAAAACCGAGATTTTTCATTTAACTTTCGGTTTTTCCTCTTCGTGTAAAACCGAGAGTTTTCATATAAATCTCGGTTTTCTCCATTTGAAGAAAACCGAGAGTTTTCTAATAACTCTCGGTTTTCTTCAAATGGAGAAAACCGAAAGTAATATTGAAAACTCTCAGTTTTCTCCATTTGAAGAAAACCGAGAGTTAATCATAAAACTTTCGGTTTTCCTCTTTGTGGAAAAACCGAGAGTTTTCTAATAACTCTCTGTTTTTTTCTTTGGGTAAAAACCGAGGGTTTGTCATATAACTCTCGGTTTTCTCTTTGGGTAAAAACCGAGAGTTTTCTAATATCTCTCGGTTTTTCCATTTGAAGAAAAACCGAGAGATTTCAATATTACTTTCGGTTTTTTCCCGTAAATTTTTTAAAATGTGCGGATTATTTTGCTCGCAACCAAAACCTTGTAACCAAAACCTGTTCTGCCAAACCAATATATCAATGATAAAAGAAATGCCACATACATTAAACGATCACATTAATTGATCATTATCATTACAAAATTCAAAACCAAAACGAATAATCCGAACAATCTGTTATAAATTCAAATTGATACAACTACTAATGAAAACATGTTTTGAATCGAAACAACCTTAGCTTGTGGGGGGAGGAGGTGGTTGTTGCCTCATATACAATTCGATTCTCTTCATTCTTGCGTTCATCTCTAACTTCTCCCTCTCCATTCTTGTCACAATTTCTTCCTTTTCCGCTTCCATTTCTTCCATTATGCACCTTCTTTCTTCATTCCTCTTCTCCAGTTCCTCCAGCTTGAGCTTCATTATTTGATTCTCTTCTAACAATCGCTCATTGTTTCGCTGTGAATTGTTTCCACTTCGACGATCCTCACGAAAGTGTGTGGCCGGACGCCTGATCCCATTCCGAACACGACCCCGTGTTTTTGTTGTCCGAACACCCTCTTCGTCAATTCGAAATCCGATATTGCCGGTTCGTTACTAACAACCTCCTCCATCTCAACCTGCACAATACAAATAAAATATCATTTCTATAATAAAAAACTAGGCATATTCAATTCACTTACAATTTTCTCTTGCACGTGTTCATCCAGGACGGGTGTTGGGTTTTCTTTTGTCGGTTTTGGGGTACGGGTCCTCTTGAATACTTCAATTACAGACGGTGCCCGTCCCATTTCAATCGTCTGTTGAAATAAATGATTTATATAATTCATAACAATATTTAGATTAAGTTATTACAAATAATGTACTTACCAACTCGTCTTCAATTTGTGCAAATGGTCTACTTCCCGTTCGATGCGGGAATTTCAGATTCTTCCTGTTCTTCATATTTGTAGAACTGTTTCTCTGTATTTGAAATAAAAAATGAAGTTAGATTAATTAGTATCAACTTTTATTTGAATTATGAAACCGTACCTTAAATGTTTTGTGAAGAAATGGTTGCGACACACAAACTCCCAATCATCTCGATCGTAGTCTGGTGGAGGATTAGCTAGTACCGCCGCCTCGTCTCCTTTGTGGACGCAGATATATGTTTTGTTCAAATTCGACCGCCATCTATCCCATATCTGATTGGCGTGTCCCAATCCGGTATTTCGAAAAGACTCAATATCACCATTAGTGGCTTCGAACAGATCCTGAAAAAAATAACATTCAAATGTTAAAAATAATTATTTAATGACATAATGTATAATCAAGTAATAAGTATTACCTTGATAGCAGTCCACAGTGAATCCAATTGGTCTGCACTTAAAGCCTTCCACTTTAGAAGACGGTGTGAGACGGCTGCGGGGTCCCGGATAATCGACCCCACATGTCTAGACCACCATGTTCTTCCCACGTCTGTACCGCCTGGCCTACCATCCTTCTTTATAAACGTAAGAGGAATCCTTGTCCCCGCTACCCTCTTAGACAGCGCAATATTCTTGTTCTTCCCCCATCTCTTGCGGGCAGAAGATTCTTCAAAATTATCAAAATCATAATTAGATATGTCAATCAATTGAAACACTAACTAATTTGTAAACGAGTTACCTGTCGATGATGGGTCGGGAGTGGTCCAGTGCTCCTCCTCGCCATCCTGCTCCTCGATAGGCTCCTCGAAACCCTCGTCTTCAGCCTCATCGATATCCACCATATCAGCAAATGTGCTCTCTATAAACTCTTGGAGCTCGCTAGCCTCAACATCCTCGTCTGTTGGGGGAGGCGCAGTAACTATCGGGACCACAACAATAGGTGGTTGGTCTCTAGAAGACGATCCTCGGAGCTTTAAGGACTCGGATTGGGCCAGTAGGTTTTGGTAGCTTTTATCCAATTTCTTGGGTGTCTTCCTCATACTCTTCCAAGTTGTTTTAGGACCTTCAGACATTCTTAATTCACACCATTAATAAAATTGAGTGAATAATTGAAATAAAGCAGTAATAAAAATGAATATAAAGTTAAAAACATAAATCTACCTAATTAATTAATCTGAACTATATGTTTGTAAACCGCGGTTTTATTTTTGTCACAATCTTCCAACCGGGTCGGGCTGACATATCAGGGGCGTAGAATACTTGTTTTGCTTGACTCGCCAATATATACGGGTCTTGACTTTGGGTTTTCAAAATTCGGTTTACATTTACACTTACGAAGCCATATTTATCCACTTTCACTCCTAGTTCCCTCGAGTGTGTATCAAACCACTTACACTTGAATAAAACAACTCGTTTGTGAGAATAGTATTGTACTTCGATTATATCCGTCAAAACTCCGTAGTATGACATAGTTTCAGATCCGTTGTACCCCTCAACAACCACCCCACTATTTTGAGTGGTCAAACCTTCGTCGTGTTTTTCTGTACAGAATTTGAATCCGTTAACTTTACACCAAACATACATAGACGAGTACATACTTGAACCTTCTACTAAGATCTTGAGGTCTCTTGATATGTCGTTAATTTCTACTAAATGGGCGACCTATATATGTATCCGAAATGAAGTTGTTAAAATGAATAAAAAGAGTTAGGATATATGGCTTATAATTTACTCACTCGATGCTTGAAATATGCGGCAAACGTTTCTCCACTGGACTCGTTGTTATAATCTCTACAAATAGATCGAATATTAAATAGCATACTCTTTAATGCTAATTAGTAACAGCAACATCGAATCTTACATGTAAAAAGGTTCTGCTTCGGGACAATTTTTCAAAATGTAAGAATGAGCTGTCACTCGATCGATATAATCCAAGTTGTATACTTTTCCGTTAGATAGGTCTTCCAACGATGCAAATATTGAAATGCCCGAGATTTCAGGTTGTGCATTTTCTTGCTCTTGTTCCTCTATATACCTGGCAGATAAACTAATACTCTCATTAACAAGATAGCTCTCACTTATAGAGGCTTCGGGGTGTTTATTATTCCTCAAATATCTTTTCATTGTACCCATGTAATGTTCAAACGGATACATCTATCGATACTGAACAGGTCCTCCAAGCAAAGCCTCAAATGACAAGTGAACCGGGAGATGCATCATGATGTCGAAAATTGACGGCAGAAAAATCATTTCAAATTTGCAAAGTGTCAATGTAATATCCATGTACAATTGTTCGAGGTCCTCTTGAATAAACTCTTTGAAGCACAACAACCGAAAGAAATGAGACAAATTTACTAACGCATCATACACATTATCTGGAAGTAATCCACGAGTTGCTAAAGGAATAAGATATTCCAATAAAATGTGACAATCATGACTCTTTAATCCCGAAATCTTTTTCTCTTCCAAATTTACACAACCGCCGATATTTGAGCAAAAGCCATCGGGCAACTTGAGATCTTTCAAGAAGTTACAAAGACGTTTTTTATTTTCGGATGTCAAAGTAAAAGGCGCTTCTGGATAATGAAAAACTCCTTCATCATTTATAGGATGTAACCATGATTTTATGCCTAAGAGTTCTAAGTCTTTACGGGATTTAGGACCATCCTTAGTCTTCTCTTTCACATTCATTATTGTTCCCAACACGTTATCACATATATTTTTCTCAATATGCATCACATCCAAATTATGTCTCAATAATAGTGATTTCCAATAAGGCAGACGGAAGAAAATGCTAAGTTTGTTCCAATTGTCTCCCCGCGTTTCATGATATATCTTGGTTCTCTTGCTCAGATCCGCACTAAGAATTATGTCTTCTAGGTCTCGTACTTGCTCATAACTTTCTTGCCCCGTTAACAATCTAAGGGGATCTCTATAATCAGTTCGACCATCAAACGACTCTTTATCCCTTTTGTATTTGTGCTTCGGTGGAAGGAAACGTCTATGACCCAAGTAACATTGTTTGGAACCATGAACCAATCGAAGAGATACCGTGTCGTTGTTACAACAAGGACAAGCGAATTTACCTTTCGTACTCCAGCCTGTTAAATTCGCGTATGCGGGAAAGTCGTTAATGGTCCACAACAACGCCGCTCGCATGTTAAAGTATTGTGA